>NW_028075471.1:1200000-1661905 GCF_014824575.4 Sturnira hondurensis | reverse complement strand
GGGAGGGGAGTAAAAGTAGGTTTACAGTTCTTTGTATGGAAAATAACACCATAATTAATAAATAGTACAAGAATAAGCTCTGTTTCATGTACTCACAGCTGTAAATCTACTTTTGCCCAGCCCTGTGTGTATATACTGATGTTTGTCTTTGAGCTTTCATTGAAGGAGTGGCCAACTTCCATCGCTCCTAAAGCCTATGCAGTACTGGGAGTCAGATAAATGCCCTTGCTCCTCCCAATTACTCTTCCTGAAGTAAAACAAGACACTTAAACTTTCCAGGGAAAGTGAGCATTTGGGACCGTTTGAGTATTTTACTCTATTCTAATACCCAGAATACATTTCTGGAATCCCTATACTTCTTTACTGGGGAGAAGTTTACAACACTCTGCGATGCCTGTTATCTTCCTAATGTCCCAGGTAAACCCTGTATCTGATATTTCTCCCCTTTTCTCTGCTTAACCGTCCCATCCCCAAGAAATGAAGCTCAGCTGGCTAGGTGCCCCCTTCTGCTTTGGCACATTTCCGCCAAGAAGGGCTGCTGCTCCAGTTTAAATCTGGCAAAGGGGTCCTTGAATTGGAGGTAAGCGTGCGTGCGTGTGTGTGTGTGTGTGTGTGCATGCGCACAGGGGTGTGTGTGTATGTACGTTCCTTCTAGATGATGTTCTAGATCTTTCTCTCATAGAGTGCAGCCTCACCTCTGAATGGGGTGAATTGCATGCCTTTGTTGGGGTTTGGTTTCATAGGCATTGGGTCCAAACGGGAGAAGTCATGTGGTCAATGTTCCTTTGACTTGTTCCTCAGGAGACATCCACACTTCCAGGGAGCACACACACAGAAAGCACTGAACTTCAGACTTTAACCCAGAGCAGCCTGGGTTGAGGCTGGCAGGCCAGCCTGTCATTTGGGATTTCTGGCCCTGGCCAGCTGGTACATGAAAGCATTCAATCTTCTAAAATCCCCAGCCACAGGCCAAAGAAATGCCAGCCACTGAGTGATGTTCTATCGTACAATCTATTGTGTGTGCGGGGGTAGTCATCAGGTCAAGGGCAGGGGTGGACACCATCTCAAGGAGAAAGAGGTGAGATTGCAAACTTCTAGCCAAAATTTGCCTGGCTTAGCCAAGCTACTCTCTTGTGTCAGTATTCCAAATGTGTGAGTGTCTCCCTTTGACTTGTACACATCACAGAGAGAAAATGTGGGAACGGCACCTGGGAGGTGTGCTCCCAAACGTAGTGACTGTGGCAGTGGGTAAAGAGCTAATGGTCCAGCTACCTCCTCAATGACAGGCAATGGTCAGTTCAGGGACTGTGGTAGGGACTCAATTATCGTGCCAAAAAGCCCATGATCTCAACCTTTTTATTTGCATTCTTTGGGTCTTATCATTTAGGATTATGTAAAAATGACAGCTGCTTATAATTATTTGGAGGTTTGAGCTGCAATAATTAAAAACAGCTGCCTTTATCTTACCGCTACCAGACTTAACCCCGCGAGGTTGGGTCTACTGCACTTCAAAGAAGGAAGCAAGAAATAAAAGAAAACTCCACACGTTACTAACAAATTTCTAGTGATTCATTTGAATGTATAACCAGTTATTCCAACAGCCTTCAAACCTTTAATTATCTTTTAAATATATATAATTTGGAACTGCTAATTAGATAGCAATTTAATGCTCTCAGGGGGATTCAGATGCACGGTCTTTCTAAAACGCAAAGTCCCGGAGGAACATCGTTGGCATCCAGATGACTGAATTCTTCAGTTATTCAAATGAGCATTTACCCTATTAGGATCATTTGAATATTCTGCTGTCAGTCCCATCTCTAGGTTCACAGGACTCCTCCACAGATGGAGAGTTAGGCTAGGTTTTCTCCAAATCCAAGTCCAACCTTCTGGAGAGAAACTAGTCAGGTCTGGAGACCTCACCTCACTGTACACACAGCTCAGTCCAGTCTCCTCTTAGATGCAGACAACTCTGTTTTCCTGTGCTAAGGAGGAACATGCTTTCCTGGAATTCATAGTTGAGAGAGCTTTAAGGTTCCCTTCCCAGGAGTTCTCCAGGCTGGTGGGCCTGCTATTGTCTGGGCAGTTGACATTTTAATTAATAACTCTCTCCCCCAACAGGCCCCTGCAGATGGAGGGGTGAGGGTTTCATTCTGCCTGGAACTTCCACTTCCTGCGTATTCCTACCCATTGAGATGGCCCTTTAAATTCTATAAAGATGTGCATCACATGGAGAAAAGCAATTGATCCATCAGATGACACTGGGCAGTGACAGAAGCCCGCTCTCCCACCCCAGTCCCACAGCATGGTGAGGGCCTGCAGTCCTGAGGTGGGCTGGCAGCTAGCCGCTGAGCCTCATTTCCCCCACCAGGCGAAGGAGGTGCAGACAAATCTATATGCATTTTTAAGAGATCATTATTCAACACATTGCATGTAATTACATTTTGATGAGCTTTTTATTGCTAATTCATCATCCAAGATGGGGCACTCTAGATATGAAATTAATCTAGTGAAACAAAGGTCACAGTGTGTCCAGTGGAAAGAAAACCTTTGTCCTCATTAAATTCTTTTGCCAAACAATAAAGCAACAATAATGCTATCTCTAAACCAAATTCCCTTAAAGTGCCTTCTGGATCATTATTGGCATAAAGCCATTGTTCTTGGTCCTTCTAAATGCAAATGTGGATTCTTCAAGCATGCTAGGACCTGAAGCAGAATAGAAGATGTGCCTGACACCATCGTGTTGATGCCAAGGTCTGTGTGGGTGCACACAGAACTGTAGTTGAGGTTCCAGTCTAGAGTAAAATCAGACTTGGCAGAGAAACATCAATCCATTGGGGTGTCTTGGCTTGAGTCCTCTCTGAAGTAGACCCTAAGACCAGGATTCAAGAGCAAGTTTTTTACTTGAGATGGATTCCCAGGACATGCCTGTAGGAACATGGCAAAGAGACTCGGAGGCAGAGAAGGGCAGGCAGCCGATGCTAGGCGCATCACTGAGCACAGTAGCACTGTGGGCTCTGGGGGCTGAATCCCATGGGGCACTCTGGCTGCAGGGTGCAGCAGGTGCCCGGAGATATCCCACCTGTGTGGTGCAAGTGCTCCCTGGTCCTGAGTGGAGGGATGCCCATCCTGGCACATGTAGGCTGCTATGTGCCTGAAAAGTGGAATCCGGAAGGCAGAGACCATCTTTGCCTAGGTGCTGGCAGCTGCACGCCAGTCTGGGACATGTGCAATGGTGAGGGCCGAGGGCAGATGGGCAGGCATCAACAGTGACTGCTGCCCAAAGCATGTTTCCAAAGAGAAATTTGTCAATAAACCCTCCAGCCGCCCTCCCTGGTCCTCTGGAAGTCTGTTTTAAATCTACCAACAGATTCCGTACAGGACATACTGAACATCCCCTCGCCTCGGGGGCTTTGTGTACGCAGTTCCCTGTGCCTGAACCAGCCTCCACAGTCTTGGCACAGAAAATCCTTTTCTTCTCTTAGGACTTCTGTGCTCAGCTGAACATGTCATCTCTAAGACGGGTTCTCCCTGACCATCCAACTCAGGGAGGTGCCTCTCCCTACTTCTTGGTTTCCTCAGATCCTTGTTTCTTTGGAGATTTTATTCAAAATGTGTACAACTTTTTGTTTGTTTACTTATCAACTTAAAAAAATAGTATCTTCTCCATGAGATTGCGAACACCAAATGAAGGGGAAGCTCTGTCTTGTTTCACCACTAGATCCCCAGCATCTAATAGAATGCCTGGCACATGGGAGGTGTCCCATAAATACACAGCAGAGGAAAGGGCCAGTGCGGTGGNCCTTGTTTCTTTGGAGATTTTATTCAAAATGTGTACAACTTTTTGTTTGTTTACTTATCAACTTAAAAAAATAGTATCTTCTCCATGAGATTGCGAACACCAAATGAAGGGGAAGCTCTGTCTTGTTTCACCACTAGATCCCCAGCATCTAATAGAATGCCTGGCACATGGGAGGTGTCCCATAAATACACAGCAGAGGAAAGGGCCAGTGCGGGGTGGGGGTGGGGCGGCGGTGGGGGGGGGAGAAAGGGAAGAGGCAAGGAGGTGAGGCAGGAGGCAGGAGGCAGAAGGGAGGGAGAGCTGCAGAAGCACATGATTGAGGAGATGACACTTGGGCATTCAGGTGTCTGAATGGCCCTTCGCCACTTCCGTTGTGCTGAACTGCATCACCAACTGTGACCTCAGCTCACAGGCTGTACACCGGCTCCCCACAGCCTTCCCCAGCCACGGCTTCCACAGCTAGACACCACGTCCTTTTATAAATTCTATTTCTTGCAGTAATTTCCACCTCAGTGCTTAATGATACGCTGTCATTGCGGGATCAGTTCTCTATGCATGAGTCACCTCTCCCTGTTTGTGTATTATTCCACGTCCTCTGTGAGGTACCACACCGGGCCCTGCAGGCGCTGGGTGAACAGAATAATCTGTCCAGTGTCTTCGCAGTGCTTGTTGTGCCGTGAGGGGGCACATGAGTCAAGATACCTCTATAATGTAGAGTAAAGCCCAAACTCCGAGGCCTGAGCAAGAAGCGTGGAGGGAGGAGGAGAGACCACTGGGGGTATAGGGGTGGGGTGGGGTTGAGAGGAGAGTTTTGTACAGAGGGAGAGGGAAGAGGTGCAGACCGTAAACCTGTTTAGAGCATAGGTCAGAGCAGCACCCAGCAGCAGTTCCCAGACCTGCAGATCCCATGGGCATATCAGCCAGGCTGCTTCGGTTGTAAGCCACAGAGACCAGTTTTTAATCAACAGGGCCAAAAGGGGCATTCACAAGTGAATACATAAATACATTCATAAGTGTAAATAAATAAAGGAATTGACAGACAGTCTTTTCCCTTCCTCTCTCTCTCCCTTCCCTCCTTCCTTCCTGTTTTTATTCCTCCATCATTTCCTCTCTGCCTTCCCTTTCTTTTTTTAAAGTGTTTTGTATTGACTATGCTATTACAGTTTTCCCAATTTTTCCCCCTTTGGCCCCCACCTGCCCTGCCCACTCAACCCTCCAGCATCCCCCCACCCCAGTTCATGTCCATGGGTTGTACATATATATTCTTTGAGTTTTCTGTTTCCTATACCATTTTTATCTCTCCCCATCTATTTTATGTCTACTAATGATGCTTCTTCTTCTCTGTACCCTTTCCACCCTATTCCTCCCTTCCTTCTCCCCACGGAAATCCCTCCATGTGACATCCTTTCCATTTCATTCTTCATTCCTCCCATTCTGCCTTCTTGCCTTTATTCTCTCTCTCCTTCTCTCTGGTAAGGGTAAAGACTTAAGGAAAGCAAGGCTCCCACCCACTACTACCACCTTTGTATCAGTCAGGGCCCCAGCAGGAAGCACATGGCGCAGCCAAGCTGGCTAATTAAGGAAACTTCAATAAAGGGGCTATTGTAACACTGTGAGTAGGGTGTGGAAAACTACAAAAAAATGGGGCAGAACCCTAAAGCCAGAAGCAGTGGGGACCTCTCCCTCCATCTGCATAAAGGGTCAAAGGCAGGAGCAGTCCCAGGAGCCCACAGAGAGAGCAAGGGAGGATAGGTGGCTCTAGACTGAGTGCAGCAGAGCCCAGAGGACACGGGGTTGGATGGGCACCGACTGCCCTCTCCTCTCCCCACTTCCTGTGGGCATCCCCCCAGGGGAAAGCCCTGCCCACAGCCCAGATCAAAGGAGACACTGCTGTGCTCCGCACAGGTCGGTCTGCTGCACAGAGAGCAGAGGGAAGGGCAGGCCTGTCTGCAGCAGCCAAGGGATGCTTTCTAGCCCGGCTTTTGTTTTGTAAAAGAACCTCCTACTCATAAGGTAGCTTCAGAATTAAGGAAGTTCTTTCAAGCACACAGGTTAAATCTCATGAAAAACAGCAGTGCCTATAGTTATCTATTTTTCTTCCTGATGACTGACCCCACTTCACTCTGGGGTCAATAACTGGCACAGTGCTTGGGCCAGGCATCAGGTAACGTCTGAGGTAAGTACCAACACACAGGATGTTTGGAGGATGTAGCAGGCAAAGCACACTGGGGTGCTAGGCAAGAGCCTGGCCCCTGAAGCCATTGCTACTAATTGCATTGTTACTGCTAGCTCCCTATTTGCTAAACCCCACCCGTGCCTTGAGTGTCCATGTACACACCTGGCCACAGAACTTGGGGACAGAGAAGCCATTGAGGTTCACAGAACAGGGTGTAACTCCACTGCACAAAAATCCAGGCACCCCACTAACCTGTTTAATCCCCAAACTCAGGGGGTGTAAGTGGTCCCAGCTCAGGGCTTGCATGCTTCCCCTCAAGTGTCCAGACCTGGGCAGTTCAAACAGTGTCCTCAACAATTTCAAGAGGAAAGCACGCAAGGCTCTGTTTTCGCTTTTGCCAAATGATGTGTTTCAAAAAGAACAGGCTGCTACGTGGGGGTCACACAGTCTTGTTTATTTTTTCTCAGCGAACTCACTCCTCGGAGCAGATACACTTACTAAGCATCCATTAATTCTTTCTTTTAAACTAAACGGGATGGATTCAGACCAGGCCTGGGCTGGCGTGCCTGGCCTCTGTGCAGAGAATGTCGCTGGCAGGGAAGGCAGCCTCAGCACTAGGAGCACGGCGGTGCCCGGGCGCCACCTACTGGACAGACTCCTTCAGTTCAGCAGCCTGAGCAAAGGGCCAGGAGGCTTACAAAGGGATTCCAGCATCTGAGAATCACAAAAAGGTTTGTGTGCATGCCACCTCCCCTGAGAAGCCCTCCCATATCAAAGGACACTTTTCCTTGAGCAAAGTAAACACTTCCCCTGGCAGCCTATAGATCTTCTTGGTCCCTCTGGCTGTTGGGAAACTTCTGTTTGGGCACCAAGCTTCTTGTGGGTAGAGACATCCTTCTATCTGCTTCTATGTTGCCATTAGGTAGCCCAGCGCTTGACTCCAGGAACACCTGATGAAGGCTTGCTGACTATCAGGGCAGAGGGAAAGGTGGAAAGAAAGGAGGTTCTGACGGATCACAGGTGCCTCAACTTCTACACCGGATGTAGCAAGGATTCACGAGTGAACATGTGGCACCGGCACTTCTCATTTACTGCAGGAAATTGGTACCCACACATTTAGTCATCAGCATCCTTCAAATATCATCAACATCATTCAACAAATATTTACTGACTACCCTCCTCTATGCAGCATTGAACTTGCAGGAGTCCACAAGGGACGGTAAAGGGCAGGTTGAACACACAGACATTTACCTAGAGTGATGTGTAAACCAAGGAAACTAGAACAGGGGATGTGATGAGGGGTGACAGAGGAGAAGTGTGATTCCTTTGACCAGGGGGCAGGGACACCTCTGTATAGTGGTGACCTCTGAGACAAGAGGTGGAGGATGAGAACAAGCCAGCACAGATGTATTGGGGACAAGATTCTAGGCAGAGGGAAGAGCAGGCACAAGGATTGGAAGCAGGAAGGCGTCTGAGGACTGAAGGCCAGAGCGTGGCTGGAGAGCACTGTGGGCGGCCAGTGGCCCAGGCCCACTGGGCTATGGAGCCAGATCTAGGGGGGCTCAAGGCTCAAGCCAGGAGTTTGGGTTTTACTTTAAATGCCAGGCAAGCACAGCATCTGACCGAGGTCTACGAAAGCCCTTCCGACTGCTGAGTGAATAGTGTTGAGGTAGGGTGGAGGTGGGGGGTAAAGAGAGATGCCCAGAGAGTAGCTAAAAGGAGACTGAAGTATCTAGGAGGAACAGTATGATGGCCCTGTACAGGGGGCAGTGACAGAGAAAGATGGTTGGGCTTGGGGAGCCTTTGGGAGCTAGATCCAGTTAGACGCCAGGGTGGATGACTTCAAAGAGGGGTCTAGGAAAAGCCACTGCTGGAGGCTTTTTGAACAGTTCGAACCAGTTGTTCAGCCCCTGCTGTATTCCAAAGAACCCTTAGCATTTGCATTGAGTAGTTGCGATGGGAAGAAGAAATTAAGAAAAGAAGTGCTGTTGGGTCCAAGAATTATACAAAGAAAGAACACTATTAGGTGTGGGATGGAAAAAAAAATCCCTTACATGATTGAGGGTCTGCACAATAATATAAAACTCAAATTTAATTTCACATCAATTTTTTTGAAATTAGACAGAAACTCCTCACACGGCCCATTGCTTGAGCCAAGTCAGTGGATTTCGACAAGGATTTTAATAGTGGCCCTACCTTTTAAGCTCCTATGCCAACTGGTGTTTGATATGTGCTGTCTGCTTAGCATTGAACATATATCTGCATGTACCCATAGTCACATCCACGTAATTCCATATGAGAAGACCATGGTGTCAGAATATGTATATTTATTCACATGGCCATGTGTCAATAGCGTAGTCAACAATGACCTTCTGCGAGGGTCCATCTGTCTCCCGCGTGCAAGAGCAAAGGGACAGGGGAAAATGAACTTCCCAGGTGTTCATAAGGACAAGAAGCACAACCAGTGCTGAGCGTGGGGCAGGGACAGTCAAGAAGTGACACAAGGGGAAGGCTGGTGACATCAGACAGAGCCCAGGCTGTGGAGAGCCAGTGGCTGGATCGGCCACAGTGCTGAGTTCCAAAGGAACAGGGAGGCTCTGGAGCAGGTGAGGGAGATGGCACAGTTATCTATGGAATGGGAGCTCATTAAAGAGTTAACCTGGGTTTTACAGAACAAGGGAAGTGGTTTTACAGAAGCGGTTTTTGTGTCTGCCTGTCCTGATTTAGATAACCTGGCAGCTGAGGCTCACCTGGTGTGGCTAACACTTCCCACCTGCTGGCTTGCATCACACAGTTTGGCTTAGGGAGTCGATGTGCTTCAGAACTGAGCCCACATTGCTGAAGTAGACAGAGAAGCCTGGCCACACTGGGGAGATGATCACCCTGGCCGTGGGGGATGGCCATGGGGGATGTCTGTAACCCTTCTTGGCAGCTGGCTCAGGCCTAGCACATAGTGGACATTCAGCAAGCATGGGAAGAATGAAGGAAGATTTCTCTCCATGTCCCCACCTCCCCTGTCATCCACCACTACACCCACGGGCCCATGAGATTGGCAAATTTTCATCTAGAATAGAAACCTGCCAGCACCCTTCCCCATCTGCAGGGCTTGCAGACACAGAACAAACATCTTTTGGCAGATGTCACCGTGGGCTTCCTGGAAACCAGTCTCAGACGTCGCCTGCCTCAGGCTCCTTGGAGCAGCCCTGCGGGCCCTGTGGCTGCTGGAAGGGGGCCTTCTTTGTTTTCGCTTCGTGGTTTGGCCAGGCCCACATTCCAGTCCTCCTTGAAGAAGGAAATCAACTCTTCTAAAGGGGGAAGGTAGAGGGGGAGATCGATCACCAAAATCTCAAAAAAAAAAAAAAGAAGAATCAGATCCTACTAAAGGGACACTTTCCCAGTCTCATCTCCCTCTATGCCCTGACGGGCAAGTGAAAAAGAGACATATTCAGGGCTCCACATTTTAAGAAAAATCCATAAAGCTCTCAAAGACATGGGAGAAAAAAGTGCAAAACAAATCAGCCTAGACACTAACTATAAGTAACCATATTTTGACATATTTTTAACATGAATGTTAAAGAGCAGTAGAGACCAAGAACAAATTTCCAGATGTTTAATAACTACTCAAAAAGCATTCCTTAAAGTCTAACTTGAATCCCTCCTGCTGTGCTGCTGCCTGTTCCCCACCCAGGGAGTAGATATGGACCCCCACCCACGAGACAGCCCCCAGCCCCCTTGATGATGGCTACCTCAGCCCCTGGTCCAACGCAGGACCCAGCGCACCAGGCACCAGTAAACGTCTGCTGAATCAATGTCAGTGAGCCTACCAGAGGTGACAAGCTGGTGGCAAGGGGACAGTGGCTGAGAAACCACTGCGGAGAGACCAAGGTTAGCCCAATTATCGACAAAAAGCATTACTCTAGCAGTTTTGCCAATTGAACCAAAGCAAGTCGGCTCAGGACGGCCCCTCCATCTGAGCTGTTTTTGGAGGGACTTCATGATTCACACCCAAATCATACAAGATTAAAGAAAACACTGGATAAAATCAGGCCAAACATTAAGTTCAGGGGAAAGGTTTTATTGGACAAATTAGAAAAATATTGGTATTGTGCTTCAGAGAAACCCACTTCTTTCCTCTGGCTGCAGGGGCAGAAACAACCTCCGTGGCAGATGGAGAGGGAACGCGAGTTGTTTTCAGTGAGTCCACGCCATCCTCTCACATTGGCCGCAGCCCCACACTCACACCCAACGTGCTAATCTGGTAGCCTTGGCCAGAGCCGAGGGGAATGTGCATTTATAATAAGGATTTGATTATATGGCTGGCCTCTGGAGAAAGCGAGTCAAGTTTGGATGAGGGTTCCTTGCCCAAGCCTCTGCTCGCCAAGGGCGCTGCTGGCAGCTGGCTGTCCCCTAGCCATGAGTGAGGGTTGTAACCGGGGTGGACTCTGTCTGGGGCGGACCCTGGGTTTCCAGGGAAGCTCACAGACTACAGTACGTGAAGGGCCCAAAGTAAGTTAACATGAAAACTGCAGTTTTAGAGGATGCCTTCGTTCATTCATTTCCAGGGTTCCAACTCTGTGCCGAGTGGACTGGTGGTGAGGGAAAGCTTTCAGCTTTTGTTGTTCAGGTGAACAACAGCAACAACAACAACAACAAAAACGGAGATGAACAAATCTGTACACGCCAAAGCTGGGAGTATTCCATCCATGTAGACCAGGTCTTAACTAACACCTCCATGTACTACAGCTTCGAGTATTATTCTTGTTGCTACTTTAGAAACAAATAACAACAACTTTGGCTTCCTCTCATGAAATGGCTCAACAGAACCTTATAGTACTCTGGCTGTCTGTCTTCTAGACCAGAGTTGGCCAGGAAAACTGAGCCTGTGTGTGTACCTGTGTGAGAGGGAAACACAAAGTGACAGCAAGACAAAAGGAGAGAGGAGAGACAGACAGACAGGCACAGGCAGGCTTCCCTGAGGTTTCCCAGACTAAGTCGACGGCAGACTGAAATTACAACTGAATGAAGACTGCAGTAGTCCAAGGGCCCTGCATCTGTTCAGGCGCATACAACCCCTCACCGATGTTTACCATAGTAATCTGAACAACTGAGTACTCAGAAAGCATTCTTTAGGTCCCTGCTAAGCATCCACCACCCCAGGCCCTCCCAAACTTGATAGCAGCTGAGCTCAGATCCATAGAGCCAATATAACACAAACAGGGTGTCAGGTTAACCACCACTGTCCCCGTGATGTCCCGGGGCCCCCTGTGTCACACAAAGCTCTTGGCTGGCATTATCTCATTTACTCTCACTACCAATCTGAGATATATGTACTCTGGTTATGGCAAGATCATAGAGAAGCTGATGCTTAGAGAGGCTGTGTGACTTGACCGAAGTCCCACAGCTGGGATGTGATGGGACTAGGAGTGCAGGGCAGCCTCTGTACTGCTGGAGTTGAGGTCCTTCCTTTTTACTATCTTTTTCCCAGGAGGAAAACTCAAAACAGCGTCAACATCCACGTATTGATCACATGCAGATGGACGAGTTCATGTAGTCCTCAATGACTGGCATTGCTCCAAACCTCTTCTAAAGACCCATGGCCTCAGGGTAAGAGACAGATGAATGGCCTGGCTATTCCTTAGGTTCTTATCACCAATCAATTGAAATATGGTTCATCTGGTTTGGATTTTCACAGGTGAGATATGAGGAATTGGCTTGGGCTATCCTATTTACGGGAACTTGACCCTGGTTACCACTTTTGGTAAAACATTTCAGGACACTGTTTCAGCAGTGAGAAGAACAGAAATGATTCGTTTTTGCCCTGTTAGGATACGATTGGTGTTGACTGCCTAGCCTGCTTTCCTGAGAGCCTTTCGGCTGGCCTCTCAGTGGCCTCGGCTCTGAAAAGTGCATCTGGTGGACAACTTGCACAGAGACCTTTCGCTGCATGACCAGAAGGACCTTGCGAGTGGACTGTGCAGTCGGGAGCTTCTCATTTCCATTGCAGCAGAGAGGGGCAGGGGGGAAGTACCTTGGTGACTTCTGACATCTGGTTCCATTTCATCCCTTCTTTAAAAACTGATAAATGGGAAGTTAATTCACTCACTGGCAGAAGATCCAGGTTTGATTGTTTCATTTACTCTGTTCCACTCCAACTTGGAGTAAATAAGCACTAGGAGCCCAGCCTGAGCCACACCAAACACGGAACTCGTACTGCTCCTAACAGGGAGCTGGGCTGTGTGGACATGGGCAACGTGCTCCGCCTCTAGACCTAACTATGTTTTTAGACTTAAATATCCTTAAAAAGTTAGTATGTTTTTAAATAAGATCTTTCAGTGATTCTGAGTTACATTTGGAACTAGCTAACCAGTTAACTCAATCTTTTCCAGATAAAAAGATTGTGGAAATCAAATATTACCATAATTCCCATCTTAAAGCGTGCATATGGGATCCACATGATGTGGCCGTGACTCCATTAATACCAGGGCGATTAGAGCAAAGCTGGATGATGATGGAGCTCGAACACGACCTTTTTCTAAACAATGAGTCAAGCGAGAAGCAAACGGGTCCCCACACTGCCTCGCCAATAAACATTTGCATAGCAGGCAGTGCCTTTCTTTTCGAATTTTGATGAAAGAGAAGAAGACGTGGATGTGTGTGTGCACGTGGAGTGCTACAGGAAACAACCTACAATGTCTTACCTTTCAAAAGCAAAATTTACTGTATTACCCTTTATAACTTTACATCTTCTTTAAAATGAGCTAAACACACACAGACCGGAAGGGGTGCCCTTTCCCCAACACATTGCCACTAGTCCAGAGGCAGCAAAAACACGGCACACGCACCACCAGCCCTCCGCCAATGTCCCCAGGAGACGCTGGTGGTGGACTGGGGTCTCCTGCTCCACAGCCCGACTGCCCTTCAGAGTCAGCCTCTCCCCAGGGACCGGGGTGGACAGCGAGACCAGGAGCTGTCCCGGATTCGGCCCGATCCCACTCACTCCTGAGAAAGTGAAACTGTTGCTGAAAGAACGTGGTTTACATGTCAGGGCATCGAACGGGGCTCCTGGGTATGATTTCTGCAGGAAACGGAGAATATTTCGACTGTTTTAATTAAACAAAAAAGGTATTGTTGAATCCCTTTCATGCAGGAGGCCCTGGGCAGAGGCAAGGTAATCTTGGGGGCAAATCCTATCATGATGAATTTCCAGGGATCCTAGGTCTAATTTGTTGTATCAAATGTAACTTGCAACAAGTAAGTCTCAGGTTGGAGAGTGAGAACTTTTGTTTTATAAAGGTGTCCATTATGATGTGTTTCACTCTGTCTAGAGTTAGAAAAAATTCCGTATATTGGCAGCTGTGAAATAAATGCATACAGATATATATATGGATTTGTATATGAAAGCATGAGAGTAAGTGCATTCAACCAACATGATTTATTTATAGACTAGTAAACTTTAGGAAGCAATATTATGAATGCAGCTTTTAATATGAAAACTGCTGCAAAGTGTCATCATTGTAGAACTGAAGAAAATCTTTTAAAACCATCAAAGCAGAAACACAGTAATAAGTATTTCTCTTACCAGTGGTCTGAGTTCTGGATGCGTCAGGATGTATCCATTGTTTGTGATTGCAAAGGCATAACCGTGAATCCCTAACTGTAAAAGGACGCGAGAAAGAAACCTTCATTAGCTCGCTCCCCGGTGAATTCATAAAGCATAAAGCAGCCCGACATTTAGTAATTTACAGCTTAAACTTGGCATTCATAACCCTTATCAGCACAATATTTCATTAAAATGAATGCAAGGCGCTGATCCTTGACATTTGGTGGAAATGAAGACCTGCCACGGGATAAGCTCAGCAAATAGCACAATTTAAAATGTCACATCCCTGCGTTGACATCAAAGGCTTTACTTTGATTTATTTAAAACAAAAACAATTACTTAAAAAGAAAAAAGAAAGCGGCTAATGTTTCTGGGAAAACGCTGTGTCCAAGTGAACAGAATTTTATCAACCTGAGTGTCTTCCCTCCATCTGTGAGAAGGAAAGAAGCGACCTCATCCTGATTCCCACCGAGGCTTCCTACCAGTCTACACCCACAGGGGCCATCTCAAGCACGCACTCTCCTTGGCAGTCATTTTTTATAATTCTCCAAGGATAAAAGTGTCCCCCCACCCCCGCAAGCCTAGATAGGAGCCTGCCAACCCCTTTTATATCCTTTTGTCTTTAAATTGTGAGGCTGCCAAGCTTTTCCACGCATACTTCCATCGACACAAAGCCTGGGTAATTTTCTATGCAGAGCCTCACTTAATTTATGTTTTCTGACTAAATGGGACTATGGGAAATAGTTTGAGAGCAATGAAATGTTTTATTAGCTTTAAAAAGTATGTAATCAAATTTAACACTGCACTTATTTAAATAATAATCCTGGCTTTTTGACAATATTTCTATTATACAGTTGACTGCACCCATTGGCTACAATAAATTTACCTACAAATCATTCATGTATTAAAATGGCCTCTGGCATAAAACCCATACTGATCTCTCGCTCTGAAGAAAGAAAATGTAACCCACTTTTGCCAGAGTAGTGAAAGGGGAGAAGGAAAAGAATCCTCTATTTCTGCTGAGGAGTTATTTCATAGTTCTGAGCTCTTGCTGCCGATCCCATTCCTGAGTATGATACCCTTAAGTGATCCAGACAACAGAGTTTACAAACCGAGAATGACCCTGACTGCTTCTTAGCCTAACCTCAAAGTGATGCGACATTAACATCAGCGAATTTAACACTGGCAATTAAGTTTCCTTTGCATTACATACAGCAAATACCCACATGGTAGTCAAGGGCAACAGACATTTTCTCCTGGAGTTACCTTGCACAGCAAGTTTTAATTAGATTCTACTTGACTATAATGATAAAAGTATATTTCATTATGCTGCGAAAGATAAACCAGAGATTTCCTATCCTTTGAGATGTATATCATCTCTTTCATCTTGTCTTTTGGAAAAATGTCAGACACAGTCAACACTGCATTAATTACCATTATTATGTCCCAGTTTAATATGGCCTGGAGGGGTCAGAAAGGACTTGGCGCGTTTAGCTTTTTCCATTAAAGGCAAAAGTGGTATTTCATCGCGAAGCTGAACTCAGAATTAGACCAAATAAATGATATTTTATAGTCGGCTAGTATATTCAGTGCCTTCTAATGTACGTTACTTCAGTTCTTGGTGTGCATATAGGAAGCAACACTCAGAAGAAGGTAGAACCCCTCGCTTGTGCTCCCTTCACGCTCTGTACTTCCGCATAGCACTTATTAAAATGATGATAATCAGTTATTCGTGAGTTTGATTTTAAGTTACCAAGGAGGCATCAGTCAAGGGCTTTGAGGATTTAATACCTGTCTCCCTACAAGTTCCATGAAGGCCAAAGCCAAGGCCATGCCATGTGGTTAAAAATACGAGGATGGGTGGTTAGGATGGAGGGAAGAGAAGTAGGGAAACCTGAAAGAGTAAAAGGAGGAAGCAGGGAACAATAAAACGACTGGAACTGAGTGCAGATCCCACAAAACTAACCTCACCTGTGCTTTCTCCCCTGGAGTGCAGGGGCTGAGCTGACCTTCCCACCCAACGTCCTACACTCACTGTTTCACTACCATCCCTGCTTCCTTGGTGCCCGCCCATTCATGCCCCTGCTGACTGTAAGCTGACCCCACCCACCATGATGCCACTAGAACGCCTTTCTCCACAGTTGCCAGTGGCCACCTGCTTACCAACCCCTATAGAAAGCGCCTCTCTTGAATCTTCCTGGTTATATCAGCCCACTTCCCTCTCTTCCTCTACACTTACTCCCTCAGCACCAAGGCCCCATACTCCTGGGCTTCCTCCTTTCTGCAGGACTCTCATCCTCCACTCATTTTCCCTAAGTTTCTGTCCCCAGGGTCCCTTGTCTGCTTTAGCTCTATCCCCAAGTGTCAGCGACCCCTTGGATGCTATGATACCCAGACCCAGGCTGCAGCCTTGGCCTCTCCCTTTGGTGGCAGACCCCAGCACCCAACTGCGTGTCGGTCACTTCCACTGGGACATCCCTCGGGCGCCTCATGGGAGTCACATCCAGTCCGTCACAGCAGCCCTCTCCCCTCTGCTGCTCTCCCTGCCCTCCTTTCCCTACCAGTGCCACGCCACCCACCCCAGGGCCCACATTAGAAAGCAGAGCGTCAGCCTTAAGCTTGTTTCTCTCTTTCATCCCCCACTTCTTGATCCAAGTAGTCACTCACTTTTATCCCAGAAATTACTCACATTCAGCTCCCCCACTGAATGTTGGGGAGCTGCTTCCCAAACCCTACAATCCATGTAGAGTCAATGTAATAGATTTCCACAAGGGTCCTAACTGCTCTTCCTGCCTCAGAGGCTGGCCCCAACCAAGTCACCCTCAAGACTGATCAAAGTCAAATGTAACTCTGGCCGTGCTGCTCCCCTGTGGAAAACCCACTGACAACCTCTTTCGTGTGTAAGATGAGATTCGTGGGCCTGTCCATCAGGTCTCCCCAGGGTCCGGTCTCTCCCTATGTACGCGGCCCTGCTTTCTTCCACCCATTGCCCCTCAGGGCACATGTTAGTGACCACAACCCCCTGTAGTTTTCTCTCCCTCCTAAACCTTGACTCACACAGTGCTAGCTGCCCAAAGCACCGCTGTTCCTCATCTGTCCGTAGCTAATTCTCACCCATGCTATGAGCTCAGCCTCATGATTATTGCCTATTAAAACATCTCCTGACCTTCCCTGATGTTTCCTCTTTTCCATACCCTGTTCCCGTAAAGCCCAGCGAATTTCTCCATTACTCCCTTCAACCATGTGCATGAAACTACACCTACTTTTCTGCCTCCTAACCCTGGCTGGTTTTCTTTCCTTCCTGTCTAGATAAGACAGTGCCTCCCCATCAGAGTGGGCTCTTTGTGGACAAGGAGCCGTCTTACTCACCTCTGACTTCTACCACCCCTAGCATATGTCTGGCACATGACAGGTGCTCCGGTTAAGGTTTGTGTATATTGAAGATGTTTTTCACCTTTTTAGCCAAATATTAGCTAGTTCTTCTTTAAAGTATAAACTAAAGTTCATATTTAAAATGAGCCAAAAAGGAGAAGATGACTTGCAATGGCAGGTGCATACTCACTCGTTCTCAAGGCTGTAACTGAGAAAGTCTTCCTGACATTCAGAAACTATCTGGTTAAAATCCTTCCCAGGAGAACAGTCTGAGAAAATGACATCAGAATGTTTTGGTGGTTGGTTGGTGACATATGGATATAACCGAATGTGGATGTGAGAAGAGAAATTCTGAGCAAATCTCAAAACACATTCTGTGGGTGAATCTCTCAGAAAACCAAAAGCTTATAAGATGACAATGTCCAACATTTTTTTTTGGCCGCAAATCAATATGCTGATGAAATCCCTAATTTTTATTTCATCTGAAATAGAACCAGTCTCCCTGTCCATTACAATGTGCAGTCCCATGGAATAATAGAGAACAGATCGGACACAGGCCTTCCAGCACTCGGGGCTGCCAAAGGGGCCTTCATCCTGGAGCAGGCTCCCCTGGGGGCCAGGAGGCCTGTGGTCCAATGGCCGGGAAGGGGGCGCTTCCCTTCCAAGTGCAGGGGGCTTTGGGCTAATGAAGTGAACCCAATTATAAAATGGCTTGTTACCTTAACAGAGGCGGTGGTGTCTGGAAATTATTGCTGGGGTGTCTGGAATTCTTAATAAAAATTATAGGAAGTCTGATTGCTTGTGGGAAAATCTATGAAGCTAAGGGAAAAGAAAGAATTCTATCTTCTGGGAAAACCCCAGGAGCCAAGAGCTGACTCATCTTTACAAGGTGTTAATCGGGACGGAAAGGTGTGAGCCGCACTCCGCTCCCCGGAGCTCCTCTTCTGTGTGAGGGAGGCTGGCTGTGCCGCGCGTCCCGGGCTGACAGACACACCTCTTCCCAAGGCCTTCTGTGCGGAGTGGAGGAGGAGCAACTTAGGTTTACGTATGTCATACCTGTGTCTCTGGTTCCCAGCCCAACCCTTGGGAAGGCATAAAACAGAGATGTCTCTATCGCAGGGACTGCTGCTTAATTTTCTATAGCTGACCTTCCCCTATTCTCTTGTTAAACTTTGTTTCATTCATCTTTTTTACTAGCAAGTTACATTGAGAAAGTTACTTCAAGTTCCCTCAACTAAAAATGGAGCCAAGATACACCCACTTCATGGGAGCATAATATGGGCATAATATGGGTTCAGTGGGAATAATGCATGTAAAGCATTTTTGTCATACCCCACGGTAAAAAGTTCAATAAGTCTCATTGTTTTATTTTAACTATTATTGTTAATATTTTAACTATTGTTTAAACTATGATTATTATTACTGTCATTTATTGTTCTTACTGGCTTCAGAGCAGTGGTTTTCACCTGGTGCCCCACAAGACTTTTTAAAACATGCGGGACCTGACAGTTTAGTCAGGGACACTGACCTCTCCCCCCTAGCCTGTCACATAAAAACATGACAACAGCCAACACAACAACAGCTGGCCAGTGTGAAGGAATCAAAATTACACCTGTGTTTTTTTTTTTCTGTCCAAACTTTAGTCATTGGTGTATGTGCGCCATGAAAGGGAACAGGCTGAAAATCGCTGCAGCAGCTAAAAATCACGGCTGAGTGGCTGTGAAAACTGGCAAGTAATTTTGACTTTGGTGCTTCAGTTTCTTTAGCTGTGAAATGAAGGGAGCGGCAACAAGGACTCCTAGCAAGTGAGATAATGTGATAGAGAGCTCAGCCCCCTCCCTGGTAGAGAAAGCTTTGAGAAATCCACTCACAGGGTAATTACGATCAATTTCATATTATGTTCATATTTTCTTGATTTATTGGGCATATACCAAGTAATGACCCTCTACTTGGGGTTCTACATCTTCTCATATGAAATAAGAGGCTTAAGAATTGTTTGGAAACATCCTTCCAAGGCGGGATGCCCTTCCTTAAACAGAGGACAGGAGTTCTGGGCATCTGGGTCTGAGGCTCCAGTAAAAGAAATCCACTGTCTGTAGGGAACTCCAATCTCCCCCTCATCCTGAGGCTTTCAGTCTCTGGGCAGCGGCACAATTCCCAGCACTTGCTTATGTGGGTTTGGATCAACCAGCTGTGCCAACCTGAACTGTACAAACCTTGGGGAGGGCTGAGGCTGGTTGTCAGAGCCCCTGTGGGGCAGCAGAAAGAAGGCCTTCATCGTCTCAACAAACCCAAGCAGGAGAGTTCTGTTGCTAAGGAGGTCACATTTTGTGAGCCCGGAAAGCTCAAGTTCATTTCCTCTTTGTTATTCGGGTGACTTTATAATTTGACCAACTAAATGGCATTACCATGCGGGAACGGGCATACAGACGCTATATACCCAGTAAGAAGTGCAGGGAAGAGCCAAACCTCTGGGGACGCTGAGAAGCCTGGGCCGACCCGTGGGGATGCACGGCTTATGGATGGGGGTGATGGCACTAATGCCCAAAGCTGAGGGCAGAAGGGCCATCACTGCAGGATAAACAAACCCCCATGGTCCTCACTCCTCAGCCCTCCACGTTCCCATGGACTGTTTTGCTTTCTTAGGAAAAATGGAAGGGAGAGCAAGATAATTTGGGGTGGCTTATGGGCCCCGGTTGTTAAGCTTACTAGCCAGAACCACCTAGTGAGCGTCAGTCCCTTCCAAATCCCTTCCATCCTCGCAGTTAGATCAGAAGAGAGCATTTCCATTTAGTACTGCTTCAACACTTGCCTTTGATACTACCTTAAAAACAGAGAGAACAGACCTCAAGTTCAGAACCTTGGATTACTAAGCAATCATTTAACACCGTGGTTTTTGTTTTTATGATTTTTTAAATAATTATCCTCCATCATGGCAAATAACACAGGCTTTTCATTTTAAAATGGTGCTATAGTGTTTCCTATTAAAATTGAAGTGAGTGAAGAAAGTTTTGAGTTGATTTACAAGTGAACTTTTAAGTAAATAATGGTACAGACGGTACATGAGCGTGGCAACAAGTCGTGAAGTGGTACGTGAATGGCTTACATCTTTCGAAGCACATGGGTAAGGAGTTACACAGACCTGGCTCATATCACACTCACCACTTCCTGCTTATATGGCCCTGCACTCTGTGAACACACGTCCTGGAACCTGAGCCTCCTTATGAGTAGAATGGATACAGCAGCACAGCACTTGCCTGAGGAGGGTTTGCTGACACGTGGGTAATGCACTTTGTACAGCACCAAGTTCTAGTCCAATGTTATCTGCTAATGTTGTCCCATTAGGAACACAGTCTTGTACTGCAAAATGATGCACCTGTCAGTTTGCATCCAACCCTCTGAGGCTTAACCTGATCATTTTGGCTGTAGCCATCCTTTCAGCTAACTTGCTTGGACAAGAGTTTGCTCTGGTGCCCAGTGACTGGCTGATTCATTTTCTTGCTCTTATCTCAACACTCTGTCAAAAGGTGGGCCTGTGCTTGTCATCAAACTTAAGAATCCTGCCTAACACTCATGACCTTGTGTCATAAGCCTTTCCCCATGCCTTTCAAAATCCCTGGAAAACCTCATTTTTAAAGGTGACAGAGGATCCCAGAGTGTGGTTGCCTTGTTATTCTCTTGGGCATCCTGGCTTAGCAAAGGTTCCGTGGATATGAAATCCACAGGTGCCTGAATCCGAGATGGGAAAGGTGTCAGCAGCTCTTTGCAGGCAGTATCCCACAGGGAAGAGGGCTATGGGGACCAGGATGTAAGGTGTCACAACTGTCTCTTTGACCAGTGCGTTACCGTTGTTCCCAATTAATGACAACAGTCAATGCTTCACAAAAGTCTATGAGCAGGTTCTGTTGTTATCACCATTGGATAGAAGAGGATTTGAGAGGCCAGTCCACACCAGGCAGGGCCCTGTGCCCATCTGCCTCCAGAACTCTAAGTGCTGCCTTCCTTCCGCTGAGGCCAGGCAGGCCCATGGGATTCTCCCAACTGTGGTGAATTAGGCTCAGCATGGAAGGAGGTAGTAAGGAAGGGGCCCTGCCAGCCAGCCAACTATCAAATATTCCATCCAGATGGGGGCAAAGGGAGCCCTTGTCAATCCATGCGTGGGCCTAAAATGAAGGCAGGAAAGCCAGTGTGCTCAGTGCTGGGGGGAGAGAGAGCGGGTATGGCTCCACCCTTGTGCAGTCAGGGGGACCATGTCAGCTCAGTGGACACCTCTTAGGACCAGGAGTGGCGTCCACTCTCTGCCCCGTCCCGCACTCCCATGCTCACACACACATTGAAAAAGCTCTTGGGCAGGTCTGCATGGCTGCGATGGGAGGTAAGGAACACCTTTTGATTGGCTTTTCTGAGGATCCCTCACTAGGCAACAGGTGAGAGTTTCCAGTATGGGGCTCAAGAATCTGGGCTATCTACTTCAAAGGGGAACCTAACCATGTCATTCCCCTGGCTAACATGTGTATCAAAAAATAAAATGATCACATCTCAATTTATGATTTCATGTGTGATTGTTCAGGCTGAGGCTGATAATTTTTTTAAAGTGAGTCTATTTAAATTTTGAAAAGGCCTGTTCACTAACTATACAGGCAGCAAAAAGGCAAGGCAATGTGTTAGACTAGTGGATCCCAGTATGTCCACTGGTCTGATTTCATTAAAGTGCTTACTGAACTACAGCAGCATACCTCAAGCAGCTAGGGAACATAAATACCAGTGAATGTTATCCCCAGGGACTCCAAAGTGGCTACTGCCACCATACCACCTTCACAGCAACTTGTCATCCCTCTGCTGACCCATTTGTCAGCTTCAGATGGCTCCTTGTGTTGTGCCAACCTGCCCCAGACAGGGCAGTCCCCAACCCACAAACCACCAGGAGGTCATGTGGGAGTCAACATGCTTGTTATCATGAAAACTGGAGTAGGTCTGACTGAAGGTGGCCCTGGGGCTCAGGAATGCCCCTCTGTCTCCAAATGTTTATTTAGAAAAACTAAGTAAATCAAAGGAATAGTTCTGGGAACAGATAGCTGGGAACATAGCATGGGCCATGAAAAGGAGAAAGCATGACCCCCTCTCTCCCCAAGGCAGGGCTGGTCTCACATACAAAGCTGGGTGCTAGCTTTTCCACACCCCTTTCTGAGCCTCTTCCATCTAGTGCTCCTTCTCCACGGGCCCTGTGTCTTTCAATGCTACTCATGTTGTTCTAAACTCCCAAAGCAGTGGCCTACCAAGGCCTGCTTTATCTTTGCTCCAAAAATTACCTACTTCTACTTTACCCCCTCAGTTACATCCAGAGTTAAAAAGAACCTACAATTCTTTTGGTCCACAGGTTTTAATTTAACATTAGGAAAAGAATATTTATTTCTAACCCATCACCTTCTAAAACAGAGGGGATAGTCTTTCAATACAGTCAGTGTTCATTTTTTTCTCTGTGCCTCATTGGGTTTCTATTAAGAGGTAACAGAGTTTGGAGGGTCCTCAGACTAAGGTTAGTCAGATCTGCCTAGAAGACCGTCAGAGAAGTTAGACCTGTTTAGACTTCCACAGACTTATGTAGACTTCTACAGGCCCACACAGACTTGGGTGGGCATGCCCAGACCTACTCGGATCTTCCCAGGCTATTACTATTCTAAGAAAGAAAGAAAGAGAGAGAGAGAGAAAGAAAGAGAGAGAGAGAGAGAGAAAGACAGAAAAAAAGAAAGAGAGAAAGGAAGGAAGGAAGGAAGGAAGGAAGGAAGGGAGGGAGGGAGGGAGGAAGGGAGAGAGAGAGAGAGAAAGAAAGAAAGAAAAAGAAAGAAAGAAAGAAAGAAAGAAAGAAAGAGACTCTTCCAGAAAGAGAATAGAAGGGCCTTTTTGCTTTGTGTTTTGGTAGTAACTATGGCAGATTGTGAAATTACCTTGGACATTTATTTGGACATTTATTTGGTGCTTGGCTACTAAATGAGTGATGCATTACCTTGTATTTGGGGATGGTTTTCAGGAGTTCTTTCACTGGGACATCTGTGCCAACCACACCTAGAAGAATGCCCTTCGATCTCTGTTGCAAACAAACATTAAACAATAGTGTTAAGTTAATTTGGTAGAAGAATGAGAACATTATGAGAAGCCACAAACCACAGGTCACCGTCCGGTGCCTTCTCCAAAATGATAGAGATGGAGGATTAACCCAGATCTCTAAGAAGAACCCTCTTCTATTCCCCATCCCCCACTGAAAATATTACTAGATAAGCATGGTAGCTTCTCGGGCCAAACATCTACAACTCTCAACACACATGCTTACCAAGACACCCCAATTCTCTTCCCTCTCATGAAAATGAAGAACTGATGTGCAGAAGCACTAAAATTTCAGCAGCTAGGGACTGTGATCATTAATCAGTTTCTCTCATGGAAGCTTTCTACAGGACAGACTTATAGCGTGTTAACTGCTTTCTCAATTTACACTGCCATCTGGTGCCCAGGAGACAGCGACTAAATAGCGGGAGAAAGAAGAAATAACCCTAAGATTGTTAGCAGCCAGTTGGCACCAAGAACGAAGTTAAATGAATAGGCCTTCGGGGTCCCAGTTTCCAAGGTCAATGTGACGTGCTGAAACTTTCCAATATCAGATATGCCTTCTGAAAAAAGATACAAATTGCTCCTGTCCATTGTTTTCCCCAAATCCCAGTCCCCCCAGAACCTCCGAATGTGACCCGATTTGGAAACTGGTTCTTAGCAGCTGTAATTAGTTAAGAATCTTGAGGTGAAATCGTCCTGGAGTTAGGCTGGGGCTTATACCCAATGTCTGGTGTCTTTCTAAGAAGAGGGGAAGACAGAGAGACATATGAGACCAGGAGACCATGTGAGGGCTGAGGCCAAGATTCGAGTCCTGCTACCACCAAGCAAGGGAAGCCTCGGGCCACGCCAGGATTCCCTAGAGCCCTCAGAAAGCATGGCCCTGCTGACACCTTGATTTTGGACTTCTGGCCCCCTAAACTATAAGAATAAATTTCTTTGTTTTAAGCCACACTCTTTGTTCCACACTTTGTGACCACAGCCCTAGGAAACTAATACAATGCGGGCAACTACAAATCAGAGACTGGTTGCCCACCATAACCAAGGATTCCCTCCATGGTTTCCTTGCCCTGGTCATTTAACACAAATTTTGGAAAAGTTCCACATACTGTATAATGATACCTGCTCAAATTCCTCCTGTCTGTGCTTGAGTTCATGATTTAACAGCAGGGTTAAATGTTAGGAAAAAATAGATATAGTCTTTTGAATGAATGAATGAATGTGACCCACGCTTGAGTCAGAAGGGGCCTCAGAAAACAACCCTCCTGGCATCAAGCAGGAAGAAGAGCCACTGTACTCACGGTTTCGTTCTGCTTACTAAACACAGGCATGGCGACTGTGGTCATCAAGACGAGGCCCTGATCATCAGCAAGCTAGATGGAGAGAAAAAAGCCTGTTACCCGAGAGTGATCTGGAAACCACAGGGAGGCCATGCCCCTTGGCCATCTCCTTTTTTGCTGATGTGGGGTGGCAGGGGGTGGCAGGGGATGGACCAGTGTCCATTCAAGCCTCTAGCCTAAGAGGCAAGGCAACACCCCTGGTTTGCAGGTGAGGATCCCAGCCCCTGGTTGGGGAAACAAAGTCAGTTGCTCCAGCTCATCTGTTTGTCACAGCCATTTTGGTTCAATAAAGCCTTGTTGGATCTTAGGGATTCATTTTATTTTATTGACACAGATCGCTTTTATAATTTAACTTTATAGACACTTATGTTCAATATGTGCAATGTTAATGCTTCTCTGTATTCTGGAAATTGGGGATCAGATAGCATGAGTGTAAGGGGTTTATAGTTGCCCCTGCTGAAAATAATGGAATCTGGAAACATTTACTCTCCCAATGTAGTTGAGTCAAGACCTTTTTGGATCTCTCCATATCTTTGCATGCCAGTCCCAGATGAAAAACAAAACTAAAAACTAACTTGATAATCCGATCCCTAAAATTATTGCTGAGAAGCTAAATATTTTTCCTGAAAGAACAACCTTTGAAATGTGGCACATCACACATTCTGTCACCCTTTGACAAATGCACTGAGACCCAGCAGCACACCTGCTTTTCACACAGTGTTGGGAAATAGGCGGGGACCCCTGCTCTGCCCCCAAAACAAATGGAGAAACAGAGTCCTGGACCCCAATAGGCATTGGTCCAAGACAGACCTGGTTCTAATTCTCAGCTCGACTCTTTATTAACTGCATTGGCTAAGGCTCCATGTCCTCAGATAAGATAATGCCAATTATTCCCCACTATTGTTGCCATGAAGATAAAATGTGAAGCAGTCTAGCAAGGAACCTGGCATATGAAGGTGCTCAAAGGATGCCAGTTCTTTTTCCTGCCTTCTAGACCACACGGCTAGTAAGTAGCAGAGTCCAGATCGAGATCAAAGCATGTGACACTGCTGACGGAACCAAAATCATCACGGCAAGCCTGCCGGGAGAAGAGTACTTTTTGGTTTCACAACCCTTTCAAGCCTCAAGTAAAGCAACTTAGGAAGGAGACGCCATTATCTTCAGTCTAGAGAATTTTTTGATGTTTGGGCACCTCTTCATAGCTTTAATTCCATGGGAAAATCAGGTATGGCTTTCCCAGTCTTCTCAGGAACAGGCATTTATAAAGAAAATATCCTAAAATCTAGAGGCCCCCATGCACCTAGGTCCCCATGGACTCACTGTCCTCTTGAGAAAAGTTCATTAAAACTTAGTCCCTTTTCTACCTGTCCTGTTCTTCAGAGGTTTTCTGAACTACGTAGCCTCACTACTCATAATGTGGTGCACAGAGTAGCAATACCTGCGTGCGTTAGAAATGCACAATTCCCAACGCCACTCTAGACCCTCTGATATGAACGTTTGCTTGAATAAGTATGCATATTAAAATACGAGAAGCACTGTTATAGACCAGTCCTTTCCAGCATCAATAATCATGATAACTAAAGAGAAGCACGTGTAGTTGGGAAAAACTCCTAATAGAAATGGAAGGTCCATGTGTTTCTAGTTTTTCCTCCATATCCAGATGGGCCTATATTCCCATACAATAAGCAAGATGGCACAAAAATCTCATAGTCCCTCAAGGGCTGGAGAGTCCTGATGTGATGGTTAATTTTGTGTGTTAACTTAGCTAACCCATGGTGCTGAGTTGTTTGATCAAACACTGGTCTCGATGCTGTTGTGAATAATATTTTAGATGTGATTAACACTTGAATAAGTAGACTTTGATTAAGCATATTACCCTCCATAATGTGCGTGTGTCTTATTCAATGAGTTGAAAGTCTTAAGAGAGATCTGAAAAAACAGATCTCACAGGGAAGAAGAAATTCTGCTTCCAAACTGCCTTCAGACTCACTAGCAAGACAAATTCTCCCTGAATTTCCAATCTGACAACCTGCCCTGTAGACTTAAATGTCAGCCCCACAATTGTGTGAGACAATTCCTTAAAATAAATCTCTCTCTCTCTCTCTAAATACATCAAGAAAAAAAATATATATATATACATCTTCCAAAGTTCTGTTTCTCTGGAGACCCTTACTAATACATACGGTATTCATGTAAGCTATTATTTGGGACAACCTAATTTGGGTGTTAGAATAAGTAAACAAAACTTTAGCCTAATATTAATAACTAAATAAAATTAACTATGAGCTACTGTTGGCAATTATTATTGCCAAGCACCAAGTCAAACACTTTGTGAAAACAGGGTTCCAACAACTTGCCGAAAGTACTTCAAATATAATGTGGATGCCATTGAGGACATGCAAGGCTGTTTTCAACAGCAGAACCAGTGCACAGTAAATCTCTCTCAGAATCAGAAATCTTCCCATATTCCAACTCCTTAAGTGATCCTTAATGCTGTAAAGATAACTTATTTGAGATGATCCATAACCCTGGGCAACTTCCACTTGGTAACTCAAATCAAAAGTTCAAGCGATGCCAACATATATCATGAATGAAATCAAAACATACCATTGGCAATAATGAGAAATGAAGCTTTCCCCTCCCCCCTGCAACCAGTAACAATCAATTATAAATCACTGGTCACTGTTCTGGTACGAACACAAGATCATGGGTAACTAATTTCCAAATATTAAGCCAGGATACAGTGTCAACACCACTCAGGGACTAATGCCAAATGTAATTATTGCATCATCATTACCTAAAAAAATTTCTCATAATATTGCATTTGAACTGAAACTACTCACTTGTAACCAGCCCCAGGTAAACAGAGGAAATGCGGTGAGCTCAGTCTAGCCACTCTGCTATGAGCTCACCTACTCTCCTAGGGGCAGTTGTGGCCCAGACGGGACTGGCTTGGCCAGAACCCTAACCTGTACCTTCCTGGTACATAAGCTCATCAGTGTGGTCACGAGGGCTGGCAGGACCCTGACCTTACCACTTGTACAACATGAAGATGCTCTTTGGCGCCCACCTGCTCCTTTTTTCCCAGTCTCCACAGGTCTGGCTTTTGTGAATCTTAAACATTTCATGGAAAAGGAACATCAATTTGGAAGTTGATTTGCACTGTGAGTATTTTATGATCGAAAGGCATTCAGTACTCCTGCCATAGGAAATAGCAGCCCGTGGCAAAAGTTTTCTTCCAGACCACCAAGCAGAAGTTATGCAGCCAACCACAGCCAGACACGCTCTGTCCCTGAACACTAGGGGGTCCCTGCTTTTCTCTGGCCCCTTAACCTGTAGCAGCTGCTGAGGCAAGAGCTGCTTATGATTCATATGTGTGGCTTCCAAGAATAACGCAGACGGAGAGTCAACATTCATTTTCCAAAGAGTAGGAATGGGAGGGGGCGGGTCACCATGGTCCATCTCGGCAAAATCCCATTAACTCAGGTCCAAGTGGGAATCCTAAAATGAACTGCCATTCAATTACACTTGCCCAGGCTTTTGAACAGGGCTCTGAAATGCCTAGTTGTGGTGCTCTGTTGTATAATATGTGTATATTATTCCATATCCTTCATTTCCTATGCTACATAATGGGACCATTCTGGTATCAAAGGAAATGATGAATAATAATACTGAACACCTGGTTTATAAAACGCAAACTTGCTCAACAGATTGACTGCTTCCTGTTAGCTTCCCAAGTTAATCATGCATGTGGGCTCATATGAATATGCATTTGGATTCATGTGCGAGGTACGGGCAGCTATGCCAGGCCTGAATTCCTAATGCTCGATTTGCTTTCCACGGGTGACAATACTCGGCAATGCAGACAGCTCTCAGATGTGGCCCCAGATAAGATAACAGCACCGCAGTTGTGGTCCATCCGTTCTGCTGCCAGGACTGTTGTTATTCATTGATTCCCTTGATAAACATTCCCTGAGCATCAGCTATGTGCCAACTTCCATGCCATGTGCTGGAAGCCAGCTAGGAATGAGACACAGGTCTTATCCTTAGGGAACCCCAAGTACCCCAGAGAAGACAGAGGCGAATGAGTTGAAGGGAGAGGAACCGGTGGGGCAGGCACACAGGCTCTCATTGTGTGAGCAGGGGAGCAGGTTTCTTAAGGACCAGCCTGGGCTAAAGAAAAAATGTTTGTCATTGACTGACATCTGCCTGGGGTTATGTGGCAGATTCAGAAAGCTTCCTGAAAGCCAGTTTACTGTCATCGGGACTACGTTCCTTGCCGCACTGCAGTTTCAGCCCGTTGTTTTATACTTAAGAATATTTATGAATGAAACAATGCAAGAAGATAGTTTTAAAAATCACCTAGCACCTTTCTTTCCATCTTTTAGAAATATCATCCCCTTCCTTTAGGAAAATCCTCTTCGCCCCTTCTACCATAAGGTTCTCTTGACTGGTACACTTCTCATCCTGCACATGGCTGGGCATTAGACCAGGCTGAGCCAACCAGAGCACCACACACACATGCATGCACACAAAGACACACACCTTCCCCGGGCCACACTGACTGGTTTATTATGAGGCACATGATCCAAGATAGGCTATCTGGTTTTTTTTTTTTCTTTTTTCTCACCTGGACTAATAGGAAAAACTCTCTACCCTCCTCTGTGGACAGTTAGAAGAATGTTAGCCTGATGTCATGCAGGCATGTCCTCTCCCACAGAGCAATGACTGAGAAAATACAGTCACCCAAGATAGAGGAGAGATGAGTATGTGTGATGGGGAAAATGGAGACGGAGAGGCAGAGAGGGAGAAAGAGGGTCCCAGTCCCTGGATGCCTTCTTCATTCCTAAGGCTGGCTCTGCCCATGCCTTTTTCCATTATAGGTTACTTGAAGCAGTAAACTTTCCCCTTTCCCCCAAATGAAGATGAATTGGATTTGTGACTCTTTTAACAGGAGAGCCTTGACTTGTGCAAGTGCCAACATTAGCCATAAATGACCTACATAGATTTAGACACCCGTGGAGGAGGTCCTAAGTGCCGTGTGCACCCCATACAGGGGAGATGTTTCTGAGGCCAGAAAGACCAAAGGGAAAAATGGCCCCAACATTCCTGAGTGGTTGTGTGTCCTTCCTACAAGGGAGGAAATTTAGGTGCCCTCCAAGGACCAAAATACTGAATGGCAAGAGACAGTAATTTGAAGAAACAACGAATTTTTAAGATGGTCTATAAAACTATTGTCATCAGGATTTTGTGTAAAACCATCATAATAAATAGACATTTGCCTGCTTTGGAAAGAGAACCTGAACAAGACATTGCAGAACTGGTCTGTTTGGGGCTGTGCCAGGACACAAGTGCAAGGACAGAAAGGAAAGAGGACAGAGAGGGAGATGGTCTGCAGGCACTGCAAGGGGCCCAGAAGGCTCTTTAGATTGGGGCCGGTTGTGGACATCTGTTATGGTGCCTTCTTTAGATCTCCATTTGGAGGAAGCTTGCCAGAGCCAGTGGCAGGACCCTCTGTTTCTCTTGAAGCTGGAGGCTCCTGAGGGTGAGTGCCAAACCCCAGAAAAAGGAGGCACGCTGGATGCCAGGCTCTGAGAAGGCATTTGGGCGAGTTAAGGGAAGCATGCCTGGCAGCTCATTTGAGGGCTGCCAGGTGGTTTTCAGCAGATCCTTCTGCCAGGTCTGCTTAGCCCTGGAGGCTTGGGCTCGAAGACTGGATTGTGTACCAAAGGGTAGCTCAGCTCAGAAAGAGACTGGTTCTGAGCCAGGAATAAAAGCCAACTCAGTAACTCTCCTTACATATTATATTTCTTCTATACTTTGCTCCCCTTGTTTGTATGTTTTTTCTTTTCTTATTAAAATTGATCAATGTATTGAGCACATCATGTAAACATGTAACATAACACATGAGTGTTTTATATATGTATGCATCTAACCTGTGAGTACACAGCTGCATTTCTGCTCTGCCTTCCTTCTAACACCTGAGAGGAACTCAACTTGCACTCCAAGAAAAGACACTGCCGCTGTCTAGTGGCAGTTGGGGTGAATTGCAGGCACACGATCCTGGGAGATAAGCCATTTTCAGGGTATGGCCTAAGCAATAGAAATGTTTTTAAATGGAAGCCAATGTCACTTAGCTCCTCTCCAGTGGAAGCAAAAATAGGCTGTATCAACTCTTAGTTCTGTCAACAACCTTTGTCTTCATAGGAAAACAATAGAACTATGAGGTGGGAAAACACAGCTGAGTACATCTTTAAACAGCAGATGAAATATTTTGATTCTTTCAGGTAAGCAGAATGTGACAGGGCAGTCCTGGAAGGGGATTTTTTTAAACACTTTCTCAAATGCAACTTCAATGAAAAGGAAGCCAACTCCTCAGCATTCTCCCCTCTCCCCTCTCCATGAGCTTAAGTTTATCAATGACCTGGGAATCCCCAAGGGTCATTCTCTGGGTACCACATGCTGAGGGCAATGGGGACAGGGTGGAAACAGATGGCACTCATGTCCTCCAGTTCTCATACTCCACGGTGAAGGGAGAGCCAATAGTAGAAAGTTATCGGACTAACACTCTGAATTAGTTGGTGGAAGGATCTGGGAGAAGAGCGGAGACACATAGACGTGGAAAAAGAGACAAGAACAGAATACGTGGCTATGTAGAGACCCTCTACACACACATCACAAAAGACCCCAGGGGGCCCTTCCCTCCTATTCCCAGACCTAAAAAGTCCCCTGTACCCACCCCTTTCAGTGCCTACCCACTTCCCCCTCCCAAACCTCCCCCCCCCTCCCTCCATCGCAACAGCCTTTATCCTCAACACTGAAAAGAGATGTCAGAAAAAAATCTAGACAGAACCATACTTGATGATTGCTCCTAACTTCCTGTATTGGTTCTATGCAGAAGGACCTTTTCTCTGGACACATAACCCAGTGGACATACAGATACAAGAAGAATGCAGGTGAAACCCATTGAAATCTGGAAACAAAATCCTATTGGTGCATCTTATGTGTATAAAGGGAGCACGGGATCATCACTTTTGTTGCTTGGCTAATGGCGACATTATCCAACTCTGAATTTTACTCTCATTTTGATTTCTACAGCTGTAATGGCAATCATGAAATTTGCTGGCTGTTTTAATAGTGGTCAGTTTTAAATGAGTAGCTTTACACATGTATGCATAGGTACAAACTGATTCACTCAATAGCCTAAAATAATTTTTGAAATGAGAAGTGAAAGAATAGCTTCCCTCTATGATAAGACCAAAGGATTCTAAATAGTGTACATCTCTAATTAAGCATTTATCTCTTTTCTGTGTGACTGAAGTTATTAGTAACAAGAAAATCCCCATAGATTCTCATCTACAGAAGCATTTTGTAAATAAAACCCCCAATAGCATATGTTAGCAATGAATATTAATGCCTAAAAATAAATAATGATGATAATAATTCTTTTTTAAAAATCCCTTTTGCATAAAAATCAAAATAGTCCTTCATACAATTGTAACATTTCATTTTCACATGAAAATGTTATCCGAATAAGGTTTAATATTCTTTTTTTTAAACTTAATTTTTAAAAAAAGATTTTATTTATTTATTTATCTTTAGAGGGGAAGGAGAGAGGGAGAGAAACATCAATGTATGGCTGCCTTTTGTGCATCCCCTGCTGGTAGTTAGCCTGCAAGGAACTGGCCTGCAACCCAGGCATGTGCCCTGACTGGGAATGGAACCGCGATCGTCTGGTTTGCAGGCCCGCACTCAATCCACTGAGCTATGCCAGCCAGGGCCAGGTTTAATATTCTTGGTTAAACATATTATACATGCTTGTTCGTATTTTGGATGTTCTTTGTAGCAAGAGGTTTAGCAAAAGCAGGCACTATTATTTTTAATTGAAGAGCTGACTCTTTCCATGTAAGCAATATTGTCTGTCTTTCATACTACTACTCAGATGAACTGTTTCTCTTCTAAAATCTAGACAAGTTACTAACAACTATTACTTAGATTCTTATTTTGCACTGGCACTTTTCAATATTGTTGCAAGATGCCTGAATCTTATGTAATATAAGGCATGAACAAAGTATCAGTGGAGCACGAGAATGGAAATAGAAATAAATAAACCTTCAAGTGACATGTGGCCTTGCTTCACGTGTGATTGCCTTGGTAGAGGGTAGTCACATGGTCCTGGGGAGCGGTGCTTACGTGCCCTCTTGCTTTCAGCCCAGGCATTTTCTCTTCTTACTGAATCAGTTACTTGCACCTGAGATTTGGAGATCCTGCATTCTTATAAGATTCACTATGTTTTAAGTTGTCTAAATACAAAAGTAAACAGATTTCCTCTTTGAACTTTAACTGCAACTTGTGTGAACTAAATTGCTGAATTTGTTCTCTCCTTTTTTAACAACCCAAAGACAACATTGTCTTGATAATGTTGGAATATCTATTAGCATCTCAAAATAACTTTCCTCTAATAGAGTTGCTAGAGTTCAGGAAAATATTTACTTTGTTCACTTTTCCCCTGGTGTTTCTGAGGTGTAAGTCCTCAAGCAGAGGAATATGTTTTATGAGTAAACATCTACATAGAGGAGGATGCTGACTTTGACAAGGGAGACACATAAATAAAGTCACAGGCTTTATTACAGAGAGATTATTACAGACTAACATATCTGAAAGTTGTCTTAGGAAACCAGTTTGCTTGTTTATTAGGGTTGAACATGCTTATTTCAAGAATTCCCTGAAATAATGAAAATGATAATTATCCTGGGCCATGAGGTTTTGGCCAGTATTCATGATGAGCTATGACACATAACTGACCCCTGACCCCCATTGTGGCCGAACATTTATATTTTCACAAACGTGATTTAGCCACCTCTCAAATAGATGACTGAAAACTCAGCCAACTGTTGGAGCTTCAGGGCCCTGAGACAAAGCCTTCCTCTTGTTTAAAGACCCCCTGAAATGCCGCTTCCTCCGTAAAACCTCCCCTAATGAAGTGGAAATGGGAACCAGATGTTCTCCAACTTCACTACAAAGATAATCATATTTACTCTACAACCTAAGATACCATCTAGGACCAAATCTGTGCAAACTGTTAATAGAGCAAAGTCACTGAACACTGCTGGAAGAAAAGCTGGGAGTTCTGTAGAGCTCCAGGGACAGAGCTGGGAACGCGTCCTCTTTTCACCCACACCATTGAGCATGGAGTTGGTACAGAAGAAGTACTCAGCAAATGATCTTGGAATGAGTTTATTCCAACCCCATCCTTTTATTTATTTCATAAATGAGGCCCACAGGGGAAAAGGAGGCACAGAAAATTGGTACCAGAATTCGGACAACACTGAGGCGAGTGCTGTCACTTTCATGGAGTGCAGTCTCTACCTGCTCCATGTGTAGGTTTTGGGAAGCTGCTGCCCACGTGCTGCTGACGGGGCAGAAGGTTCATGACGTCCACTGGTCACAAAGGTAAAGGAAAGGGACTTTTTTAACAGCTTAGTTGAACATTGAGACTTCCTTGGAGAGTAGCACAGAAAGGAGAAAGGATCTACTGCAGCAATCAGACCTGTATTAACATTCCAGAGCAGGTTATTCAAACTGGAGTCATTTTCACCAATCCATCTTTTCATTCACCTGTCCTGCTATCCATCCATCTACCAACCTCTATTTACAAACACAGTCTACTATAACCAGACATTGTTTAGATGTTTTATATTTTTATAACCTTATTTAACCCTGACACAGGCCTTGCAAAGTATCTATGCACATCTTACCGGTGAACAAATTGAAGATAAAGGGCAAAGTACTTTGCTCCTGGTCACAAAAGGTAGCAGGAAGGGATCTGAGCCTTGGCCTACCTGATGCTACAGTCCCCACCCTAATCATGCTGCACTTAGCTCTGTTTGGGGGGGTATGACAAATGTCATGTGTTTATCTTAAGGAGTTTGGAGTGTGGTGAAAAAGGCAACCAAGCAAATTATCCCTAAACTAGGAATATGTCTCAGAGCTCTTGGGAAGTTTCGGTAGAATTATAGACACAAAAAACACCCTACTACAGCACATTCATCAGTTGCAATTAATCTCCTAAGAAACATTCTAGTCTTGGGGAGAGAAGTTCATTAGCTTCTTTGAAATCCACTTACTGCTCAACCCAACTGTAACATCATCTACCTCTCCATTTGAATTACCTAAACAATATAGAAAAATATTTCTATGTTATCCCATGATAGAGCATCATGGCTTTAGTACTCAAACAACTGGCTTTGGAAAGCAGTTGGGGTGGTAGTAACTGTAATTGCCAATACTAAAGGAAGTTGGGAAGGAAATTGTTGGGGAGGAAGAGGGTCAGTGGAGAAGGGACAGATGCTTTGGAAGCACCTAGACTCCAACTGATCTAATGTGTGTGCCGGAACTGGGCAAACTTAGATGGGTCCAATCCAAGCACACAGGGCTCATGATTCAGCAAGCGGTTCAGGTTAATCAGTCACTTCTGGAAAAAGAAAAATCCATACCGTGGCATCAGTCCTTTGTCTGACATTTTTCTACCTCTTGAAAATAAGTTGGGTTTTTTTCAAAATCCTCTAGTTAATCTGAAGAGATAAACATCTAACTTTGTCTTTGAACTTCTTAGTAGTACCGCTATACACAATTGTTCAACTGCTCCCATTTACCCCAGAGGGTCATTTTGGTCAAATCCTCTGGCATGAGTTGTCTGTAAGCTCACATAGAACCATCACTCCAGTCCTCACAGAATTGGGCTACATCTGAGTCTGCAGTAAATATATACCCATTAATTGGGGGTATGACCAGCAAATAATGAGCCTGAAAAAAGGATCAGGCACTGAACCAGGCCAAAAAATATGTGCATAAGTTTAATAAAGAAAACTGAAAAGGCACTTGCTTCATTAAAATGACCAATTTTCCAATCTTAATGTGCAGGGAAAATGCAGGTAGATTAATTCTGCCAATGAAAATTAAAATTGTTTGTATCCAAAAAATTATACCGAAAAAATAAAGAAAGGAAAGGCTATTTTCTTGTGTCTATTTTCTCTTGAGTAGCTCATAGTGCTTACCTGCTCCATCTGCCACCAAAAATAAATAAATCAATAAAAGCCCCTACTGTGAGGACCTATAAACCCAAATGAAAATCACTGATGGTGATTGAAACTGATTTGTTATAAACCTGACTTGAATGTATATTTTGATATGTACTTGATTTTCAAATTTGTTGTTGAATTGTACTGACTCTGATTAGCCCTGTGTTGGAATGGTGTTCTTCATTGTGTGTTGTCTGTCTCTTTCTCTCTCTTCCGAACTAATGAAAATATAGTAATAAAATCATTAAAAATGTATTTTTGACTCAGGATCACATGTCATGAGTTGTGTAATTCTTTACTTCATTAAGGCATTCTATGCAGTTGTCCTTTAAGTAATGCTCCCTTCTAGGGTTGACCAGAAAAATGCAGACACATATCTGCTTTTTTTTCTGACAACATATCTATTGAAGAATACAGCCATCCATGTCTGATTTCAAGGTCACCTTTGGGTCAGTAAGAATGACCTGTGGAATTGCCTCCAGAAGCAAGGCAATCGAAACATTGGGTGTCCTGTGCTGTCTTCTTCAAGACTGCCCCCAGGCTTAAGATGGGTGGTGCTGGCATTTAATGTCGTACTAGTCATTTGGACTTTTTTGAAATCACTCCTCTCAATCCTCTGCCTTTCTTCCCTTATAAAAGGGAAAAGGATGTATATGTTTATTTTAACATATAAGAACAACTGTAATGAAAATATTTTTTAAAATTCCATATATTTTCTTCAGATATTTCTTTGGCTTTGAAAAGAAAGGGCAATTTCATTTTAGCAATGTAATGAGTAGAGTTTGTATTGTTTTAACACCTGAAGAGAATCATATATTTCGGTCGTGTTTGATTTAACTTATTAGTAAAAAACATCCACATGTCTTAAACAAATGAGAATATTTGAAAGAAGACTTTGAATTCCTAAGCTGCTAAAAATTAAGCCTTGGGCTATCAAGCACTGAGAGAGTAGGGCTTTTAAAATCAATTCTTGGTTTTTGTCTTTAAAATATCTAGTCCTTTTAGTTTTTAAAGAATACCAGATTATATCAGTGTTTTCAAACCATTTCTGCTTTATTTTTTTAACACATTTATCTCTATTGAGCATAGTATAAGGCTATCAGCATTACTGCTTCTAGCTGAACACTGAGTGGGTGGGCCCTGGCAAGCCCTGCTCACATTGTTCCCAGGAGAGTCCTATAAGCGGGGTGTTTTTACCCCATAAGGAAAATGAGAAAATAAGGGCTAGGTGTGACAGCATCCTGGGCCCAAGGTTACTTGGGAAAGCTGGCAGGGCTGGGCCACATGTCCACCTCCAGCAAACCCTGAAAGTGGCCTCAGACCATTGGGCTCTCCAGATTCTGCCATGAGAGAGGAGTAGCTCCCTTCTGTCACGTGAGCACGGCACGGAGCACTGGGCTGTGCAGTAACAGCATTCTCCAAATGCAGCTTGGGCAATTGCATTCTCACCAGCTCCAATCTTCTCACTTTCTAAGCCCAAGTTGCCTTTCCTTCCAGCCAGCCCTTCACTGAGGTGTGAGTAGGACAGGTACCCCCTTCAGCTGAGATGTGGCTGGGTTAACGGCCCCAGAGTTTAAGCATGTACCTCCCATTCCCTGGATTTACCAGACTTGAATCAGTGTTGCTCTAAGCATCTGACATGGTCAAGGCCTTTGACTAAAGGCCAAAAAATGACCTCTCTTTCTGGCAGGAAATAAAGATTTTTGATAACAAATGTACTTTGAAAACTTGTCCCATGCAAGACAACCCATCATCATTTATACACTGTATCCTTATGATTAGAGCCCCAAATCACTGTGTGTTTTCACAACTGAGTTTGGGGTTGCTACTTCTTCATTAGTTTCTGGGGAGAACTTGGCTTAGCAAACAATTAGTCTATCCCATCTAATATATTTATGAGTAATATGTTTAGTTCATTATCATTATAAATACAGTTATAAAATAACACATGCTCACTTACAGGATATGAAAAGTACAGAAATCTATTAAGAAGTAAATGAAATAAATACTTGTTCTCTTACCAGTACAGAGCATCTACTATTAAACAGGCCTATACATTTCTTTCTAATATTGTCTGTGCATCTGTTTGTATGTTTGCACCCACACACAGCATATAGTACATAAAATGTTACATTCTGATTTTTAAACCATTTTATTTTCTTATATTATTAAATCTCCTTTAGGCTCATAATTTTGTAATTGCTTCCTAATATTATGTCTTTTGGAGCTTTGGTAATGTTTGCAATCACTTTCCTATCACTGGGTATTTTGGCTCTTCTTTTCCTTATTATAAATACAATTTTAAGTCACTAACCAACTTAGGCTAACTTCTCCAAAGGGAATTATTGGGTCAGAGCATTCGAGTGCTTTGTTCTTGAACATTCAAGTGTAAATGTTCTTGATCAAGTACTAGCAGTTTTCCTGAAGATTTTTTACCAATGTTCATTCTTAACAGTGGAAACCTAAAGAAAAACTTTTATATTTCCATAATGAAATTGAATCCCTGTTATTTCTTGCTATTTTCTGCATTGCAAAATAGTACATAAATGTTAAAAAAGGTCAAATATATATATTTTTACATATATATATATACCTTTGACATATATATATATAGTAAAAGTTGAACATTTTAAAATATATACAAGTAAACACACATTACCAGGTTGTTTAAAGTTAAATTATTTCTTTTAAATAAGAAACGCAAACAGCACCCTGCCTCCACACACAGCTCCTGGTTCCTGATCCGCCCACGGGGGCTTCAGCTGAACCCTGTACACTGCCCTGCAGACCATCACCCTATCAGGAAGCCATGCACTGTGAACCGGATGGTCTTGCATTCATTTATTTATGGTCTCAGAGTTGGACAGGGCTATACAGCCAAGATTCACACGGGTACGAAGCTTGCAAAGTTCCCCTCCTTCCTCAACAGCAGAGCAGCTGGTCTGGATATCACAGGCACACTCATACAGAATCATAATCAAGAACAAAATATCTGGTTCTCCAATCATCATTATGGCTGAGCAATATGCTGTACTCCAATTTCCACAGAGTCCATCACACTGGCCATGGGAAGATGTGAATTGACTAGACTTACTCTGGTTTCTATTTCTCATGTCTTATTCATAAAATAGATCCACTGAGGGTAGCCCACTATGCTACTACCCTCTTTTAGACTCTGAGTAGTCAAGCTTAACAGCCCCAGCTTCAGATGCATATAAAACATGCCTGTATATGTTCCTATAAAACAGTACATGATAAGGAGGAAAATAGGATTCTCGAAACAAGATATAATAGTTCACACACAAAACAAGTAAGGTTAGAAAACAAATGAGTCATAAACCAGAACCAAATGCAAACCGTTATCACCTCAGTTTTGCACTTCATTTACATCAATTTAGCTGCTTCTAGAACTGTAATAAAACACTAAAATCACTAGACCTACAGTTCCACGAAAACAGCAGCTTTGCAAACTTTCAATTTTCTATTTTCGGTGACAGTTAATTCAACATTTCAAAGTATGGAAGTTAAATGAGGCAAAGAATGATAAATACCACCTCATAATTGCTGAAATTTGATTACACTGAGATAAGAGCAGGCCAAATTCTGCTTGTAAAAGTTTGTACCTAAAGAACAAGGCAAGGAGAGAGAGGGAGAGAGAAGGAAAAAGGGAGAGGGAGGGGGAGGGGGGAGGGAGAGAATGGGAAAAATGTAAAAAAGACGAGAAAACTTTAGATAAATGAATGCTTCCAGTTATTCCTCAAATAATAATATATCAAGGAAACAAAGGAATGGATTCAAGATCCCATTTGCACTTAGGGGTGGAAATAAGACAGTTTCATCCTGAAAGAAAACATAAAAATTGACTTCCGTTTAAGAAGCTAATTTATGCACTCTTGAGTCCTCACACGAGTTCAGCAGCACAGAATATCACAGCAGGAGTAGAACAACAGATCTTGAACCCTGCTGTGTTTGTTCAAGAATGCAAGTCAAGCTATTCCTAACAGGAAACCAAACAGGCAGCGGGGCTATTAAGCAGGGAGGCTTAGGCCACACCGAGGCCCTGAGTGCATCAAGTGCTGTTCCAAACAGGATTAGAGGTGTGGTTTTCTTTAACTACGGTTTGACAAAAAACACTAGGCCCGCTCAAAAATCTCAGGTTGGTATTAACCTATGTAAGACATACAGCACCTTCAAAACCTCCAGGAAACGGTCTCTGACAAACTCCAGAGGCCTGTGAAGGCAGCACAACACGAAGGCAAGGGGATACCAGTGCGTGGACAAGTTCGCCCACATAAACACCCGAAGAGTATTTTTGCCTTTCAGTATTCAAGGACGCGCTCTCCAGCAATTAAGTTAATCGCACAGTGAACAATGGATGTTTAGTTTCTAAAGACAGAACCTACTCAAATGAATAGGCAGCTTGAAAAATGGACCTTTGTGGGTTTTTTTCCACAGATGGCTATTGAACATGCATTTGAAATGGCTTTGGGTACTTCTATGTTATTGTAAAATGGGATCTCCCAGATATTTTTGTTGAAGTCAAGAAATACCATGTAAGAAAAAAAGGCAAATCTTTCTCACATATAGACGTCTCTTCACTATTGAATTCAAGGACAATCAATACACTAGTGAAGGTAGTTTAATTTCCACCACGAAGAACAGATCTGTGATGACTTGAAGGCATTGGATCTTCATTGCCATGTGCTTCTATGTTTGGTGAAAATATTTAACATTGATGTGGTATAACAACACTGGGGTTATATCAAGGGGCAAAATTATTACAGTCTAGACATTACCTTGGAGATGCTTAAGAATCACAGGAGAAAGCAAAACAAGCTATTTTTCCCCAAACTGTTCTGCAAAATAGTCATAAAGGGCTAGGAGATGAGTTTTGTAAGACCCTCAAAATATCAGAATCATGAAAACCATAATTTATAGACAACAGTCATTATGACCACTTGTAGCAGAGGGACAAGAGGGATAGCCAAATGGGACATTTTTAATTATATATCAGCAGAGAGATTAAAATAAGCATGTTTATAGAGACACGACTCTTTAAAATATTTACAGAGAAAACAGTTGCAGATGATACAAAGACACAGCACAAAGCAGACACCATATGGTCCAATGTATGCACTCATGACTTCATGTGAAAATCAGGCCAAAGATGTAACAGCTGGAGATGCCTCCCTTTTACCCCCAAAACAACAAACTCTTGGGTTTGGAAGGGCCTCATTGACATCATGTCCATGGATGGGTGAAATCTATGCCTAATTTCAAAAACTTTGGGAAGAAATCTCTCAAAATGATTGTCTCTCCAAGCCTTTGTTTTGTTTAGGTGTCAGACCCAATCTGCACTTCTTTCTGATGTATCTAAAGGGAGCGGTCAGGTAATACACAGAGTTTCTAATGAGATAGGAGGAGTACCACACACCTCTGGCCTCTTTTCTCATCTCCTGATCACTCATTAGACTTAAGTCAGAGCCACACACTGTGCAGAGGTCCCAGACCACCACACCACATAAGATTGTTGTCTTGAGCATCAGGGGCGAGGAAGAGAATGGTCAGAGAAACTAAATTTTTCGAGTGTCCAGCATATGCCAGCGCTGTGCTAGGCACAAGTGAGAGAAATAACTCTCATAACAAAACTGGAAACCTACCCTCTCATTCTTGTTAAATAAGCAACAATCCTAAGGCTTCAAGAGATTACGTAACTTGCTCCTGGTCACCAATGGATGAAGACAGGAAAGGGGCCCACCACATTCCTTTATTGGTCAAGTGCAAGACAACATAGTTGAGGGAAACTGATGCTTGTGAGAACCTCATCCTTCCAATAAAAGACTCTGCAGTGTCCCTCAGTGTACTGGGGAGAGAAAGGGGAGGTGTGAGAGGCAAGGATGCTCATAAGTGACCAACGGAGACTGGGGTCCCTGTAGGAGGAGGTCTTCAATTTGCAGAGTGCCTCTCCTCAACTACATTCACCTGCCGGCCCAGAACCCAGAGGTTTATATTTAGACTCCTCCAAAGAGCTGAATTGCTCGGCAACTACCCAGAGTTCTAAAACCATTTCATGTGGGGCTCTTAATAATTAATATTATTTCAATAGAGAGAAGACAGATTGTAGGCATGGTGAGAAATGAGAGGCAGAGCTATCTCTTGTTACATAGGGAGCTGCAAAACAAGGGTTCAACCTCTTGTTTTGTGGTTCAACATCTTTTGGAGACAGGGAAACCATTGTGGAATCTTCTTCAATTCTGAACTTTCTATTATCACAGTAACACACTTCCCTTAGCAGGGCATGGGGTGTGAGTCAGTGTAGGATGGCAGAAGAAAAGGGTTCAGTGGGCTAAGGGCCATTGAAGAATCACAGATCCCAGGAACATTTGTTTTTACCATAGTCTGAGTTGGTTTGCTTTGAACTTTGTTTTAAAATTCCATGGCTGATGGCACCTCGAGTTTGTGAGGAGTCTTCTACAACAGGATGCTTTTGTATATGATCAGTGGAAATTTTACGAAACAAATGCCAGTAAGTTGAGGCCAGTCCATTTTTAGGCAATGAATTTGTTAAGTCTCTTTACAGAGAAATTTCAAATGTGGCCAATTAAGAAAGCGTGACCTATCTAAGATGCTGAGCCTTCCAGATAATCTGGACTTCTGACCATATATTTATCCTGGAAGCTATTGCTCTACTCAAATATGTTAACTTTTAATGAAGTGTTCAGTCGTTTTGTGATGGCACCGAAGTGTAATCAAACATTACCACGAGCCAAGTCACACACTAGCATGCCTCGCCTTGTTTAAATATTGCAAATGTATCTGAGTAATTGTGTAATGATTTCTAGGCCTCTGGTTGTCCATATGGTCTGAACAGACTGTCTTTTGTAGAGCAGTTGTGCGATGTCTTTCAACAAGGAGAAGCCAAATTATCTCTGCTCCAAACTAGAGAGTCTGGGAGGTACTGCTGCAATTTCAGAGTGGCACCCTACCTCAACTGCTGAATAAAAAACCATCCCTTGCCTGGTCACCAGACACAGAAAGCACTGTGTCTTCGGGAAATCTTGCATATGTTTGGGAAATACACAAGTGAAATGCAGCAGGCATCACATGCCTTGTTTTCTACCATAACTGTCCTTAGGGTACAACGACATGCCATGGGAACAACACAGCAAAGCCAGCACCACAGCCATATGGAATCTTTCTGGACAGAACATTCTAGATGGGGGAATCAGATCATCTCAGACAGACAACGAGGACCAGTGAAAGGGTGTGGCCATTGGCAAGAACTCTGCTCTCATGCTGTCTGGGTGGTATGGGTGACGAGACAAGAGAAGGAGCTGTTAATTTTCCAATTAATAAAACCCAAGGGGAGTTTTCAGAGATTTGGCTTCAGAGCCCAGAATTTTTTTTTTAAGATTTTATTTATTTATTTATCTTTAGAGGGGAAGGAGAGAGGGAGAGAAACATCACTGTATGGTTGCCTTTCGTGCGTCCCCTGCTGGGAGTTGGCCTGCAGGGAACTGGCCTGCAACCCAGGCATGTGCCCTGACTGGGAATTGAACTGCGATCCTCTGGTTCACAGGCCTGTGCTCAATCCACTGAGCTACACCAGCCAGGGCCTCAGAGCCCAGAATTTAAACTTGGTCTTTGGGTCTCTCTAGGAAAGTATCCTAGGGAAGATCTTGAATGTTCTTTGAAGGAATGTGTTGTCAAACTTACCCTTGACCTATTATTTGAGAATTCTTAGCAAAATGCTTGGGCATAGATTTTCCCCAAACCACTGGCCAATATAGGGTTCTTGGGTGGAACTAACTTGGCAGGGAGACAGTGGACAGCTGACTCTGTGGGCCTTTCTGCACCTGTCCAACTCCAGGCTTCTGAAGTTGTAAGAGGAAAACCATTTCACTGGTCGTGAACAGGGCTGAATGCACAAGGCCGTGGAGACATGCATAACTCATGAGCTCTGGGGATGACTGGAAAGTGATGGAAAACAGTTTACCTTTTGCGCCTGAGGGAGCTGAAAAATAAATAGAAAACAAAAAAGAAAAAAGCAATCATTATATAAGAAGTTAAGATTAAATGTAAAACTTTGTTCATCTACTATTGGCAAAGGAAAAGACCACAGCTGAGAGAAAAAAAGGAAAATAAAATTAAAGCCGAGTCATTTCCCAAAATAAAACTTCAGGGTTGATTATGTCACCTGCTGTCTGAATCTGTAGTATCAACAGATAATGTGAGAGCATACACTGGGGAATCACTATGCCCAGGCAGTTTGGTAACCTCCTGCACAGCTGGACCTGAGGTTCTGCGCAATAGCCCAAAACACACTCTTCCAAGACCCAATTCCTCCTTCCTGCATACTAACAGTTCCCAATGGAGGAGGGCTGTCTGAACACACTTGGGATTAAGCAAGGGGAAGAAGCAAGAGCTATTTGTCTCTAGCGGTTAGAGACCAGGGCTTAGTATTACCCTGCCCATCTGTCGATGGTACCAAAGTTGAGAAACCTGATGCACATATAGGTGAGACCATTAGAAATAGGCTATGCTTTTAAAGTCCATTTTTCTTGCTTCGTAGCACATTCACTGTTCTCTTTTATTGGTGGTTAAGGAAGCATGCACAAGAATTTGCGCATTGGAAGTAAAGCTGATATTCTAAGAACAACAAAAAGGCAGTCAGTCAACCCATAAAATAAGACATAATAGCTTTCCCAATGGCACAGGCAGGGAACTGACCTTACGGATGTGTGCAAAAAGATGAACACTCACAGATGTATCTGTCTGTTTTTCTGCATTGGGACTATTAGGCTGCGGTTTAACCACACAGTATTTGTGACTGCCATTACAGCATGCGGTATTTTAAAAAGCACATTTTTTAAAATCTGGAGTGGGGTTAACATTATCCATAGATAAATACCAAATCTAGGAATTACTTCACTTTCAAGATGTACTTCTCATCTTAGAGATTACCATCTATTGGTTGTGAACTTGTCATCAGGCACTGTGTTAAGCCCTTTATTTGAATTATCAAGAATACCTCAAATATTAGGTACTCTTATTATCCCCATTTGACAGATGAAAAAGTAAAATGGAAATTAGAAGCTAAGTAATTATATAATGTCCCATAGATAACAAATTGAAAAGCTAGGTTGCCTGACTTTAAAACATACACATTCAACTCAACTCTTACATTAATAAAGACTTGAAACAACTACAAACACTTGAAAATTGTGACCAGAGACTTTCTGTCTCTAGGGTTTAGAACATAAGAAACAGTGTAAGATGCAAAGCAACTAGACTAGACATTCTAGGGTCCCCGTTTGGATATCCTTCCTTTCCCATTCTTTTGACCCTGGAAAAATGCTCTCTCTCCCTCTGCACTAAGACCAGGGCTTTCTTGAACGTACCCTAAGGCTCTGACCATGTGTATGGAGCCCAGCAAATGGCAGAAGGGACAAACCCATGCCAATAAGGTGTCTGAGACCTCAGAGACTTTTGCAGAACCACCTGAAGGATTTCCACGGGGGGAAAACCTCAACCTCTCCAACACCCATTTTCCAACTTTTATCCTGGAAGGTCTCTCAGTTTAAGAAAACAGGAATACAAGCATGCCTTTCTGATCTTTTTCTCCCAGTTAAGGCTGCCATTATTCAACAAGGAAGTTCACAAGTTTCTCCAGGGCTGCTGAAGAGGTCAGAAAAAAAAATGTATCAAGAACTGAGAAATTGAGCCTAAAATGAGGAATCACTTAAAGAAAAGTCTCTTAAATATTAAACACCTTTTCACACAACAGAAAAGAAACCTTGGAGATGTGAACATTAGGGGGATGATAAATGTGGGCTTCCCTAGGAAAGCATTTGTGTTGAATCACAGCTTATGTCATACAGAATGCACGGCGGGGGGTGGGGTGGTGAGAATTAAAAATGTTTGATGAACTGTAAAATAAATACCAAAGTTAAGTCCTATACAAACGGCCAGACTTCACAGGCCTCTTTGAAGAGAGAGCTGACCTTTCTCTCTTGCTCTCTTTCTGGAAGTTTTATCTGAGGGGAGCAAAAACACCACTTTTTGACTCACCCAGTTAAGCACATGAGAAGAAATCTTGGGAAGGAAAATGAAAGACTAGGCCTTTGTGGTGATGTCCTCAGTTTAAGGCTGCCCTCAAACTTTCCACAAAACATGTATTTTCCTCATGAAATAACTCAGGAGAACAAAGAATGACTTTCCTATCGGAGCTTTTAAATAACACAAATTATAGCTTGCAATGCCCTAAACAGGTTGGACCCCAGAAAAGGAGCCCCAGGATAGAACATAACAAATTTAGATTGGATCACTGGCAGCCACAGATGCTACTGCTTAGGAATCGGCTCTCTGGAGGACATGTCATTCACTCAACATTCACAAACAGTGTGCAGAGTCCCCGCTGGGAGCCAGACCAGCTGGACGGTGGGTCTACCTTTACCTCTGGCGGGAGTCTTGAGGCACATGCCTTCCAGCCTTTGGCCAAGGTGCTTATCTGTCAAAAGGGGTGGTGGAGGGAAGGCTGGGAAATGGGACAGGTCTTGGACAGCCAGTGGGTTTTGCCTTGAGAGCCAAGTCTGGCTGATTAGCAATGGCTGTCTGGAAGGCCATGTTGAGAAGGATTCTGAAGTTATGTCTGAATTTTGCTAGAAAGAATGTCATAAGCAATTAGCAGTGTCTGTTGTGAGCTGAAAAATAAGAGAGCAAAAACATATTCCTGGACACAATGATCTATAAAGGTCTTATCACACTTTTTCTTTGTTGTTCTGAGCACAACTATGATGTTTATATAATTTGTTTGATTGTGTGTCCATCCTACAAGGTCACAAGCTCCATAAGGGCACGAGGAGGGTACTATCCCCGTACATACTGTAAGTCTCTATGAAGTTCTCCAAGCTGTGCCTGTGACCAGTGCTCACCTGTTAAAGAAGGTACCTTCTTCCTAGGGTAGACCTAGGGTGGATGCCAGAGAAAGATAATGAAGTAACTGCCTTGAACCCATATCCCACCCCACCCCCACACACATGTTGGTAACCCAAGAAGATGACTTTCAACAGAAAAATAAATCTCTCTACCAGGAGAATAGATATGAAATTCTCAGACTCCGGTGTGCTTAGCATGGGTTTCTGTATTTGTACAGATTAGCTCACTGACCCATGGATGTGCATAAAACCAGCCAGCAAACTTCCCATCATCCTGTGGCCACCTTGTTTGGCATCGTCCACTGAACTTCACCTCTCTGGCTCTGTTTCCTCACTCACGGTGAAAGGTCTGCACAGGTGACTTCCAAGACAAAAATGCTCCCAGACTGGATGATTCTACACCCAACTCTATACATCCTCTAGTCACTTTCTAAAAGGAAAGGTAAAGAAGGGAGTAAGTCATGGTGTGCTGCGTGCTTGACATTAACACCTAGAGAAAAACTGGGTGCAGAATGCAACCATGGGGCAACTCCTATTCAAACATGGGAAGGCTGAGGATGTGTCATTCAAGAGAGGAGGAAGAAGAATAAAGTGATGAAGGTGAAGGTGGTAGTGGTAATAAAAATGGCCACTCTTTAGTGAACATCCTCAGTGGACCAGGTACTTGGTTAAATGCTTTACTGTCTTGAGCAATGCTGGCACTCAGAGTGGACATCTTGGTTAAATATTAGTGTCACCCTCGATTTATAAATGGTGAATTGATCATATATTTGATACTTGAGCAACATGGGCTTGAACTACATAAGTCCACTTATTCATGAATGTTTTCAAATAAATACTCTGTTAATTTTTATTCCTCATGATTTTCTTTATAACATTTTCTTTTCTCTAGCTCACTTTATTGTGAGTACAATATATAATACATATAGCATGTACATAATAAAATATGTGTTACTTGACTGTTTATGTTATTGGTGAGGCTCTGCGCACTATTAGGAGGGTCCAAAGTTATACGTAGATTTTTGACTGTGCAGGTGTGTGTGTGTGTGTGTGGGGGGGGGNTTTTGACTGTGCAGGTGTGTGTGTGTGTGGGGGGGGGGGGGGGGGGGCGTGGTCCTGATGTTGGCACCCAGGACTCCTGCATTGTTCAATAGTCAACTGTATTTAGAATGGCTAAGTACAAGTTCACCCAGCCAGGAAGTGCTTGAGCTAAGGGTCAAAGTCAAGTCTCTCTGCAGCCTATTTTTGTTTTAACTCTCAGGAGCAAGATACTGCTTCTCATGAATATCAAGGGTGCCAGCACCAACCTAGGCTCCTGAAGGGTTTGGGGAACCTCTCAGGCCATTCCGTCTGGGCACCCTCCATGTGAGAAAGGTGCAGTAAGTAATCCTGGCATCTGTTATTTGTGGGAGAGTCTAGATGGAGGACAAGGAGTCCAGCTTATTATGTCTCTCAGCATGTGACATGTGATGCACGTATGACCTAGCCCAAATATTTACCACCTCCTCTCCTGTCACACACATTGACACTTGCTCTCTCCTCCTCCTTGACCTCTCCCTCCACCCTTCCTCCTTTGTCTAGAAAACACTTCCACGTCTTTGGTCAGTTCTTACTGTCACAGAGAAGCCTTGTCTGACCTTGAATATCATAGGCCCTCATTATACCATGCACACCCTATTCATAGCATAGTTACTGGTGGTTGCAATAACTGACATTCTGCTCTTTTTCATAATAGAATCCTAACTTTTAGCCAGGCTCAGAAGCATGACCCTATCAGAGCTGAGTATGGCTGATCCAGATGTAGCCAATGAGATATCCATGGATAGGGCTTTTCCAGATAGCGTCATTAAAAGGACTCCATCCATCCTGCTGCCAGGAAGGGAGATAGAATGGCTGGTGCCCCAGCAGTTATTCTGGACCATGAGGTTATTGTGAGGATGGAAACCATACACTAGGGTGTTGAGGACAGTAGAAGTGATGGGCAATTATAATAGCTATCATGTGCTATCCACCATTCTAAGTACTTTACCTATATTTATTGAAAACTCACAAAAATCTTATTAGGAAAGTTCTATTATTATGCCAGTTTTGCAGATGATACAACTGCAAGGTCACACATCCAGAGCAACAAAGACAGGATCTGAGAAAGGGAATTAGTGAAAAAGCTATTAAATAATCTAGATGAGAGATGATGTAAAACTGGATCAAGGTGCTGGTGGGGGAGGTGGTAGGCAATGGCCTGACCCTGGGTCTATTTGAGAGTAGAGATGATGGACTGAGTGACAACTGAGAGAAGGAGAGATATCAAGTGCGTGTCCAAGGTATTTGGCCCAAGTTAACTTACTGAGAAGAGAAAGACTATGGGAGAAGCATATAATGAAGGAAAAATACACAAAGTTCAGTTTTGTCTAAAATTGGCAATTTTAAGGTGTCTCTGAGACTTTCAGGCAGAGGTATTGGGTGGGCCATGTGGTCACTGTCAGTGGGAAGACAAGGCCACCTAGGAAGTGGAGGGGCTGCATGGTGGGCCGTGAGAGGAGCTGTGAGCAGGAGAACAGAGTGTACTCTGAGTCCCTGACACTAAGTCAGGTGTCTCAAAAAGAGACAGTGCCTCCACCAAGGGAAAGGAATACTTTGTTTTAACTTTCCTCATACACTTAGTTTCTCTCTCAGAGTTCTACGCAGAGCCGTGGGGACAACTGAGGGGACACTCACCCGTTGCTCTTACTCAGCCAAGTTCCAGAATTGAGTGGACTATTTTTCAAAAATAAAACTCCAATTAAAGATCTATTGATCAAAACAACACATTTCACTATAAAATATGTAAAGACCAAATAGGAAACAAAGTAGTTTCTTGCCAACTTAGTTTTAAAAAAAGCCTGGCCTACATATGTTTATTCCATTTGTAAAACTGGCCCCTTGCCTCAGGCCTTATGAATGAGCAATACATCCATGCTTGCTGCAAAGGTTCTTTGTGTTCATTTTTTTCCTTGTGCATGTTTGCATTTATAATCTTCCATTCTTCTTCATTAAGCCATGTGGGTAAATATCCCCACTCCTCTATATATCAGAGGCAGTTCTGTTAATTGGCTCAAACTCCAAAAACTATGCCAAGCAGGAGAAGGTCTCTGACGAGATGGGATTTGGATACATAGGCTCTGTCCTCCATCCACCCACTCCTGACACCCCACGCCAGCCACCATCATCGCCCATCTGTCTCCTCGCTTTCATCCCCACCGCCAGTCCTTTCTCTCTACTGCATCCAGATTGATCTAAAGATACAGACCTGGCACTTTGCCTGCCCTATTGTCCAAGCCTCGCTTGCTTGCCTCAAAGCCTTCGTGCAGCAATCTCTGATTGACTGATTCTCTGTCCCTTGTCCATGTCAATCCCATGACGCCCCCCCTCCCCCCGCCACACTGATTCCTGTCCATCAGTCAGATTTCAGCTCTGATGATGCCTCCTCTGATTGGAGGCCCTACATCAACAACCCAAGTGTTTCTCTATGACATCACCTTATTTATTCCTGCCTTAGCATTCATTGCATTTTATAATCTTCTTATTTACTTAGTTGTTACCTCTCCCCCTAAGAACTTAAATCCATCCAGGGGCCATACCCATTTTATTCATTGTTTCCTCACCAGGAACTAGAGATGTACTCTATCTGGTCCCTGGTAAGAATTTACCATATTTTTTGGACCATAAGACACACCTAGGTTTCAGAGAAGGAAAATAGGGAAAAAATTTTGAAGCAAAAAATGTAGCAAAATATTTAATAACATAAATAACACAATATTTCACCAATGTATATGTAAACAGAACTCAACAGCAGCATTAACAACCATTATTCCTCCCGAATTTGAGGGGAAAAAGTGAGCCTTATAGTCCAAAAAATATGGCAGCCCATATTTGTTGAAGCAGGGGAGAGAAATGGAAAGGGGGAAAAAAAAGAAAAAGAAAGAAAGATGAATGAAAGAAGGAGGAAGTCAGAAAGAAAAGAAAGAGCCTTAAAAAAGAAAGGGAGAAAAGAAAAAGGATGTAGGAAAAAAAGAAGGAAGGGAAAGGAAGAAAGGAAAGAAGGCCAGTAAGCAGGAGTAAAGGAATGAAGGAAGGAGGGAGGGCCTTGGAGTCTGGTGAGCCAGGTTGCAAATCCTACCTTTACCACTCCCAGGCTGTGAGCGTTTAGGCAACAAAATAATACTATCTCATGGGATTAATGCAAGCATTAAGTTAAATACATGTTCGGAATCTACTAGAGCTGTTGGCTCTACCAGCTCTAATTGGTAGAACTGCTTTTACCCTCTGGTTTCTGCTTTTACCCACTGACCTTGTAACCTTGAGTTTTCAGAGTTGGCCCCAACTGCAGGGCACGTGAAAGTTTATACTAACAACCAGCTACCACATGGCCCATAGATGAGCCACAGACTGGGATCACAATCCCCTACAATGGGGCATCGCTTCTTCACAGTGGCTTTTGTGAAGCAGTGATAAGAACTGAATAAGCCACATTTGGCAGTGTGTGACTCTCACAGTGGACATGTTTCTCTTTGCTCTCATCATCAACCCCTTTCTTTTGTAGTAGTTCCCATGCTCTGGGCAAGTTCTGCTCCAAGCCGCGTGATGTAGACAGTACCCAGGCCTAAGTCAATCCCCTCATCACTCTTCCCTAGCCATAACAATTAGCTTAGAGTGGACATGTGACCTAACCTAACCTAAGCCAAAACTTACAACGCTCTCACCATTTTTTCCTTTTCCCTTTCCTCTCTAAACTGCAATCTGTACTGCTGGGAACATCGAAAGGAGGCCGAGAGGGAAGCCAACACCAGGGAGACAGGGCAGTGAGATGGCTACAGTTCAATGCCAATGATGTCATGTGAGTCTCATGTCCATCCATGGGACCTAACTTCCAGTCACCTCCAGTTTACTATGGGCCATGGGGGCATCCTGAATCAACTGAGTTTTTCATTATTCCCATAGATATTGCTGCTGGCCAGCTCCAGGGACATGCCATGGCTGTTGATTAAATTTTATTTGTACAAATCAAGGGATTTATCAAAATATTTCTGTACTGTTTGCTCAGACTCAAAATCTCTCAGAAGTAATTTCCTCAAAATATTTCCAATGCAGTGTGTAAAATTTCCTTAAGTATATACAGGGCATCATTTCTCACAAGTCTGGAAGCTATTTTTGGTCTTTATGATGGTATTAGACAAGTCAGGAAACAAAGGGTGTCTCCATGTCATTCTCTTTCCCTGAGAACCTCCTTCTCTGGTCTGTACATGAGTGGCAGTCTACTTTCTTTACTCCATATTCCTTCTCTTTCTCCTTAAGTGCAGACATCCTGTTGCTCATCCCACAACCCATAATTGAGGTGACCATTCAAGTCTCATGGCTCCCATTAGTCCCTTGTCATGGCAGTGCTAATGACAGAGCAAAGACCTGAAGAGGTGGCAGAGACAGAAACTTTGCAGAGTGCAAGAAGAGAACAAACACAGGGTTGGTAAATGAAAATAAATGTAAGTGAATTTTCCACTTTAAAATGATCAAGTCTCCATTAAAATTTTTGCTTCATATCCTATTAGTCCTTCAAAACTTGTTAGAAAGACTCATAGAGAGAATAGTACCTATGTATTCCAGATTGTCTTGCTTTTTCAGTTTGGGTGTTATCTTACCTGACCATAGAAACTGGCTTACCTGATCAGCCAGTTTCAGCCAGTGTCCCACAAGAATTTTTGAAACATGCAATACCAGGGACTCTGACTTCTTTTCCCTTGGATTGTCAAATAAAAAAGTGAAAACAGCCAACACAACAACAGCCATCTGGTGTGAATGAATCAAAATTACACATATTTTATCATATTAGGAAAAATATAATATACGTTTTGGTGAGCCATAAAATTTTAGTAATTAGTTTATATATGCCATGACATGAAAAAGGTTGAAAATCATTGCCATAGACAATTTATTAGTGATTTCTCAACATCTGGTTTGGGGTCTAGATGTAACTTTAACTTATTTTTCCAACGGTTTGTTTAAAAGAATATATATATATATATATATATATATATACACACACACACACACACACACACACACATATATATATATCTCCAGAGAACGAACCCTCTTTGCAACACATAGACTTTTTAAAGTATTCCTTAAAAAAATTTCACAAGCATATTTTTTGTAGAAAATGAGATATAAAAGAAAGACAAAAGTAGACTTTTAAAGTCACCTATGATGCTAATATCCTTTGATGATCATTGGTAACCTCATGTTAAATGACTGCATGGTGTTCAATTATTTAAGTATGTAATAAATTATTTATAGAATTCCTTATTATTAGCTATCTGAGTTGTATTCGCCTTGTCACTAACATGAATGACACTAATAAACACCCTTGTAGTGCAAACGTCCTTGTAATAAACATCCTTATAGCAAAATCATTGCATATATTCTCAACTTTTCAAGAAGTTAAATTTTCATTTAAAGGGAACTGTATATTTTAGTCCAAATGTGCTCAAGAAAAGTTGTTAAAATTTACTCTCTGAGTAGGATTCATCTCACCATCCCTAAGTCAACACTATGTATTATTAATATTATCTTTAAAAGTCTTCCATTAATTTTTTAATAATAGATCATATGGATGGCCTTTTCTGGGATTCAAATAAGTTCAAGACAGAGGGAATACTCAACTTCAAAATTCCTGAACAACCAAAGAGCCAGCTCTGCTGCATGGCTCACTGAAGACTAGCAATCTCGTGGTATTTAGTAGAAAAAAAATGGATTGATAACTAAACATCAGATTTTTCAAACTTAACTTTGGATGAAAAAATCTGGTGTTTTTTGTTGCAGCAGTAGAACCATGCCTGGATAAAAGTAAAAAACATTCATAAATTATTCACTCGATGGCAGATAATTTGGGGGATGCTGGAAAATGTGGATTATTAATGGGCAGGCCAGAACAATTCTCACATTACATACAGCTAAGGACTATCAGCTGGGGGGAAATCATAGGCATGTTGGTCACTATAATGTTCTGAAAATTCTCACAGTAAGAAGTCATTTCTCATCAGACTTGAATTTTGCATTGTATTGGAAAAGTAAGTTTCCAAGTAAATTGTCATTTTTTAACCTTATTTTGAATGGTCATCTTGCTGAAAAATTATCTGGAGTTCTGGCAATGTTGAGTAGTCAGTCCACGGTCTTGCTTATTCCCTGTGAGAACACAGGTTGGTAGAATTAAAGAAAATTGGCAAAGTCCAGATAAAACCACCACAATGATGCATAGGCATTTCTGGCTTGGAAAAACTTTGGCCCACATGGCACCATGGATCAGTTTAGATTAAAGAGAATCTGATAGGGAAGGAAGTTCTACTCTGCAGGACCCATTTTGGAAATATCCAAAGAGGATGCACAGCCGTGCAGGCCCTCTCCTGAACTCCCACCCTACCGGTGTCACTTTTCAATACTGTGACTACTTCCAGTTGGATGCTCTAAGCTCCTGGTTTTAATTAAAACTTAATTTGCAAAAATGTTACATAATTTATGCATGTCAAGCAATTCCTCTGAGACTATGAACTCGGAGCCAACTCAGGGACATATAAGGAGACATTTTACTGAGACGATTGGGGGAGGAAAGGGAGGTAGGAAGAGAAGTACCAACACAGACGCAAAACAGAAAGGTACCGATACTCTCGTTCAGCCTCCCACAACCTGGATCTGCAGCCACCTGGGAGAGACATGGGGCCTTGATGTTGAAAAACAGAGCTCACAAATGGCATGTCATAGACTCAGAGAAACAAACAAAAAAAATCAGCAGTGAAGATGGCCCTCCAAAGGGAGATGTTGAGCCAAATAATTTGAAACCCTCCAAAACAGATAAATGGGTTCCCTCCTCTCCACAAAAAGAGGCATAAAAATCCTCAGAGGAGGGGCAGGGATCAGTGGAAACTCTGCAGAGAGAAGCACTGGCAGGCACCATTGTTTTTTATGTTGTGCTCTCCTTCCACTTGTCTGGCCCAGTGTGAGCAGGCACCAATCTGTTTCTCTACATCAACCTGGATAACACGGTTCACCCTGCCCTGCCATTCCTGAGATCCAGCCCCACCCAATCCATGTACCCTTGCCAGAGACTCTTAAATGGCTCCAGACCCACCACACATAGCTGCCAGCCTTGGCTCCTGTCACAGGTTTTCTCGAGTGGCATAAAGCTCAGCCTGAACATCAGGCAGTCTCAATACACACTGTAGCCTTTCCCAAGGAACCCCAAGTGAGACATAAGCAGCGTCACCCTTGGCTAACACTGTGGCTCCTATTAAGCAGCCCCAAGCCCAGCACAAGGAGCAGTTTTCCTTGGTTCACAAAGTAACCTTTCCAAAGCTACCCCAACCCCAGAATGAGTGGTGGCTAGCATCAGTGCACCCTGAAGCCCCTCCCAAGAGGCTCAACACCTGATATATTTGGCAGCCAGGTTTGACTCACAACCAGAGCCTCACCTAAAAATCTCCAAACTAACATGCCTGACAGAGGATCTCAATGGCAGCAGAAGTCCCCCAGAGTACCTCCCACTCTGTGCCGCCAGCCCCCATCCACCAGATCACCTAAAGCAGTATGTCCTATCCTCATAGCCAGTCAACCTGAGGGTCAGCCCCACCCACTGGAATGCCAACAGTGATTACAGCTCTACCACAACAGGAGGACTCACACAATCCACAAAGGGGACATGCCTGGGGCCCCTGGCTCTAGTGAGCAGGGGAGATTGTGTCACTGGGACTCACAAGATCCCTCCTACAAAAGGCCATTTTTTTCAAGACTGGGAGACATAGTGGACCCATCTAATACATAGAAACAAAACCAGAGAGACAGTCAAAATGAGGAGACAGAGGGACATGTTCCAATGGAAAGGTCAGGACAGAATCCCAGAAAAAGAACTAAACAGAATGGATATAAGGAATCTACCACATAAAGAGTTCAAAGCAATGGTTATAGAAATGCTCAGTGAATTCAGTAGAAGACTAGAGAAATTGAGTGAGAACTTCAACAAAGAGACAGAAAATATAAAAAAGGAACCAATCAAAACTGAAGAATATAATGACTGAAATGAAAAATGTATGACGGGAAATCAGCAGCAGTTGCAGAACAATGGATCAGCAATCTGGAAGACTAGTTAGTAGAAATCAACAAATCAGAACAGCAAAAAGAATGAAAATAAAAGAATAGACTAAGGAACCATTGTAACAACATCAAGTGTACCAACATTCATATCACAGGGGTCCCAGAAGGAAAAGAGAGAGAAAGACACAGAAAACTTATAGGAAAAATAATGGTTATATACAAAATAATGGTTGAAAAATTCTCGAACCTGGTGAAGAAAATAGCTATCCAAATCCAGGAAGGACAGAGTGTTCCAAATGAGATAAATCCAAAGAGGCCCACACCAAGACATGCCATAATAAAAATGCTAAATGTTAAAGACAAAGAGAGAATCTTAAAAGCAACAAGAGAAAAGCAGCTAGTATTACAGGGAACATTGTAATATTATTAGGTGATTTTTCAGCAGAAACTTTGCAGGCCAGCAGAGAATCATACAATGTATTCAGTCATGAAGGGATAAAACCTACAACCAAGAATACTCTAAACAGAAGGGCTGTAATTCAGAATTTAAGGAAGGATAAAGAATTTCTAGCTCTGGCTGGTGTGGCGCAGTGGATCGAGAACTGGCCTGCAAACCAAGGGGTCACTGGTTTGATTCCTAGTCAGGCCACCTCCCTGGGTTGCAGGCCAGGTCCCCAGTATGAGGCACACAAGAGGCAACCACACATTGGTGTTTTTCTCCCTCTTTTTCTCCCATCCTTCCCCTCTATCTAAAATTAAGTAAATAAAATCTTAAGAAAAAGAATTTCTAAGAGAAGCAAAAGCTAGAAGAGTTCATCACCACTAAACTAGTACTACAAAAAAAATTTAAGGGATTTCTTTAAGCAGGAAAAAAGGCCAAAAGTAAAAATAAAATATACGGGGAAATCAACTAATAAAGGCAAATTTTTATTTAATATAGCAGAACAATCAATTAAAAAGTTAGTATGAAGGTTAAAAGACAAAAGTAGTAGGGTCATGTGTAACTACAATAATAAGTTAAAGAATATGCACACATAGATGTAAAATATGTTAAAAACATCAACATGGGATGGGGTCAGTAAAAAACCATAGTGCTTTGGAATGCATTCAAACATGAGTAACCACCAACCTAAAAACAGAGTGCTCTAAACATAGGTTGTAATATATGATTATCATGGTAACCACAAACCAAAAACCTACAAGATACACCGAAAAATAAAAATAGAGAGAAATCTAGGTATATCACTAAACAGTCATCAATGTATAAGAGAATAGAGCAGAAGAAAAAGAAAGAACAGAGAAGACCAAGACAATAAAAAAAGAAATACCTACTAAAACCACCACAAAGCAAAGAATAAAATGGCAAAAGTACATACCTATCAATGATTACTTTAAATGTAAACTGACTACCTTTTCCAAACAAAAGACATAGGGTGAATTGTTACATAAAAAAATAAGATTTGTGCATATGCTGTCTAGAAGAGATTCACTTTTAACTGAAAGAGACACAGACTGAAAGAGATGAAAAAGATATTTCATGCAAACTGAAACAAAAAGAAAGCTGGGGTAAAAATACTTATATCACACAAAATAGACTTTAAAACACGGCTGTAATAAGAAACAAAAAAGGCATTGCATAATAATAAAAAGATCAATTCAACAAGAGGATATAACACTTGTAAACACCAAACATAGGACCATGTAAATACATAAAACAAATATTAGCAAACACAAAGGGAGAACTTTATAGTACAAATAATAGTAGTAGGCACTGTAATACCCCACTCACACAAATGGTTAGATCATTGAAATAGAGAATCAGTAAGGAAACATTGCCCTTAAATGATACACTACATCAGATGGACTTAATAGATATTTATAAAACATTCTAACCAAAAACAACAGAATACATATTGTTGTTAAGTACACAAAGAATATTCTCCAGGATAAACTACATGTTAGGCCATAAAACAGATCTCAATAAATTTAAGAAGACTGAAATCATATCACCCATTGTTTCTGATCATAATGATATGATACTAGAAATCAGTTACAAGAAGGAAACTGTAAAAAAAACAAACCCACAAACATGTAGAGGCTAAACAACATGATACTAAACACTCTATGGGCTAACTATGACATCAAGGAGGAAATAAAAAACTATCTTGAGAAAAAGGAAAATGGAAACACAATGATCTATAATGGATAGATGCATGGATACATATACATACACAAACACACACAAAGATATTACTCAGTCATAAAATAGAATAAAATCTTGCCATATGCAGCAACATAGATGAACCAAGAGAATATTGTGCTAAGTGAAATAAGTCAGACAGAGAAAGACAAATATATGATTTCACTTATATGTGGAACCTCAATAAAACAAATAGAAACAGACTCATAGATACAAAGAATAAAGTGATGGTTGCCAGAGGAAAGGGGATGGAAGGATGGGTGAAAACAGTGAAGGAAAACAATACGTACAAACCTCTAGTTAAAGAAAAATGTCATGGGTAGGTAGTGTACAGCATAGGGAAAACAGTCAATGTTATAATAACTTTGGCAACAGATGCTTACTAGACTTATTGTGGTGATCACATGGTACAGAATATAAATGTCAAATCACTGTGTTGTACACCTGAAACTAATATAATATTGTATGTCAACTTTATTTTAATAAAAAAAACCTCAGAGGAAAACTATAATAAAAACTCAAGAGTCTGCAATGAAACCATTACTTCACTCAACAGATGTCTTCAAGAGAGAATTTTCATATCTGCCAAACTGCTGAGCCACAAAGAAATCTATGTAGCAACTTAACTAAAAATATGGGTCTCCAAGAAAGACAAACAGAAAGACCTCCCCGTCAACGCACATCCTTTGTTAATTGTAAAATGAATGAATCTCTAGTCGCCCTCCATGTCCACAATGGAAAGAGTTTATAAACAACACACAACAGGGAAAAAATTGAAGGGACCAGAAACGAAGGTGAAAACAGATTCCACACACTCACAAAGTGTAGGCCACAAGGTCAGAGCTATATTTTTAGTGGCCAGCAAGTAAGTTACACATTTCAGTATAGATTATCTCTATCTATGTTTCTATAACTCAAAGAGTCAATTTGGTTCTTGTACTTCCTATCTCCTGTGACAAACCTAATGATCTATTAGATAAAAGCTATGTAGTTCTTTCATCAATTAAGCCTGTATTTCATAAGAGTGAACACATCATATAGATGGTCAAGGGTAAAGATGTAAGCTGTGAATGACAGACAATCCTCTGTCAATGTTCTCAATTAGGGGATCCTTCAGGAAACTTCCACCTCTGTGATTCCAGCCTAGAACAAACAGTCTGTGATTCTAGTCTTACAGAAATTCTTGTCTATGAAAAATGTATGAACATTTCCTTCTCTTACATATTGTTTTCACCTTGGTCCATCAGCAAATATACTTTATGTTCACCTGAACAGAAAAAAACTGCCAAAGCCATGTGGTGAATATTAGTGCTCTTTTTTGCAACTAAGAACTGCTCAAGTCAAGGCTTGGATCCTATTTACTAACAGTGAAAGTTTTCACACACTGAGAGTTTACTGTAAGTGAGGTCAGGAGCTAAGGGATCTAAATGCATTCTCAGGAGAAATTCTTATGACAACTCTTGGGGTCAAATATACATATATATATTTGCACATCATATATATATATATATATATATATATATATATATATATATATATATATGTATGGAAAAACTGAGACTGAGTCAAACCTAGTTTATTGACCAAATGGTATAAACAAGTCAAATAATCCATTTAGGAAATTGTTTTTTTCCTAAAAACTTTGAATAATCTATTCACGGATAATGAAGGGAATACAAAGTAAAAATAAAAATAAAGTTGTCTGCTTGCCAGTAGAGTGGGAGAGAAGACTTTGTCCTGGTCCACTCAAGTCTGCTGACACACTGATTTTCATACTACTTCAGACTTATTTTGGTCATGTCTAGAAAAGAGGAGGTCTATTAATATGCTGGGACTGCTGATCTCTCATACTGTACTTTGCACCCCAACCCCCAAATCTGGGGTTTTGGCAATCCTTAAAGCACATTTTGCCAAACACATGTTCCTATAATTTTGAAGTCCATGTGTATTTCCATTGGAATTTTTCTTATGGTCTTGATTAACTTACAATTAAATAATAAAACAGAATAACCTTTCCTCTCTTGGTTAAGGAAGTCAGGTCTTAACAGTGACACTTGAGTCCAAATCTCAAGGAGGCCAATATGCTTCTAAGTTCTCACTTAAGAACTAGAAGAACCTAAATGCCAAGGCCTGAGCTACAAAATGCTACCACTTAAAATGAACATACAAATTAAATACTATGATACAAATTTTTTAAAAAGAGTATTAAAAAGGAGTACCTTGCAATTAAATTGACTTGGTGTGGTATCATCTTAATAAAAATTATCTCAGTGTCATATCCAATAAAGTACCACTGTCTTTAAAACTTCTTATTTAATATAACTTAAGCATTATTCTCTGGTAAAATTAATTTAAATCCAATATATTTTAAATGTTGAATATACATAAATGAACAAATGGAACAACTTAATTAAATAACACTGTAAATAAAACAAATTAATCATTATCATTATCTTATATTTTAAAATTTCTACTTTCATCACTATAGAATAACTAGTATTGGATTAGCCCTCCTAAATAAAACAACTAGACAAATGAACAAAATAAAAAAAGGAAGGCCTTTGCTATTGGTCAAAAAGTAGCGCAGACTTTACTTTCTAAAAGAAGGCAAAAAAATGACCTGAGACTCAGGATCATTCCAATACTCTCTCTGGACTTGTATACAAGACCCTAGATGAGGGCTGGTGTGCCCAACATGGCCTGGTATTTGTGCTGAACTGAGGAGGAATGAATCAACATTGAAGGCTGAGGTGCCTATAATTTGCAAGGTGGAACACCAGAGAGAAAGCTACACACATAAAAAGAACTTCAGATATCTACAGAGAAGTCCTCTTAAATCTTTAATTTAATACTAAAATGAGCATATGTAGGGTGAGACTGCATTACACTGGGTACTGCACAATTACAGGAAGAAGGAGGGAGGAACTATAATAAAGCTATAACCTAAAAAAAAAATCTATTGGGATTCAAACATGGCAGGGAATTTAAAAGTTCCATCAATTCAGTATACCTTGTTAAACACCAGGGGCATTCAATAGAAATCCCAGAAAGGCCATGCCAAAGATTAGAACTAAATAGCCCTAGAGTGAAAAATATACCATACCTGCCTAACAAATCTTAAAAACAAACATTGAAATGGTCAGTTTGTTACATAAATAAATTAATTGATTGCCAGGGCAGAAACTCAATGCTTTTCAAAGGAAGACAACAAAATCCAGACACCTAACAACAGAATGACCACTATCATGACATCATTGCATACAACTGCTAATAAAAATTATTAGATATATAAACAGTAAAGTGTGATTCCTAAGAGGAAAAACAGTTATTCAGTGGAAATGTACTCAAGGATAATGTAATTGGAAAACCTGGATATAAAACCTGGACATACAAATATAATCAATAATATAAAGGAAAACTGAATATTATAAAGAGAGAAGTGAAAACTAAAATTAATGCCAAAAAATGAAAACCAAAGCCAAGTAGGACTCAGAGTCGAAAAGTATATTTAAAATTTAAAACTTGACCTCTTCTGATGGACTTCTGGCCAATATAGAGGCATAGGTAGATACACTGTGCCTCCACATACAACCAAAAGAAGGAGAACAACAAATTTTAAAACAAAAAAACAACCAGAACTGCCAGAATATCGAACTGTATGGAAGTCTGACAATCAAGGAGTTAAAGAAGAAACATTCATCCAGACCGGTAGAAGGAGCGGAGATGGGCAGCCAGGTGGACAGAACTCGTGGCAAGGAGGCAGATGGCAGACCCAGTGAGGCAGCAGATTGCAGACTGGGGGGGTCCCGCATTCACATGCATATAAACCAGGAGGAACAACTAGGGATTGAGATAGACCAAGCAACGCAGGGTTCCAGTATGGGGAAATAAAGCCTCAAATCCCCTGAAAACACATGTGGGGGTTGAGGTGGCAGTGGAAGAAACTCCCAGCCCCACAGGAAAGTTCACTGGAGAGACCCACAGGGTCCTAGAACATACATTCCCTCCTGGGAATGAACACCAGAAGGGCACAATTTGATTGTGGGTAGTGGGGGAAGTGACTGAAAACTGGCATAGAGTGGAGCAAGTGGCACTGTTCCTTCTTGGACCCCTCTGCCACATACAGTGTCACATCAGAGACAGGAGTTGCCCAGCCCTGATGAACACCTAAGGCTCCACCCTTACTATATATCAGGTGCACTGAGGTAAAAAAAAATGGCCCAAATAAAGAACAGATCAAAGCTCCAGAAAATAAACAACTAAGTGACGAAGAATAGCCAACCTATCGGATGCACAGTTAAAATACACTGGTAATCAGGATGCTCACAGAATTGTTGAATATGCTCACAAATTAGATGAAAAAATGTGCAGGAAACCAACAGTGATAGGAAGGAAACTGGGACACAAATCAACAGTTTGGATGAGAAGGAAGAAATAAACATTCAATCAGAACAGAATGAAGAAACAAGAATTCAAAAAATGAGGAGAGGCTTAGGAACCTCCACAACATCTTTAAATGTTCCAACATCCAAATCATAGGGGTGCCAGCAGGAGAAGACAAAGAGCAACAAGTGGAAAACTTACTTGAAAAAATAATGAAGGAGAAGTTCCCCAATCTAGCAAAGGAAATAGACTTCCAGGAAGTCCAGGAAGCTCAGAGAGTTCCAAAGGAGTTGGACCCAAGGGGAACACACCAAGGCACATCGTAATTACATTACCCAACATTAAAGACAAGGAGAGAATCTTAAAAGCAGCAAGAGAAAAGGAGACAGTTACCTACAAAGGAGTTCTAATAAGGCTAATAGCTGATTTGTCCAAAGAAACCTTGCAGGCAAAAAGGGGCTGGAAAGAAGTACTCAAAGTCATGAAAAGCAAGGCCTACATCCAAGATTACTCCATCCAGCAAAGCTATCATTTGGAATAGAAGGGCAGATAAAGTGCTTCTCAGATAAGGTCAAGTTAAAGAAGCCCATCATCACTAAGCCCTTATTATATGAAATCTTAAAGAGACTTATCTAAGAAAAAGAAGATCAAAAATATGTACAGTAAAATGACAACAAGCTTAGAGTTATTAACAACTGAACCTAAAACAAAACAAAAAATGGACTAAGCAAACAACTAAAACGGGAACAGAATCACAGAAAAAGAGATCACATGGAGGGTTATCAGTGAGGGAGTGGGAGGGGAAGGGAGGGGGGAAAAGGTACAGAGAATAAGTAGCATAAATGGTAGGTAGAAAATAGGGGGAGGTTAAGAATAGTGTAGGAAATGGTAGAAGCCAAAGAACTTATATGTATGACCCATGGACATGAATAAAGAGGGGGAATGTGAGTGGGAGGGGCTATGCATGGTGGAGGGGAATAAAGGAGGGGAAATAGGACAACTGTAATAGCGTAATCAATAAAATATATTTCAAAAAATAAAATTAAAAAGTGTTACTGGATGGGCTTAACAGCAACTTAAACATTTCAGAGATAAAAGTCCGTGAAGCTGAAGACAGCAATAAGCAATAAAATTAATTGAAACTGAAACAGAGAGAGAAAAAAGGTTAATGGACCTCAGTAACCAACAGGAAAATATAAGGTAGATAAATACATGTGCAAAAAATTCCAGAACTGCATGGAGTGGGGGAAGTACAGAAAAATAACTGAAGAAATAATGGCTACATATCTCAAATTTGATAATATTTATAAACACGCCAATCTGAGAAGCATAATAAATGTTGAGCAAGATAAACACACACAAAAACTATACCTAGACATATGATAGTAAAATTGCTAAAAAACAACCTTAGTAACAAAATCTTAAAAGCAACCCATGTTTAAAGCACTAAGACATAGGAAGTGAAAGGTAATTATCATTAGTTTCTCATCAGAGACAATTCAAGGCAGATGATAATGAAGCAATTGTTTGAAAGTACTGTAAAAAAAAGTGTAAATGTAGAATTCTATATCCAGGGACAATATCCCACCAAAAGAAGATGAAACAAAATGTTTTCAGATTAAAAAAAATGGAGGAGTTCATTGCTATAGAATTGCACTTTAGAAAAGATTAAATGAAATTATTCCAGCCAAAACAAACTGATTCCAGATGGAAACTTGAATCTATACAAAAGAATAAACAGGACCAGAAATGTGAAAAAAAAAAGTGTGGGGAAACATGAGATTTTTCTCACATTTTAATTAACTCTTTTGAGCAAAATGAAAACAGTGTATTGTGGGAGAAAAAACGGTAATCATAGCAGAGAGGATAGAAGAGGGCCTGGCATATATTATTGTGAGTTGTTGCCATCTACAACAACTATGAGACTGTGAGAAACTGAAGGTGCAAGTCATTGCACCACTGCAACTACTCAAAAGGCGCAACTAAGAAATATAACTAACAGGCTAACAGGCTAACAGTGAACGTAAAATGGAGTTTAGAGCACTCAATTCAAAAGGAGAATGAAAGAAGGAGAAAAATAAAAGACTATGTGTATGTATCCATAGGGTGTTATATGTATATATAAACATATATTTACATATGATAATATGGTAGAGTTAAATATGAAAAAAATAAAGAGATTAGATAGTGATAATAATATAGTATACTTAAAACCAAATAATAAAAGTAATCACATTAAATATAAATGAATTAAATACACCAATTAAATAGTAAAGCTAGTCAAGCTGGATAAAAAGAAAAAAGATCCAACTACATTTTGTCTACAAAAGTATGTTTTAAATTAAAATGCTATATAGGTTAAAGGTAATATATATATATATATATATATATATATATATATCACAAAACAATAATCATAATAAATTTAGGATAAGAAATATTATAAGAGATAAATAACATTTCATAATAACTTATTCATGAAGAAGATACAATGTATACTACTAACAATAGAGTTTCAAAATACATGACACAAAAATTGACAGTATCAAAAAATAAAACAGATAAATTTAGAATTTTCATTGTATTTCAACAATTCTGACTCTGTAATTGATAAAACAACTAGACAGAAAATCAGTAAATATACAAAAGAATTTAATAACACTATCAACCAATTTCACCAAATTGATAGTTCTAAAACAATATGCAAAATTTCTGCAAAATACATATTCTTTTCTAGTGCCTATAAACTATTCCCTAACAAAGTCCATATTCTGGGCCATAAAACAAATGTTAAGAAACAAAATTATTGAAATTCCAGGATATTGTCTTTAAACACAAAAAAATCAAGTTATAAATCAATAATAATCATAAGTCTACTAAAATCTGAAGGTATTTGGGAAATAACACACTTCTAAAGAACTCATGTCATAAAATACACAAATCACAAGTGACACTAGAAAATATTTTGAACCAAATTAAAATGAAAACACAACATATTAAAAGTCATGAGTTGTGGCTAAAGTAGTTCTCAGGAAGAAACATATACTTTTAAATGCTTATAATGGAAAAAGAGAAAAGTTTAATATCAATGGTAAAAGCTTCACCTTAAGAAGCTAAGAGAAAAAAAATCAAATTAAATACAATATAATTAGAGGGAAGAAAACTAAAAAATAAGAGCAAAATCAATACAATAGAAAATAAACAGAAGAGTAACACTGAAGAAACTACAGCCTGATTCTTTGAAGATTTAAAAAAATCTTGAAAAATATACAGCTAGACTAATAATGAATTGACAATATCTGCAATGAAAGAGGGCATATCACCATCTATCCTAAACACATTAAAAGGATAAGAGAACATTATGAACATCCTTATGCCAATAAATTCAACAACTTAGATAAAATGGACAAATTCCTTAAAACACAAATAGGAGAAATTGATATAAGAAATATATAATCTAAAAAGCCTTACATCTATAAAAGAGAAAGAAGTTGGAATTAAAATATTCCCCCTCAAGAATACTTGAGACCCAAATAGTTTCATTAATGAATTCTAACAATATTCGAGGATAAATGCAGCAATTTTATGCAAACTTTTTTGTAAGATAAACATGGAAATACTTCTTTTCTTTTTAAGATTTTATTTATTTATCTGTAGAGGGGAAGGGAAGGAGAGAGGAAGAAATTACAATGGATGGTTGCCTCTCATGTGTCCCCCGCCGGGAACTGACCTGCCGCTCAGGCACGTGCCCTGACTGGGAATTGAACCACGATTCTCTGGTTCGCAGACCCATGCTCAGTCCACTGAGCTATACCAGCCAGGGCTGGAAATACTTCTTAACATGTTATATTAGACCAGCATTACCAAACTTGACAAATTAAAAGGAAAAATCCCTCTACAGACTGAAATCCCTTGCGAACATAGAAGAATCCTTAATAAAATCTTAGCAAACTAAATTCAGCAATATATAACAAGAAAAAAAATATTTCCAGATAGTGTTTACCACAGATATGCAAGATTATTATAATGTTCTTGTAATTGATATCAAGTGGTATAATTTGTCACATATGGAACATTGCATATTGCAGAGTGAGCCATAATCATATCCCCCAGGCCATACTCTATTTACAATGCAGTGTTGTCACTCCTCCTATAAAATATTGAAATCTATGTCCCCATCTCTAGAAACTGGAAAGACCTTTGTGGCTGCCTCAGTCTAAAGAGTATGAGGGAAATGGCATCAGGAGACATCCAGGGATAGATTGAAAACATGTCATGCATTTATGCCTTGCTCTGGAGACCCCGCTGTGATGCTATGAGGAAGCTTAACATCAGCCCACAGAAAGCAGTTACAGCAGCAAGATGACGTAGGTGTGGCCAGTGTGGGTTTACTGCTGATAGCTCCCCTGATGTCCTGGTCAACAGACAGTATTAACCACATGACATGTGCATACAGATGCCTCTGGGTGACCCTAGTCCCCAGTGATCAATGCACCCTGACCTTTGAGTCTTCTCGGCAAGGCCCCCAGACATGTCGGAGTGAAGGTGAGCCATGCTTAATGTGCCCTGTACAGGTTTCTGCCACAGCATTTGTGAGCATCTGAAAATGCTTGTTTCACACCACTGTGTTTTAAGGTGTTCATTAATCAGCAATAGAATTGGGTTGGCCGAAGAGTTCATTTGTTTTTTTCTATAAGATGGCTTTAGTAGTGCCTAGTTGTCTCTAACTTGATTCAAAACACTTTTGTTAGATTGTATGGGGACAGCTGTCATATCAGCGAGCATTTAAAAAATTTATCAAAATTGGTAAATTTTTGTGTAGCCATTATAATATTGAAGATGGAAGAAAATACATAACAGCTTTGGCATATTATGTTTTATTATTTCCAGAAAGGTGAAAACACAGCTGAAATGTGGTGGAAAATCTTGTGCAGTGTATGGAGAAGGTGCTGTGACTGATCAAACATATTAAAAATGGTTTGTGAAATCATGTGCTGGAAATTTCTTGCTGAATGATGCTCCATGGTTGGGTAGACCAGTTGAAGTTGATAGCAATCAAATTGAGATATTAGTTGAGAAAAATCAACATTATATCCTGTGGATGATGGCCAACATACTCAAAATATCCAAATTGATAAAGTTATAGGTGAAAATGAAAAATGTGTGTTTTATTTTACACAAAAACCTACATGGACTTTTTGGCCAACCCAGTAATAGAGAGTAGATACCATGATTTCTGTTTCACAGAGTAGGAAACTGTACCTCATGAGAATGACTTAAACAAGTTAGTGTGGGTGGCAAGTATCTGAGCTAAAGTATCAACATAGCTTTCCCTGCAAGGTCACTGAACTAGACAAAAGGAATCCTGAGTGAGGTACCAACTCATGCAGTAGGGCTCTAGCTCAGGACTCTTGGAGGCTTTGGCTCCATCATTACCAAGATCATGATCTAGTCCCAGGACTCTGCTTCTCTCAGGAAGACACCTGAGGTCAGGGTTTTGTAGGTATGGCTCACATAGCCAAAACCACCTCACTACTAAACCTTTAGCAAAGACATATCAGCAATGTCTACATTTGCAAAGCTCAAGTAGCTCAATCAGCCATGAATTCTGGGCATTTATACAAAAGTTGGTTGAAACATGAGCTTAAGGAACTCTTGCCAAACAGCTGCAAAGAGCATAGGAAGTAAAGGAATAAGACCTGTTACAGTCTTGGCTCCCGTGTCAGTGCAGCACAGGAGATATCAGCGGGGGAACCAGCAAGTGTTATGATAACAGGACAAAAATAATTAATTCCCTTCCTTCCTAGAAAGGTGACTGAATTCAGGATAGTTGAAATGTGTTCCCTTTTCCCCTGACCTCACCTGTGCTCTTTCTCCTTTATACAAACATCAGTTTCTTCTCCATGGAGGTGCAAGTTCTCTTTCACTAGACTTGAACAAAATCTCCACAGATGCATAAAAAAGTAGCAGGATTTGCTTAGATTTCTAGATTATTAAATCTGGAAGCAAGCTGGAGAGATTTGCTACTTTTTGCGTGAACAGAATCCGTCCCTTCTTTTGGTAAGAACACTTTGATTCACCTGTGAGACAAAACTCATCCCCTACTCTCAGGTCTTTTGGTTAGACTGGGGATGAGCCATTCTCCCCCCAAATTGAAGGGTGATGTGTGACCTACAGTTGGCTAATTAGAAGCCCCCAACTCGCTGACTTCTGTGATTGGTTTAGGAAGAGATAGCTTGTAGCTAAAGCCACAGCCTTAGCTAGTACCACAAGGAAAGAAATTTCTTTCTGGGCAAAGGCCACCAGTTACAGGAGGTAAACCTGGAGCTGTTCAGGGTAGTCCTGACATGGCGAGGGGGACAGAGTCTCACTTGAGAACAAATCCACATGGAGGAAAACAGAGCAACAGATGGCAAGAGGCAGACTCCTTACAGCATCTGGGTACCTAGATCCATCCACACCTGAAGAAACAGACACTTTGACACTCCAGTTTTATGACTCAATAGACTGTCCTTAAGCACACACTGAGCTGGATTTCCTGCACAACCAGAGAGACCTGAGTCACTATGACAACATGTTACCAACTATCTAGACCAGTGGTTCGTGAAATTTGCTCTGTGGAGCCCCCAGATTCTGTGAACCGTAGGTGAGCCAGAGAGACTGAGTAACAGGGACCCGATTTAATCAGAGCTGCTCTTTATTTTACACACGATGACTGCTATGAATCCATTTAATAAAAGAACTTTGCTAATTAAGAAGGGAAAAAAGACAGTTTTACCACATTACCTTAGAAGTCCAGAAAACCTGAGTGGCTTTCCCAAAGCAAACTCGGGACAGGAGTATGCCTGGTCTCTACTGATCCAGCCAGCAGCCCTCCGGCCCTTGGGTGCCAAGGGTGCCGAGGCTGCTCAGACTGACTTTGGGCCTTGCTTCTGAGATGGAAGCAAGTCTGTGGCTTCCAAGCACTTTAGCCCAACACACAGAGGGCCCAACATGGACCTTGACATTGGTTACCTGCACACCCTTGAGTGAATGCTCTAGGAAAATGTCACAGATGTCATGCTTCCCAGAGTGGATCACGCACCACAGACGTTCAGGGAACTAGTCAGTAAGTAAAGGACAGTAACATTCTGGAGTCACAGCAGGCTTCAGTGGAAGAGCCTCTTTACCTAGAGTAAATAGTGAAACCTATGAAAGCACACTAAGCAGATGCAAAGTTTTTGTATTTTGAGAGATCATAGTGTGGGAGAGCTTTGATTAGAACCATCTTTGACTCGTGCTGTGCTGGTGAGGAAGTCACACACATCTGCCCGGAGTGAACTTATTTCTGTGCCCACTGCCTGTCAGAGTAAAGGGCAGAACTTCTGTTTAGTATTCTGAAATACTGGTTTGGCTTTTGAAAAGGCTTCTGGAACCTATCATCTTTAAATTTTAAAAAATAGCAAAATATGGTCACTTTTTGAGACAATTTAATTAAGTTCCATCTGTCTCAATGTGGCTGCCCTTTATTTTGAAGTGGAAAAAAAGACAGAGAATCCAAACTGGCAATAATGTCCTTTTAATTGAATAAACCAACAGTTTTCTCATTCTAATGAGCATAAACTGTTTACATAAGAGATTTTATTTAAATCACCCAGAGTGATTACTTTAAATGCACAGTTTGGTTAAAAGCTACAGTCATAAATAATTAATTTTTCTTTTTAAAAGAACTATGCAAATTCAAGCCATGAGGCTAAAAATGGAAAATGTCTAATCACATGTGAATTGAGCTTGCATTTCTCTTCCTTGCCCCTTCATCTCCATGGTTCTGTCTCTGCACCTGCTTTAAATTCAAACCATACCTGCCTTCCCTCACTATGGTCCAGGATGGTTCTTACACCCTCTGCCAACTCTTTATATTCCTATTGAACATTGAGTGAGACCAAGAAATAGATGTGAACAGCCTCATGCCCTGCCTCAAACAATGCCATGTGTTTGTAAACGTTAGCAAATTCTTGGTGATGGAGGGCAGATAGTATCAACTGACCAGGGCATGTTCCCTAAGCATCTACCCTCTGCAGGCATTCACTGAATAAGCAGACTTCAGAGGAACAAAATCCTCTTTAAGGAACTTCCTAGACTATTCATAACAGAAAGCTAAATAAAATATAAGAATAAAGATTAAACAGTAAAATCTTCAAGCCCCTGAAGGCAGTGGCTGATTGACAGTGCACAGTGGGAGATACCATAGAACACAGGATTCTGAGTTTCAGATCAGACAACCTGAGATTCCACAGTCCCTGTCCCGAATCTGGTACTGTCTGGCAACAGAGATGGCCCTGAGAACAGCCAAGAAAGAGAAGCCCTTTCCAGATGACAGGCTGCTGCCACAGGACTGCGGGACATGGAGTGGTGCTAGGTCAATGTGGAGCGTGGTGGCAAGCAAGGCCAGGCTCCAGCGGTGGGAATGCTGATGGACGTGAAGGGTGGGTGCTGAATGCAGAGAGACTGGCATATGGCTGCTATTCTGCCAGCCGCCAGAGCTCTTGCGTGCAGGCACGGGGGTGCCCAGGGCTTCAATAACTGAAGAAGGTAGAAGTAGATTCTGGAAGGCAGGAGGTGGAGGGGTCAAAGGAAAGTTGTGAACGGTAGAGTCAGGCATAAGGAATTCTCAGCCCCAGCAGATTATGTCTGTGGTTTTATATGACCATCACATCAGCTGTTTTTAAAGTTTTTGAAATGAATACCTTTAAGTGGTGTGTGCATGCTGTAGGCCACCACTGCCTCCCCCGCCCAACCCCTATTCTCCTATACTCGGGGTTCTCCGTGCACTAACTTCACCAACCTGACCCCTGGGAACATTCACATTTGCAGCCCTGACATGGATGAGAAACAACATGTAGATGTTAAATTGCTGGCTGACAGGGGCAGCGGGCAACCCTGCTTCAGACTGCCCCCAAATCTGCAGGTGACAGGGGAGAAGGCAGGTCCCTGGGTCCCTGGGAGAGGACACTACCTCAGCTTTCCCTACAAGGTCCCAGCGGGGCAGTGTCCATCATTATCCCCATTTATGTATGATGAAACTGTAAGTGCTAAGTAAACAGTCCCAGGCGGCACATCTGCTAAGAGGCAGAGCTTTGGAACCCAGGGCCTCTGGCTCTAGGGCTGTTTTCTATCCAGCATGGTACACCCCCGCCACCTCCATAAGTGACACAAATGCCTTATTAAAAAGGAAAAAGAAAACATCTCTCCTTATATAAGAAGTTGGCTTGACTCTTTCTCAAAAAACTCTATAACACAGTCCTTTGAGAGAAATAAAGGGGTGGATCTCAAAGCACAGAAGAATAGTGCCGGTGCCTGCCACGTCTGTGTCCGAACGCCTCCGCTCACTCAGCCTAACCTGCAGAGCCCTCAGGCCCCGGCGAGGGTTCACTTGAGATGTGTCTCAAATTGGCCTCACTGACTGTGGCCATAATTCACTTCGGTTTAGAGGAGCTCTAACAGCTCGTATAGCTAGAACTAAATAGCAGTTTAATGAGTAAATGAATCAGAGGTTCAGATTAAATTTCCATCCAAATAACCATAGGTTTCTCACTTAAGCAGGGAGAAAGCATGCTTGGCAAAACATTTTGATTTGGCCACTGCCATGTGGATTTTCCCAGCCTACTCACTGAATATGGCTGTGCACAGAGATCTGGGAGAACTCAGGCCTTGGTTGTGCTCACAAACCGTATTTAGAACCGAGTGCGGTGACTTTACAGTGCCAGCAGCCTCCACTTGGTTACCATAATGGAAGTTCAGCAGCACATCACTCGGTGTTTGGCAGAGAGCAACCCAGGGGTGTTCAGGAACCAGACAAGTGTCTGTATGTTCAAATCCCTTGCTGGTTTTACTTCAAAACATTTACACTTTACTGAAGAAAGGACCGTTGTCTTTTAAACATCTAATGGATACTTGGGAAGGTTATTCAACCTTTCAAAGCCTCAGTTTTATCATTTGCAAATGGAGATAACAATAGCATCTATCTTGTAAGACTGTTGTGCATTTTCAGTTAATGATACATTTATTTTTTATTTTAATTGCTGTTCAAGTACACTTTTCTGTCTTTTACTCCCATCCCAGCCCCTCCACCCAGCCCTTCCCCTCTCCCTCCCATTTCCATCCCCCACCCCTACTTTTTGTCCCTGTGTCTTTTATACTTGTTCCTGTAAATCCTTCCCCTTTCCCCCCCGAAATTTCTTTCTCTCTCCCCTCTGGACACTGCCAGCTTGTTCTCTATTTCAGTGTCTTTGGTTATATTTTGCTTGTTTGATTGTTTTGTTGTTTAGGCTCCTGATAAAGGTGAGATCATGTGGTATTTGTTTTTCATCACCTGGCTTATTTTGCTTAGCATATATTTAAATATATTAATGTCACATTATTTAGAGATAGCTTGATCTATAGTTATATGTCAGGCTCTTTGAATTGTGCCTGGCCAACAGTGAGTAGTCAATAAACATGGATGCTATTCTTATTATTTTTGGTTGCTCAATCAGTATTTCATGGAACCAGAGAATTTTTTTTCACTTGACAAAGCTTATTCAATGTCTCCTACATGCCAGATACTGAGAAGTGATGGAAAAAACTTTTAGCACTAAGTATCTAGGAATATTTGCTGAGGGCAAATTCAGTCTCCTGACTCATTACTGCAATGGCTGTTATACAGTGAATAGTTTTAATATACATAGTGTCACCACCTCAACTTTTTGTTACACAGTGTAGTTCACATAGTGTCTGACACTGTGAGGCAGGGAAACTGAAGCCCAGCAAAGAAAAGTGATTTATGTAAGGGCACATGGCCAATGAGCAGCAGAGCAAAGACCTGAATCTCAAATTTCAGTGATTCTTTTTCCAATGTCCATTCAGTTGTCAAGATTCAGAAATTCTGGGGGGTAGTCACCGATAGCACAGTGTTAAGAGGGATAATGGTCAGTTCCTCAGTTTCCACGGGCTTCCCCCTCATCCTTGTTGAGGGAGTTTCATGGTTATTAAGAAGAAGGCAATCACTGCAGAGATACCAGGAGACTTGAGGGCACTAAGGCATCAGGGAACTCTGACAGGTCTTCCCCAATCTTAGACACTGAGTAGTACTTCAGTGGTAGTGGGACTTTTCTAACCAATCAGTCAAGAGAGGTCTTATCAGAAAGCCCATAGGAGGAATCAGCCAAGCCCTGTCACCTCAACAGACTGAGGAATAATGATAGATGTTGATTCACTTTCTTAGATCTTTCTTTGGAGCAATCTTTCTTAGATCATGAATGCCCAACACCAGCACAAACATAAAAGGATTTCAAAGCCCCTACCCCACAGCTATGCTGTGACTGACACAGGAAATCAGATGGCTGAAACACTAAAGTACAGAGTCACAGAATACAACAGGGTGCCCACTGTAAGGATGTTCATGGCGACTGCAGTAACAGGGCTGGGGATGGAGCGGTCTACAGTGGTTGCCATCAGGAAGGAGTAGGGAGTGCTAAAGAAAAACAAGAGTATTAACAGCTACCTTCCAGTTTCAGAGAGAAACCATTTGTATTTCTGGTCCATTTTTTAAGAGAAAATGAAAGATCTGTGGTGATTTAGATTTAAAATTCCTAATGGTGCCCTACGTTAATTAATGGTAGTGCCCTGAAAGATTTTCTGAGGGAATGGATTCGGGCTGATGGGGCATCGTCACCCGAGATTCACATCACATTGTTACTCTGATAGCTTGTTACCCCTAACGGACTCAAGTGAGCACTTTCAGAATTCAAGTGATCTGAAACTCAAGGCAATTGTCATTCAATGTGTTGTGAGTTTCGCAAACTCATCAAACCTGTGTGTGCATGAAACACCTACGAGAAGAGACAAGCTCTGGAACATGTATGTGGTGATGGTAGAATTTGGTTGCTTTCATCTTTCCTTTTGTTAACTGAAATTATAAGCCACAGAGTTCTTTCCAATAACAGTGGCTTCCACATCTCCATATTGGGAAATGTGAAGATCTACTGTAATAAAGATAATAAGACTAAGTCATATATTCAGAGACTCATTCATTCAAGCACCAAATGAGCATTCTTGTGAGTATTGGGTACGCTAGCCACATGCAAAGATAAATAAGACACATACTCTTTGAGGTGTCATTGTATGTGCCCCCAGTTTCAATAACCCATGTATAAAATCAGTTTTTTATAAAAATGACAAATGGATCAGATGAATGTGAAATTGCTAAGTGTTTATCCACTGGGTTGTAATTGAGTGATATATATCACATTCACAGTTTATTTATTTCGTTTTGAACCTATCATAACTAATAATTTAGTTCTTTATTAATTACTTAACTATCTATTACACTTCAGCTCCTGGGCCAGGAAAAAACAGTGGACATAAGACTTGGGTATTACCCTGTGCTGTGATGCTACATATTGGGGAGACCGAGGGGTAAACTAAAGATAACCATACTGTGTAACTGGGCCATGAAGCCAGAGCAGGGAAGGGAAGCAGAAACACGAAGAACGAATGAGTGTTAGGCAAGTACATTAAGCTCTAATAAGAATAAAATCATGTTCCTCCAAGTGGAGACTATTTTACCGGAAGGGGATCAGAGTATGCCACTGCAAAATACACCACTTTGGCATAAGGATTGTTTTGAGCTGAAAACAATTCAGAAATAGTAGACTCAGGAAAAGCTCTCTACCCTCCCCCTTTTCTGCCTCCAGGCTGCATATGAACTCCCCTCTTTGAAGGTGCTCCCCTTTCCTCTCCCATACCAGAAATAGGAAAATGACTTTTAATCATGGGAGACACACTCATCACCCTGGATTCTGCACAAGATTGAGTCTGCATTACAAGCCTTACCAAAATAACCCCTATCTGTCATTTGTTTCCCTATATACTTAATCTTCATTCTGTCTGGGGGCTACCTTGCCCCCCTATATGCACAGCCCCACTTGCCCGTTCCTAAGGGGGGGATGGATGTAGAAAACGGGAAGCTCCCTATCATTTTCCCCTAAATCCCTCCTCTGGTGCCTTAGAAAAAATGTGGTAGGCTTCTGTAGTATGCAGGGGATTACACTGCAGTAGTAAAAATAACAGACAATTAAAGAAGAGGTACCCCTGTCCTTGTAAAGATCTCAAGTCACTTTACCCATCTGGAATCAGCCCCCCACCTCCCTTGCTGAGCCTGCTGCCCCTCTTGTCTTAGGAGGCAAGGCTGTTTTTCTCATTTGTCCTCTTTTCTCGTACAAACAATTCTGTTCTGCCACCTCTTTCATCCCAGGCACTGTCCTGGGGCCTCTCTTTCTCATTCTAATAGCCCCAAAACTCTCCCAAGGAATTCCTATTTGGAAGCCAACATGGGCAGGGATTGGGCATGAAGGGAAGAAGGTAAATTTGATCAGTTATTCTTAAAAAAGAAAACCATATCCCATAGAACATTGTTCAGCCATAAGAAAAGACAAAATACTGCCATTTGCAACAACATGAATGGATCTTGAGAATGTCATACTAAGTGAAATAAATTAGAAGGAAAAAGTCAAGAACTATATGATTTCACTTAGATATGGGATATAAAACTGAAAACAACAAATGTACAAACAAGACAAACAAAAACTTACAGACTATAGTATGGTGGTTATCATGGGGAAAGGGGTAAGTGGAAAAGGCTAAAGGGGTCCAAATATATGGTGATAGAAGGAGACTTAACTTTCTGTGACAAACACACAGTGCAATATACAAATGATGCATCGTAGAATTGTACTCCTGACCTCTATATAATTTTATTAACCAATGTCATCACAATAAATTTAACCAAAAAAAGAAAAGAAAACCAACCAGAAGTTGATTATTTGGAAGGTAAAGAAGCAGTCAAATTTCAGTAAAGAAATGCCTAATGAAATCACTGCTTCTCTTTCCTGGCCCCTCCAAAGCAGCCTTTGAGCAGAGGTCCAGAGAAGTGAGGTTTCTGAGACACGCTAACTCTCGCACCAAGGTTACTTGGACGCCATCGGAAGGCCTTGAGAATGAGCACTGATTACCACTGCTGCTCCCTGTAATGTGGGGGCTCCCAGACTGCTCACCTTCCTTTCCTAGGTTCAACCACCGGGTTGTGGTCTGCCTTCAGAAGACCCTGGCTTGTTTGATTGTGTATTTGAAGTTTCGATCTACTTATTAACTCACTCCTTGACTCACCTGAGGACCAATGAAGGTAGTTAGACTTTCCAAGTGAGTACAAATGCCCCCGGGAGCTTCATTTAGGATGCTCGGTTTCCTTCGGGAGAGAAGCTCTGTATGTAGCATATCATGATTTTGACATAGTGACAGCAGTTGGAGTTTTATAAGTTATAGGATGTGATTATGGTGTTTGCTGTGGTATCACCATCAAAATCCTTCTTGTGATGTATAATACATTCAAAATGCAAATTCTAGGATTTTTTAAAGTCCTGGAATTGTTTTGCCTCAAGATTTAAATCCAGGAATGCTGTGGCTTCTTTTTTACAAGTGCCATGAGCCGAGTTTTCCTTCTTTCATTTAATAAAGCTCAGAGAACTCTCCAAGTGAGAGATACATGTTGCAAAATTTAAAGTTTACTATCTTGGGTTGCCAGCAGTATGGGAAACATAATTCAGGACAAGTCAAGCTCCAGTGTCTTCACAGCTCAAAGCAGGCACCATGGGCTTTTCAGAACTCAGTAGAAGCAACATAACTGGGCTGTGGGAATGGCAAGGAGATTTCTAATCAGTCATCGGGCATTTTAAAGACTTTGGCACTCCATACAGCGGTATGGTGGGCTTGCTCCTCCTCAGAGCACGTACATGGATATGGGAGACCAAGGGCAACATTGCATCAGAGGGCAGAGACCTCACACCACACCAGCAACCTAGAGGTGAATCCCATTGGGTCTTCTAATTACCCCATCTCCATCACCCTAGGTCTCAGCTTCTGTGTCTGGAAAATGGAGGTAAAAGGACCTACCTGACAGGGATACAGACACACTTAGTACAAGGTCTGGGTGCATTCAAACACCTCAGATTGGTGGCTCTAGCATCTCAGTTATTCTTATTGTGCTGCTCAAATGAGACCCAGCCTACAGTGCTGTTGGGAAGGATGCTTCTCAGGGGGAGGGGAAGGGGCAGGGGATCAGGGAGGAAAGAAGGGGAAAGGCCTAGTTAAAGAACAAGTAAGAATGACCCATGGACATGGACAACAGGGTGGGGATTGGCTATGGGAACAGGGGGTTTGGGGTCAGGGGAGAGCAATGAGGGAAAATTGGGACACCTGTAACAGAACAACAATAAAAGATAAAATAACAAAAATAAAGATCACAGTTAGTTTTCATAGCTCAGCTTTTTCACCTAAGCTTCTTGGTTCACACCTGCTGGCCAGTGCACAAGATTAGAAGCACAGCAGATTCTGCAGTGTAATTACTTCTTACTGTAGTTGTTTCCTTTATTTATTTATTTATTTATTCATTTATTTATTCACTTTTAGAGAGAAAGGAAGGGAAGGAGAAAGAGACGGAGAGAAGCTTCAATGTGTGGTTGCCTCTTGTGCACCACCCCCCACCACTGGAGACCTGGCCTGCAACCCAGGCATGTGCCCTGACTAGGAATCAAACCCAGCCCCTTTAGTTCACAGGCCAGTGCTCAATCCGCTGAGCTACACCAGCCAGGGCTACTGTAGTTGTTTCTAAATGACACAGCCATAAAGACTTCTGAGACAATGGCGGGGAGGCAATGACATCGATAGACTTTTGTTTTTGTTTTTTACTCCCAGGCATGGAATGGAGCTTCCAGACAGCACACACCACTGGCTGTAGGGAGTACAGCTCCAAGGAGTGAAGATGACTTGATGTCTTTCTGCTGCTGGGAAGACAGATACCCCTCTATCCTCCTGTCTTCTGAGAGTGTCAGAATTTGGCAAGAACAAATAAAAGGAAGGCAAAATTAGTTCCACAATATGTTATTCTGAATGTCTAGGTAATAATGATCAGCACTGATGGAAGACCATGTGCCTGGCACAGTGCTAAGAGATCTTATCCTTTTTAAACCTTCATAACTCCCTGAGATCAGCAGTATTATTATTCCCATTTTACAAAGAAGAAACTTGATTTTATATAGTATAATGCTGTTATGTATCATGTGATTTACTGTAGACTTCAACACACATGTTATGATATAAATGTGTATGCTAATTTTAATCTGTATCTCAGAAGGGCTCAATTGCCCTAATCAGTAATATATATTCCAGCTAGTATTTAAGCAAAAGGTAACATGTGCTACAGCTATTTGTCTCTGACCAACACAAGAGGTTTTGTCAATTACCATAATGGACATTAGAAATGGTTTTGTATTGGTAAGTTGGAGGCATCCATGCTCTGCGGCCGGTTCAATAGGTTGCAGAGGCCCTGCCTTTCTCTGTATAAAACCGCATAAGGACTTTGACTTTGAGAGCTCAGTGGCCTCTATCCCTAGGAACGGTGTCCCGTTTAACTGATTGTTAAACAGTCTTAAGCAGCTGACTCAGGCACCTCAGTTGCCAGACTCCAAATAGAAGGTTAACTGGCTGCTGCAAATAATGCACTTGTTCTGATGCAAGATGCCATCAGAACCTCTCAAAGAACAAAGAGCCCTGACCAGTCTGGCTCAGTTGGTTGGGTGTCAGCCTGCAAAGTGAAAGGTTGACAGTCTGATTCGCAGTCAGGGCATGTGTTCAGGTTGTGGGTTGGGTCTCTGATTGTGTTCAAGTATGAGAGGCAACCAACTGATGTTTCTCTCTCACATTGATGCTTGTCTCCCTTTTTCCCCTCCCTTCTACTCTCTCTATAATTTTTTTTTTAATTAAAAGGACAAAGAGCTTTGACTTCTTGAGCTGGCTAATACATGTTGGCATGGATGGCAAAATTTGTCTGAGACTTGTTTTTGCCACAGCCTGGTAATGAGATTGTGAAGGGGAGGGCATACAGTCTTCACCACTCAATGTCGACGGCTGCCAATATCTACCAAAAATAATGTCATAATTTTAAATTACTTAATTTGCTTGGATTATTCATTACAGGTCCTTAAATTATATTTCCTGAAAATGGAAGCTATGACATTTTACTGTCCAGCATAGGGACCGACCCTCAGTTAGCAGATGCCTGGTCAATAAACTAGGTGACTGTACATATGACTCCACAAGAGTCTCTAGACCAATGATGGCCAAAGAGTAAGCCTTTCTGTTTGCTGACAACTCCACGAAGGAGCAATTCAGCCAGATAGGATGGCCATACACTCTGAGTGCTGCTAACTCCGCCTTGGGCAGGATTATCACTGGAAGGGAAATGGGAAATTGAGGAACTTGATCTAGATTACATGAAGTCTGGGAAATCAACAGACCCAAAAATGCGTGGGTCTGCCAATACAGCAAAGGGCTGCTGTGAACCTACGCGTTCCGGCCAAGACGGCCCTCCGTGCACTATCTGCATTCCCAGCCACTGATTCGCTTTTCCAGTTTTGTTCTTGTTTGCATTCAGTTGTACTTGGTCAGAAATCTGTTTTTAATAATATTAATAGTTAAAATTAAGATTATTTTAACCTCTAAATAACTTGTGTTTAACATGACCACATTATTTTCTAAGTAAAAGACCACACATTTCAATAACGGAATAGAGAGTCCGTAATCTCACTTTAAAAGGAAAGCTTTTTCAACACAATACCATTTTGTTACATATGTATTGTCAGGCAGTGATCAATATTTCTTAACTTGAGAATTCCATGCTTTTACATAACAGAAAACTAAATAAGAAGCAGATTGTCCAGTGCTATGATGGGGAACAGCTGCCAAAGATCTATTATTTTTTTTCCTCTTAGTCCCTTAGTATCCTGTTGCAGACGTTATACTGAAACACTAACTCATTAAGGACTTCTCAGTGTCTTCTTCAGAAAACACAGTACCAATCTATCATATCAGACTTTCTGGGAATTTTCTGTTCCAGTCTGGCCCAGAGTAATTAACTTGGCTTGAATAAGGACAGTAATTAAAAGCAGAAAGCATTTCTGTTTTGATGGAGAATTGAGTGCTAATGCTCAAGAAGCTCCATGGGCCTGCATATTTTTCCTGGCCTCTCCCAAGATCAAGTTTCTTTGGAGTCCACCTAAATTATGATGATGCCCTACCAAAAAATGACATTCCACTCTTCATCCATAAACCATATCTTTAGCAAGAAAACCACTGTTAGGAACTTTTCCATCTGACCTAAGTAATGTAGCATAAACAATGTGCCTTAAGCAATCAGCCCTTTTCCCAACATATTGCTTTTAACAACATGCATGGAAGGGGAACACTGCAAAAATCTGGTTTGCCCCAGAAATTTCCCTATTCTTCCACCTAAAATCAGTGACTACCACTGAGTAGATGAAGTGAGCACTCAAGAAAACCAGTTGCTTCAGACCCAAACTTAATCATTCAGTTAGATTTTCAAAAGGAAATGCAAATATGAATGTTGCATTTCAGGGAAAATACAGGGTCTGGCACAGATAATGCCCTTTTTATCACAAAATCATAAGCATGTAATTCTGTAACATAACAATATCACACTCAAGCACACCGTATGACATTTTAGGTGAAATGTTCAAATTAAAACCATAAATTATTACCCACCATCCACACTCAAGTAGGCATTACTTCTACTGGGCCCTGTATTTTATACTCTATCTTGGTACCACCATCCACTTTGTAACCAATATTCTTTATTTTTTATTCCCTCATTCTTAGTATATCATTGTAACTTTTCAAGAGAAGTATAGTGTACAGTGTAGAAAAACAAACTCTACTGAGTAGTAAAAAGAAATTGGTGGAGTGACTAAGAACAAGACACTTAGCCTACCTTCATTAGTATTGAATGTGCACTCTCTACGCGCCAGGGATTTCCCTGGGTTATAGGGACCCAATACAGACTGTGCCCCACTCTTTACATTACGGTTGTAAGGAGACAGTATTGCCTTGTCTTTATGAGAATTTTTTTAAAGATTTTATTTATTTATCATTAGAGAGGAAAGGAAGGAGAGAAGGAGAGAAACATCAATGTATGGTTGCCTCTTGTGAGTCCCCTGCTGGGAACTGGCCCACAACCCAGGCATGTGCCCTAACTGGGAATCGAACCACAATCGTGTGGTTCGCAGGCCCGTGCTCAATCCACTGAGCTACACCAGCCAGGGCTCTTTATGAGAATTTTTAAAGAGAAAAAAGAGTCAAAGTACTTCACTGAAATAATTATGAATGAGTTTAACTTCAATGAAGGAAACTGATAGGGATCTGAGATGGAAAGTCGATGGACACATGAGATCTGACATTTTAGGGGAGACATGGAGGTTGAGAAGAATTCTCTCCTTCAGTAAAGGCGCAGAGAGGGAGAGCTGTCTTTCCAGTTCACAAGGAGATGCATGTTCAAAGGCCTAGAGGAAGGAGAAAGTCTGGATGGGCACTCAGCTTGTGCTTCATCTCAGGCCACCTCTAAATCATTCACTTCAGAAGAGAAGTCAATGATAAGAGTTCCATCAACAGACAAAGAGGCTGATGTTCCAGATTTTCTAATTAAACATAATGGAAATTACTTTAAAAACATGTTCCTTCTGTCAGCGCCCTGCTTTTCCTTTCCTTGTCCCGAACAAGAGAGAATTTCCCCTGAGGAACTGGCACTGAGCTCATCAGCAGAATGAGGTTGAAGGACAGCCTGATCGCATAGCTCTCAAAAACAGGTGTGAAAGGCCACGAAGGAATAATCATTCAATGGTAAGAGGAGGCAAAAGAGTAGTCCTTGTTGTTTTTAAATAGGAGTAGTTTAAGTTTACAAGTCAAGTGAAATGTTCTTATCTATGGTACCTTTGAGCCCTAGCCTTATGGACAATACATTTATAATTGGCACAGTTATCCTCATGGAATAAGAGTAAAAGAATGAACTCTTCACATGGAAGAAATTCTTTCTACAGCAAGAGAAGAGAAACTGGTGGCTGATATCAAACCACAGCCTGATTCTCTGGGATTATTTTAATTATTCTTCATGCTGGTAATAAGAGAAATATGTTCATTTCAGTTTAAACTATGTCAAACTATGAGAATCAGCTCTAAGAATCTAAGTTGCCCAAATATCTGTGTTGTGAAGGGGGGAAAGCAGCACAGATCTGGTTGTGATGGCCAAAATACCTCCCTCAGTTCTCAGAAAAGGCAGAGAGGGCGGTTTCCACCAACCATGTAGCCAGACAGTGATGGAGGAAGCACAGGTCAAAGATGGGGTAGGCAGAGAGAGGATGGGGGACACTCACTGGGGCAACTGGGGCTCAAAGGAAGCCATGAGCTCAAGGTTCAAAGAAGAGGAAAGAAGACACACTCCTGAGAGTTAGTATTAGAGTCCAGCAGGGAAACACAACTCACAGAAGCCTTAGGAAGAAAAACAAAGGTCTAGAAATGCCAACTCCTACAGACTCCAGGCATTTCCTCCTGCCCGTACCTCTTTCTTACAGTATGTGCTATCCACACCCCTGGCTGAGATGCTTCTATCACATGACCTGTGTCACATGACTGTTCCCTAGACACAGCTGATTGGTTAAGCAGCAGGCATTTGACCTCAGTGGAACCATGGGCTAGAGTAAGTTATGTAATTTGCTGAGAAATGACCTCAAATACACAAACATTGAGTTTATCTCTACTGGATTTGAACTAGGACATCATGTAAAGTAGCCTTGGGGGAGACCATGTGTCACCCATGAATGAGGGGAGACGGGAGAACTGGTCTACAGAATATGTAAAAACTATAGCTGACATGTTAGGAAAAAAGCAAAGGTTGTGTGGCTCCAGAAAGAAAGAACAAAGAGCTGTTATTTGCTCATGGTGGTTTCCTATTCTCTTGAGGACTCGTGTCCCTCCCGAGGCCGTTCCTGTATTCATGAAATACATTTCTCCTAGCTTAAGTATGTTCTCTGCCTGGAGCCAATGTTTTCTAAGAGGTGACAAAAGCGTGGTGAGTCAGCTTTAGATTATCTTCAGTAATGAAGAGCAATGATGTAGATATATTATCAAATAACAGTATTATTATCAGACTAACTTTTCTAATTTGGTTTTCTGATACAACCACAGACACAAGCTCCCAATCCCCATAATCATCTATCCTAACTGGACACAGGCTAGCACTTTGCTGTTAACTTAGGGGCACAGCAGAGAACCCTACTTTGGGATTCAACGATTGCTCAGAGTACTACCTAGGCTCTGCGGTGCCAGGAAGGAACGAAAGAAGTGCTTTGGAGCCTCCTTCAGTGCCCCATACCCCTCCTCATGATCTCCCAGAGCAGCTCTCCCCCTCTATATTTCATACATGGAGGGTCCATGGAAACATTGGACTAGATAAAGGGCTCTACTGGTTAAACACATGATACTGGAATGAGTGCCATGCCAGTGGGATGCATGATTTTTGACCTGGATTAATTTTGAGTTCTACACACAAATTCTACGTGGGATGCTTACTCCTCAGTCCTCCCAAGATCAATTTCCTTTGGGAATGGTTTCTTTCCCACCCTGAGAGACTTAGGTCATCAATTAGTAGCACCATCTAACTTCTCAGTGTGGGGTTTTGACCCAAACAGGCCTATCATAAGCTTGCTATAAATACTCTAAAATTAGGGGAAAAATCAAGGACTATAAAGATTAAAAAAAAATGTTGGATGGTAGAGGCCATCATTGTCACCCTTTAGACAGAACATGCCCAGGAATTAAGCTAGTTAAGAGTCAAGGGATAAATTTTAGTAACACAGGATTGAACCCTAAATCTAGTCAGGTCTCAAGACAAAACTACATAGATGTCTTGGTTCCAAGAGTTAACAAATACCCTTTTTGACCTCGGCTACTGTGAGTGGATGCTGGCACTTGTAAAGAAAGAATGATAAATAATCTATCATGCTAAATAACTATTTAGACTTAATGGTCTTATCCATTTCTATAAGGTGTTAAATCCATTTCTAGAGTTTGTCCTTTCTTTATAGGCAATTGCAAATTATTACACCATAAGAGCAGAAACAACAATAAATCTAAAAATTTGGAAAAAAAATTTTTAACTTACCATTTTTTGACTTTCAGTCCTAAGCTTTTAAACTAGTTGACAGTCATCCTTACAGGGTATTAAAACATCTTCACTGAATATAATATTTTTATACTTTTGATACATAGTTTTATTATACTAACTCAAAGAAAAGAAGGGAAAGCTTAGGAAAAAAAACAAATCCAGAATCAAAAAGAAGAGGAAAACAGTTAGATGAATGTAAATGATACTAGAAATCGGGAATGCACTCATTTTTAAAATAACCATCTCCTGGCAAAAAAAATAATTATAATAGTAATCAGTTTCAATGGAAATAAAGTACTGTAATATTTATAGTCTGTGCCAGAGTTATAATGACTGTGGGGCCAAAGTGAAGTGTCACAGCATGCTCCACATGTTTTTTAACACGGTTTCTAAAGGCTCTGGAGGCTATTAAATTTAATGAACCCATCTGCTATGAAATAGAGGTCCCAACATAATCAGTTCCCCCCATGCCATGCAATGCAGATGGCATTCTCTGCTCCACAGCCCAGCAGGATGGTTTATGTTTCTCCTTACGTGAGTCTTTTTGTGTTGACGATTTGAGCTTCTTTGATATGCAGCGGTGTTGTGGGAAAATACTGTAAATTCAGTTTCCAAGCCCCAACAACTTCCTTATGATGCTTTTGACCCCCTGAATAATTGCTTCGAGGCAGCAAGATGTTGTAGCTTAAAGCAATAGCCCAAACGACTCCTAAATGACCTAGGTGCTATTCCTAGATGGGAAACCGAAACAAATGTGCAATTTATAAAATGCAAATCATTTTCTCCAAGTTGGACTTAGTGGGGGGTGAAGAGGAGGGACACAGGTCCAATTTGCAAATGCAACTAAATTGGTTTGAAAGTTCTTACAAATTGCAAACTGAATTGCATTACCAGCAAAGGGGAGGGGCAGGAGGGCTTGGTAATGAATTCTCATTATTTTAAATGGTCACATTCCTACTGTTTCTCAAAGATTTCTTTGCTTCCCTTCTGTGTGTCCCTGTGTCTATGCAAACTCCCCTGGAGGGGGTGATCGAGATATGATGCTTCCTCAGTTCAGTGCAGGTTCTCCCCCGCACAGCACCTTGGGAGGCATTCCCAAGATGATTAGGACCCAACTGGGGAGCACAAGCCATTTGCTTACAAAATGGAACAAATTCCATTGTTAGTGACTTTTTTGCTCTGCACCTAAGAGATAATGACTGTGCATGACTTGTATTCTGATAAGCCCATGAGTTTCAGAATTCTGGTGTTTGCTGTTTTGTCAATTAATACATGAGCTCTTATTAGATGAAACATAATTAATGTTGTTAACATTAATTCATTTATTTGGGCTTCACCAAGAAAGCAAATTGAATAGAACAGCCAGGCAGGAAACAGAATATTTCATCAAACTGGTAGTAACAGGCCGGGAGGATGGCCCTGGAAGGGCAGTTTTGTCAGTCTCCATTCTAGATCATTCTTGGTTAAGGGCAATCCTTGACTCTCATGTGCAAGAATTAAAACTCAGCTTCTGTTCCTGAACTTGTATCTTGAGCTTGTTCAGACTCAGAACTATGTGAATCAATACATAATTAATAAAAAGGAAAAGCACTTTACTTGTAGGTCATCTTAAGCTATTCATTTAAGCATTAAATCACTTACATAATTACATTCGTTGCTGCTGGGTTTTAAACCATAATCACTGATGAGTCAAGCAAACAGAATTCCTTTTGCCTTAACCACCAGATAATTAAGGAGAAAGAAGACTTTTAATACCATATTAAGCAAACTTGTGTGATCAAGCGTCCCAATTTACTATTGAATGAATATATATTTTCTTAGAATTTGGTAGAAATTACAGAACTCATCAGGGTCAGACGTCTTCTGATTCTAAAAGAAATCACAGCCAATTTCAGACTGCATGTCCCAAGGAGAATCAGGGGCTTCCAGCTGCCCATGGTGAGTAGAGCCATTCAGATGGAGAGCAGACACGGCTGTCCTGTGTTGGCAGGAGGAGGTGTTGGGGCATCACCTTCTGGCATCATGATTTCTTCTGAGACCATAGTACATGGACGGAGGCTGTTGCAGTATGCAGGATTCTGACATACTCCCTAGATGTCTGCCTCCTTAAGTACATGTCTCTTAAAATATCTGCCCCTGGAGTGTGAGTATGACGGGATATCACTCCCATTAGGTAACTGTCATTGCACTCTGAGTTATTTAAAAGAGAGGTTATCCTGGGTTGGCCTGACATAATCAAAGATGCCTTTAAAGGAAGGTGAAGATTCAAAGAGGTGTATTCTTGGTGGCCTGGAAGAAAGTAAACACTATGTGAACTATACCATGGCCATGTGGCAAGGAACTGTGGGTTATAGGAGCTGAGAACAACCCACAGTGGATAGTAAACAAGGAAACAGGAACCTAAGTCTTCCAATTGCAAGGGACTGCAATCTGCCAACAATCTGAATGAGCCTGGAAGAGGCCCCTGAGCTGCAGATGAGAACTGCAGTGCAGCCAACACTTAATTGCAGCCTTGTGAGACCCTGAGCTGAGGGTCCAGCTAACTTGTGCCCAGACTCCTGACCCAGGGGAACCAGGAGATAATACATTTGTGTTGTTTTAAGCAGATAAGTTTGTAGTAATCCATTTCGTGGCAATAGAAAACTAACACAGCTGTCCCAACGAGGCTGACCCACATTGCAGAGTGTGCTGGCAGTTCCAGCTGGGATCCGCAATCACACTCTCACCAGTTGGGGGCCCTCCTTGCTGCATCTGGGAAGACCATTATCCTTCATGCAGCACACAGCTCCTGAAGGCTACCAAGAGGCAGTGAGACAATAAGCAGACATTAATCTACGTACCAGATCTACCCCGTCAGCTTAAGAGGAACCAAACTAATCAAGGTAAACTACCCTACAGGAAGGAAGGAAGGAAAGAAGGGAGGAAGGAAGGGAGGAAGGAAGGGAGGGGGGAAGGGTAGGTTTCCTTGAATGCAGAAAAGACTTTTGGTCTTTCACGATTGCTTTGCCCATACTTAACACACTGGTAACTTTAGCAACTTTCTTTAGAGTCTTTCCAAGGCATTCATTTACATAGTCACAGAAGTAACAACTTCCTTTTTTACACTGAGACTTCATTGGTTTAAATAATAGTCAACTAATTTATAATTATGACAAAATGGCAAGTGCACCCACAGGCTTGGAAGGATTGACTGGTTTTCCTTAAGCTTGCAGGTCAGCTGGGGGGTATCTGTGTAGGTGTTGTATGCCAGCAAGACCTCCAGACCAAATGTCCGGTGGGCTGTGAGCAACTGGTACAATGGTTTCAGAGCAAAGGGAGGGCACTGAGTCAGTTAAGGGACAGGCAGCTAAGGGCCTCCTACCACACCTGCCTTTCCTTGAACAAGATGATCAGTTTTTACCTCCATAAGGCTGCAATGTACTCTCCTCGGCTGGTCTCGCACAACCAGCAGTCTTCCTTAGGGACACTTGCCCCAGGCACCAGCACTAGATGTTAGTGTCGGACCCACAACATGCACTACAGCAAAATGAATTCCAAAGGATAAAAGTGTATCGCTAGAAAAAAAACTGCCTTCAAGGGACTCATCATACTGGAGTCCTGAATGCTATTATCTAAATGTCAGAAGCCATATTGTAGTTCCCATGAAGTCTCTTTGAGACCCAGCTCAAAGAAACAAGAGTATTTTTTAAAACTCTCACAACCAAGGAGAAAAAGTCCTCCTGGATTTCCTGATATTGGGAATGATGATGGGTAGTATTTATTGCATTTTCATCATGCACAGACATTTAATCCTTGGAGTCAACGGTGGAAGGCAGGTTTTATCCCCATTTGTAAATGAGAAAAGTGGTACTCAAAAAGCTAAGTCATTTGCTTACAATTGCATAGCTTATACGGCATACATGCAGAATTCGAACCGAGGCTACTCTTACTCTAAATTAAATGCCCTTAGCTATTATCCTGAGGTAGATTTTAAATATGTAGAAATATACAAAAATCGTATAGCTACCAATCCCACCAGGAAATCAGGTAATAAATGGAGTCACCTGTGCCAATGCTAAGTGCTCCTGAGCTTGGTCTTTTTCATTATTGAAAGCTGGTCTGGGACTGCTCTGGATGTGTCAGGGCAGTCATGAGCTTGAAACGTGCTGACCTCAACCCCTAACCCCCATTGTTTTCTAAGTGGTTCCAAAGTTTCAGCTCAGAATTTAGACTGTGCTGATGAGTTATATACAGATCCTATATTGACCCTGCATAAATGACAGGGGGCTTTTGTTCTTGTCCTGGCAGAATCCAGGCCCAGATGAGCTTAAAGAGAATGTTGCTTCCTGGCCCAAGAGGCACCTGTTGGAGCAGCGCCTGCCTTCTGCTCACCAAACAGGCCTGTGACAGGAGAAGACTTTCTCCCCAAAGTCCTCACTGACCCAACAAGGCTCTCAAGGCAACCAGGATGAGAAGGAACCCTCAAAACTTTCTACTAGGAAATTTATTTATCAGGTCTATTTGCAAAGATACAACAGAGAAACTTGCAAAGCACACAGGTGACGGTGAGCTATCATTTCAGGGACAAGAATATTCTGGGGGGTTACTTGTATGTACGTCAAAATTTTTTGAAAAAGGTATAATAAATGAACTCTGTTATCTTGGAGTTCCATCTTACTTAATAATATCCACTTAAACCATTATTTTATTTTAAAGTAAGTAAATGTGATTATAGCACAGAATGCAAATTTTTAACAGAAAACACAAAATTTCAAAGACTTTTCCATTGCTACTGCTCATCCAGAGTGGGTCCCAGACCATTTTTTTTTGCTTCTGCTTTCAAGAGTTCATTAGTGGACAGACAAGCTAGAGGAACAACGGGCTCTCCCTCTCTCTTAACTGGTCTCTGTACATAAACATACACAAGGCCTGTCTGGAAAAGTCCAGCCATTGTTAATATAACAAGAACAGTTTGTGTGACATCAGTGTAACATGACAGCCAAGGAGAGTGGACTACAATGTACATGCATGAACAGCGATGACTTCACTGTACTAGTTAGTGGGGGTGGTAGACACTGTTGAGTGAGCATGGGTACTGTTGGCCATCGCATTCAAAGTGAGCGAGTAAATAGAGCAATGAATCTGCACCAAATCTTGTGTTAAGCCTGAACATTCCTCCACAGAAACTATTTGGATGATTCAGAAGGCCACAACCATGGGCAACGGGTGCTTGGCAGGTTCATCACAACAATGTGCCCGCTCATGCATCACATGTTGAGCAATTGTTTTGTGAAACATCAAACCAACTAGGTGACTCAGCCCTCTTAAAGCCCAGATTTGGCACCCAGCAACTTCTGGCTTTTTCCCAAAACTAAAATCACCTTTGAAAGGGAAGAGATTTCAGACCATTGATAAGATTCAGGAAAATACAACAGGGCAGCTGATGGTGACTGAAGCAACTCTGTGAGGTCCCAAGGTGCCTGCTTTGAAGGGGACTGAGATGCCATGGATCTGTGTACAATGTTTCTTGTATCTTGTATTTTCTTCAATAAATACCTGTATTTTTCATAGCACATGGCTGGATACTTTTTGGACAGACCTCATAGATGTATATATGTAATTAGTTCATCTGAAACAGTTGATTTAAGTAATTAATATACTTAAAGCAAGACATCCTATTTAATACAAAGCTTTATCTTCTTCCTTACCATGGGTACCATGTTACCAATTCCCAGCCAGAATATTCTATAAGTGTGATGTGTCCTTTTCCAAAAGCATGCTCCGTCCATTTGCTTCTCATGGGTGACACCAATTTTGATGACCCACTCAAGATTTTGTATGGATTCAGCCACTGTATAGATACAATTTTACCCTCTCACAACTTGTCAAAACCTCTAGGAAAGCTCTTTGAAACAAGGAAAATATCCTGCTCAAAACCTCACCCCAGATTTAGCACCCACGAATCACCTTTGCGCCAACCAGCCTTTACTAAAATGGTTGCAGAGTGGTGATTCTCAGACGCCCCGGCTCCCTGCACAGCTACCAGTGCGCACTGCATTTTTACACTGCAGTCCTGTCCGCCTGCTCATCGCTTTGAGATTTATTTAGCTACTTATTATCTGTAAGGACACATAGATTTTTCTGTTTTAGTCTACAGGATTAGTCCATCACTGTCCTTCTTATTTAGAGGCTCAAACTGTTCAAGAGTTGAGAGAGCTGACTCCAGTGTCTCCTTGACATGACCTCATTGTTCCCAGAACAATATATTCCAAGCTTTTATTTGGGGTGGGGGGTTGGGGAGTATTTTCCCTGCACAACCCCCGGAATTGACAGTTTCTCTGACGAACCCTGATTCCTTTTAGGGGGTCATGGTTCTTAGAAACTAGGGTCTGGCTTCTAGATGTGGGGTTGCTCCTCAGGTGCCACTTCTAGGTCCTTGCAGTGGATAGAGCTGGGGCTTCAGTCCTGAGACCCTTCAATCCAGTCTCATCCCACAGGTGTCTGCCTTGTCTTCCCCCATTTACACATTTGCCCCATCTTACCATACACACAAAATGAGTTCAGAATTGCTATACCCACATTACTACAAGTGATACCAAAAGTTTAATATTTATTTGCAGTCCTTTTTCCCCTCTTAGCCTGAGGATAGTCAGAGTACTGTTCAAAATTTAATGCTGTGTGTAACTACTATATCCAAAAGGTGAGTTCTTTTTCCTCCCTTTCTGGGTAATTTGCTTCTGCTCATTTGAGGTGTAGTTAAACTCATTTGCTTTTGTTTGTATTCACTACTAGTTTTGTCCCCATTTTTTATTTATTTCCATTTTTGAAAACATGACATTAATATGCTTTCAATAGTTAAAACTAGGCAAAACGATAGCTCAGAAATGTCTCTCTCTGTCGCTGGCCCTTCTCCTTTGCCCTCCCTCCCACTTCTGGTCGATAACTAATTCTATTGATTTCTGATTTCTCTTTGTTTCTTTTTGTAAAAATAGGCAGATAACTCATGCCTTCTTGTTCCGTTTCTTAGACAGAAAGTAGCACCCTGTTTATCCTCTTGCATTTTACTCATTTTGCTTCGCAATATATGCACTCCATATTGAACAAGAGCAACCATCCTCATTCTTGATTTTTAGCATTGTGTGGCTATACCATACTTTATCCACCTATCTCTTATGTTTGGGTATGTAGATAACTTTCAGTATTTTGCAATTATGAGCAATTCTGTATTGAACAGAATGTATTTACTTTTACATTGTTGAGATTCATCTCCAGGGTTAATTCCTACATTTGGGATTGCCGGGACAAGGGGGGATGGCCAGGTCAAGGTGAGAATGCCCTGCTCTGTCTCCCCCAGCGATGTGTGAGTTTCCCGTTCGCACAGCCTCACCGACACGGTGTACAGTTCAACCTTTAGTTTTTGCCTCTCTGATAGGTGCAAAATGGTGTTTCACTATATATCATTTTACATTTTTCTTATTATGAGTGAAGTAGTACATCTTCCAAATGCTTAAAAGCCAGTTCTGTGAATTTTATCATGCTCATGTGTTTTGTTCATTTTCTTCTATAGAAATTTGGGGGTTCCCCTTGAATTTTTAAAAGTTCATTATATATTAGGATTATTAATTCTTTATGTGCCCTATATATTGCAAATATTTTCTCCTATTTTTATCATTTGCCTTTTGACTTTGCTTATGATAGTTTTTTACTTATAAAAGTTGGTTTTTGTTTTGCTTTTATTTTAAGAGGTCAAACTTATTCATCTTTCTTTTTATTGAATCTGGATTTTGGAGTCATTGTTGGAAAGCCTTTCTCTGAATTCAGTCACAGAGGAAGTGACCTACACTGTGTTCTACTCTTGTACGGTTTCATTTTCACACTTCAGAGCTCTGATCCACTTGAAATTCTTTTTTGGCTACAATGTTAAGAATAGAACTATTATTTTTCTAAATGGCTATTTAGTTTTCTTAAAACATCTAGTACAAAGCCCATCAACCCCACTAATTTGAAATGCCATATTTATCACATACTAAATTTCTATGCATAGGTGGGTGTGTTTTTTTTCTGGGACCTTCTATTCCACTGATCTGTCTCTCTATTCAGGTGTACTTACTATGTTTTAATTTAGAGACTTTGTTTGATACTTTTAAAATTGATGAAACAAATAAAATGACAGGTCAAACTGGCTGGCTAGGGTGTCTATACAAAACCACTGGGTGACTTGATCACTTCAGTGCTGGCTAGCCACATTCCCCCCTCTGCACGCCTGCCTTTCCAGCCTTCCTCAACCACACAGAAGAAGAGATAGGACCATCACTGTTGTTATAATTGTTATTCTTAGTGTGGTGCCAATATAAAAGAGGTGACTTAGTTATTATTTCATTTCCATGATTACAAACTAAATTGGTGTCAGACTGAAAGGGATACAAACCCAAGTTCTCCCTGTTAACCAGACCGGGCTTTTCAGCTGAACACCCTTCTCTATTCCATACTCTGGGTGATTCTCCTGGGGGAAGGGACACTACTTCCTTCTTGACCAGTTCACATCTCTATCCTCAATCTGTGACTTTAAGGCCGAGGTGGAGCAGGCAGCCATGGAGCCCGTATGGTGGGTTCCCATGTGTGGTTCCTGCCCTGAACTTGCCTGGAGCTGCCAGAAATGCAGCAGGAGTAAGAGCTCCTGGAGAGAAAAGCCGGCCCACAGCAGCCATTGAGACCACTCTGGAGAACAGCTATGTCTGGGTTACAGTGATTAATGTGATGTTAATCCCAACAAAAACGATGAGAGAGAGGCCCTGTGAGAACATTTACAATCAATTAATGAAAAACGCCACTCCCATCAGACTCATTATCACTATGAAAAATCACCCTGAAAATATACAAGAAACCAGGCCACGAAGCCATTGTTTGACGATTGGCAAAGCTCCTCCTTTTAAACTAATTCAGCATCAGAATCTCTTGCTTAGAATTCGGCTTCAGAATGAGCCTTGGCCTGAGTTCCAAAAACAACGCGGTGCCTATGCACCCACCACTGAAGCATATTCTTCTCACTCGTCTGTGGGAAGGAAACACAGCTGTGGCCTCTGTGGCGGCTCCAATTCACTGCCAGGGCTGAGCTGCAGTTGCCTTCCCAAGCTGAGACCCAAAGATTCATCACCAGGACTGGGCCTCTCAGATGGCGAGGACTGACTCTAACAGGCCCGTAATCACCGCGACAGTGACAGAATTTGTATACATGTGGGAAGGAAAAAAGTAACTAGAGAAGAGCAGAAGACACAATCAAAAAGTGAGTTTCTGTACTGATCATCCACCTTCCAGAATGCCAGTTACATTTTCACCAACCTTGTTTGCCAAGGGGACTCACGCAAATGATACAACAAAGGAAAATGTCATTGAACAGCATTATTGAGGAAGAGTGATATGATTGCTGTGCCCTGGAATGAACATAGGAAACTCCCCCATCACAGGACGCAACCTCAGGCGCTCCCCCAAGGCCCCGTGGACTCACAGTGCTGTCGATGTAAGCTTCTGTCCACACCACGTCGTGCTCCTGGTCGATCACCTTGGGCCGGCTGAGGACGTGGAGGTACTCCATGACATTTTCCTGCACGTCAGCCAAGGTGGAGATCTGGGTGAAAAATCCTGTTGAGGGAGAGCCCAGTTCAGTAACAGACAGGCAGACCTGCACGTCAGAACTCCAGCATGCCATGCCCTCTTGGCCTCTAGCTAAGTCCTGTCCTTTCTTTTTCTTTCTAAACATCTATCTCCCCTCTGTCATCATTTTCATGTCATCATGAAAATATCATCGAGCAAAGAAATAAAATTAAGATCAACCATAAGCCCACCTCCCAGAGGAAGCCCCTGTTGACTCTTTAGAGAATGTCTTCCCAGACTTTTTTCTGTACATATACATATACACCTTCCCTGGCAGAAACGGCAGTCCTCTCACAGGACACTTTGTAACCTTTATTTTTCACTTTAGTGAGTCTCTTTCCAAAAGGAAAACTATAAACCACAAAATTGATAGGATATCCATTTTTATCATTACAACAGCAATGGTTATAATTAATTTTCTAAATCCTCACTTGAGATGTGTTTATTGATTTTGGAGAGAGAGAGAGAAGGAGAAAGAGAGAAAAACATTGCTGTGAGAGAGAAACATATCTATCAGTTGCCTCCTTTACTCAGGAATCAGACCTACAACCTAGGTATGTGCGCTGAGCAGGAATCAAACTCACAACCTTTTGGTCTATAAGATGAGACTCCAAACAACTGAGCCACCCAGTCAGGGCTATAGTCAGTTTTGGAGTGCTTACTAAGGGACACGGAATTTGCTAAACACTTGAGGGACTCGGTCTCATCATTCTCCACAACATGATGAAGCAGGGAGAGCGGTGCCACTTTAAAGAGAAGACGACCAAGGCAGGCCAAGGATGTGTGTTCCGAACATATTCTCACGGGCATCCAGTGACAAGTGCAGAAGGTGAACCCACAGCAAATACAGAAGGACTGTGAGTCTCTTACTCTGTGCCTTTTGCTTTCACAGAATTTTGCCCTTTATGTGTTTGAGGCAGAAACGCCAGCTCATACCCTCATGTAGTGACCAGACTTGCCTCTTGAATATGCTGAGTAGCCCTGGTTTCTAAGTAGCAGAAAGAGTTCCAACCACGCTATTGTCTTGGGTACGGGAATGTCACTTTGATCTCGAGTTCGGAGCATTGCTGTGTTCCTCTTTAGTCTGGAGTCCTGTTGGCCTCATACACATGGACTGGGTGATGTTAGGAGGGACGGGATGAACAGAGCATGGGTCTGTAACCCTAGGGGGGGCCCTTCCTTCACACGTTTATGGGAAGCTTTCCTGGTGCCTCACACTGGAGAAGCAGGGATTAACACAATGGGCAGGACCCCCACCTCCTGGGACACACAGCAGGGATGGCCAATCAGGTGGCAACGCCAGGGAAGGGTCAGTACCACTGAACCCTGAAGGATGAGGACCAGTTAGCCAGAGGAAAAGGGGTTAAAGAGTGTCCAGTAAAGCAAGGAGTGTGAATAAGGGCCGAAGGTCAGAGTCAGGACCCTTCTAGGAAATGGAAACAGTTCAGAGTGACTGGGGTAAAAAGCGGGGGCAGGCAGTGTGCTAGAAGACTAGCGGAATGACCGGAACCATCACATAGGACCTTGGAGGGGAGTTTAGGCTTCATCTTACAGTCAGGCAGTCATGGAAGGATGGTAAGCAGGGGGCACTGCTGGACACAGTTATATTTGTCCCCATGCCTTTAATGAGAGCCCATATAGCGAGTTCATGTTAGTTCCTATTGCCAACAGATCAGAGAGGATATGTGTGCCTCTGAAGCCAGGGCTGTCACAGCAGAGTTCTACAGTGTCTACAGAACTTCTTAGTGTCTAAAACAGGGCTCAGAGTAAGGAAATGCCAGCCCTTCTGTTGTCCAGAAAGGGCTGGGAGCCTCCCAGGGCATTTGCAAACAAAGGCCAGCTGGTTTGAATTTGGTGTGCCAACCCCAAACCAGGTTGGGACCATGTGGCTTCTGGCTTCCTGATGACAGCTCTGCACAGTGCTAATTAACATGCATTGTCACTCCTGTCCATCCCCACCCTGCCAGCAAAGGCCAGAACCTTGCCTATCCCAGGGGAAACAGGGCCATTCCAAAGGAGCAGGCTTTGAGCTCCTGTTTTAGCATGCAGCCGAGAGTGCAGCCCATGTGCACCTCGACCCTCTCTCAGGTATCAGGCACCAAAGTTAGGGAGATCCATCGGTACTCTGCTTTCATGGGACTTTCAGGTGGCCCTTCTTGGAGACATGGTAGGAAAGACAAGTTTTAAAGAGGGCAACTGGATGAAAGGGGACATCCACAGTTACCTTTCCACACATAGCAGCTGTAAGCAGTGTTTGAGTAAGAAAGACATTTCATCTCTTCTCTAGTGGTTCTGAGGGAAAGGTCTTAGACCATCAAGACAAAGAGGACAGCTAAGAGAGCTGTTGCTATGTTGATAAGAGGAGGTTCTGTACCATTAGGGGACATGGGTGAGCGCTTCTCAGTGTAGATGAATTCCTTTTTGGAACTGTGCCCAGTGTGCGGTAAAGACGACATCTCTTAGGAGCAGTTCTTCTTGGTTGTCTATATTTTTTTAATCCTCAAAGCCAATAGTAAAAATCCTTGATTTGGGTTTTCCAAAATAGGGCCAAGAGAAGAAAGGGAACAAACACAAGGAGGAGGATGGGAAAGACAGCTCATTAGCATAGAGGGGAGTGGGAAGGAAAAACCACCACACATTTGGACAGGATGGAGCAGAGATCGTCCCCGCTTGGCACGGCTGGTCCTAGGCAAAATTCTGAGAAGCTACAAAAACCTGGCTTCTCCCCAGAACTCCAGACCCACAGCCAAGTGTACCCCTGACACCTCCACAGGATGACTCCCAGGATTCTCAGGCTGAACTTGTCCCACGCCAGCTCCTGATGTCCTTCACCAAATATGCTCCTTCCCCTGATTGCGTCTCCTGCATCTCAGTAAAGGGCGCCACTCCCCAATTTAGGTCCAGAACCTAAGAACTGTCCTTGACAGCCTTCATTTGCTCACCCCACCTCACATCTAATCCACCGCGTGTTCTTCTGGCCCTGTCTCCATTATGTATCTAAAGTCCACTGCCCCAGCCCACCCCAGACTCCAGGGTCTCTCTGCCAGAGTACAGCAACAGCCTCCCCACAACCCTCTCCACATTATCGAGGCTCCTTGCAGCAGCCAGAGGGAGCATCTAAAATTATAAAGCAGTTATCATCTCCATGCCTAGTATTCTGGAACAGGTTCTATTTAGAGTTAAAATAAAATCCCAATTTCTTACCCAGACCACCAAGACGCTCCCTTGATTGCCTGCCACCCATGTGAATGACCTCACCCCTTCTTGTTTTCTCACCCTTGGTCTCAGTTTTTCATCTCTCTGGCCTTTCCCTTCCACTCACAGGCCAAGTCCATTCCCCTCTCAGACTTTGGCTCTCTCCATACCCTCTGCCTGGCATACCTTTTCTCCAATCTCTCCGGGACTGGGTGTTGTTTATCATGCAGGGCTCAGCTGTCTAAACTTATTTCCTCTCGCCTCACCCTGCCTTCACTTTCTTCAGCAGATTAATCTGCTGCTGAATTGACTTGCTTGTATCCTATGTTCTCTTTCACTAGAATATTATGGCCATGAGATGTTAGAAAAAACTGGTGCTTGTCTTGCGGGAAACAGGATTCCCAGAGCCAGGCACACAAGTTAGTGGGAACCATTCGTGAAGCAGGGACTCTTGCTCTGATTCACTCACTCCTGTGTTCATGGTACAGCCAGGAAACAGAACACAGAGAACATAGTGATTTGTCCCACACCAATCTGAATCCAGGCTCATCTGATCAAAAACACTGCTCTTAACCACTGAAGACACTGCCTCTTCCTGTGTTAGAAAAAGGACAGACATGGCTGCTGAGAGGTCCTCCTCAAGCAGGGTGTGCCCACTGGGCTGTCCATGTCTGTGGGGCTAGGAAAGGTTGAGGAAGGGGTGTAGAAGTGTGTGGTTCTCCATGAAGTTTCTGAAACATGCTCATTAATTAGCACCAAAAAGCTACTCAATACCCAGCCCACAGTGCTAACTTATATTTCCATACATAGACCAGAGATATGGATGTATAAAAGGTAAGAATAACTGGAATTATACAAATAATACTAATAAGGTATACTGCAAAGTTTAATGCAAATTTAATAATCCAACCCCAACCCATTAAAATCTCAAACTTTTCTGAAAGCCTCTTCTTGTTTTTAAATGTTTTCATCTAAGTTTTAGTTAACAAATGGACTTTTGATGGATAACAGGAAGTGGCTGAGGGCTGGATGCTTTGGCTGTAACCATAGACGCTTCCCTTATTTTCCCTTTACATTCTCCAAACTGGCCCTTTTCCCCCCTTCCCACTCCCCCACCTTTTTTTTTCTTTTAAATTCTAGCTCTTGAATGTTTATTCTCTTCTTTAATGTGCCTTTTTGGACTTCATATATCATGTAGGAAAACAGAATCAGCAATCATTCGGTAATTACCAAGGAGTAATTAATGCTGTAATTAGCCACCTATTACAAATGGTCTTCTCATTTTTCTATGTAACATCTATTTATTTACTTTATTCCCTTGCAGAGTCTCTTGTGAACTACAGGTTATAACTACTCAATGTGATAAACCACACACAGCCTGGTACTTTGTATTTCTGAAGTTCTACCACCCTTACTTTGAGATTTCTGAAGGGTCCCTTGTCTAAAAGGTGCCTTTGCATGAGGTGCTCCATCACTCATGACTGCTTTGCCATGACGTCAGAGCTGAGAGCCCTGAGCCTGCTCCCCTCAGTGGGAGACCCTGGCTGTCTACCTCCCATGCTAAGGTCTTCGTTCCACCTCAGATGTGATGGACACTACTCCCATTGAGTCTTTATATTCTTTCCCCTCTGAATAAGACATGCTGGTGACAAAGCCAGTGCCCAGATTCCAGTCTTCTCAGGGCAACGAAGGACAGTGAAGGTGATGGTGTGCCCTCATTTACATCCCTTCTGGACAATAGTGTTCTTGAAACACTCTGGCAGTATTCTCCATCATCTTCCTCTTCCCAAGCAGCATCATATGCTACAGACAAAGCACTCACTTCTGTAAAAATATATGTAATTTTAAAACAACTTTCTACCTCCACATCTCCTTGGATCTTCACAGACATCCAGCAAGAGGCCTGTTGGACCCTAAAGCCAAAGGGCACGTGTTCGATGACTTTGAAAGAACTGACCAGGAGAGAATGACCATGAGGGTGGAGAGGCCCACCCCACAGCCCCAGCGGGCATGTGCCCACCTGGAGAATGGGGCACTTGGGTGTAAAGCCATCAGGATCAGCCAGACTCTCAAATTTAGAAACAGACCTTTTCCTTTGTACATAATACTACATTTTACATTTCATCATGTAAAGGATTCCATGATGGAGCTAGGAACGTTGGCCTGTCTGTAGCTCTATCACAGCACCCACAGCCCAACCATCATGTCATCTCCTCTCAGAGCCTTAATGTCCCCATTCGTAAAATGTCAGAAACAGAACTACACGCCTACGCTGGCTGAGGCAGGACCATTCTTAGAACACACAGGCTGTGCAGAAATCCCAGCCTAGTCTGTATTAGCTGATAAAGTCTTTTCTCAACCTCTACATTTCTTTTTCTTGAGTCTTTCAAGTTATGGAAGACATGCAAGAGTCCTTATGAAACATGATTTTCTTCTCCCTGAAGAGAGGCAACCTCATACCCTGGTGAAGAGTTAGGCTCAGGCTTTGGATCAACTGGGCCTGGCCCTGGCTCTGCCACCTGCCAGCTGTAACCTGAAACAAGAAAACTAAATCTCAGTTTTCTTCTCAAGTACCTAATAGAGCTTTAGTGAGGGCCAACAGGAATAATACACAAAAGTACTTTGCACTCTACCTGACACTCAGTTTGTCATCCTTGGTCGCTATAAACAACAGCAGCACAATCTTTAAGTTCTATGGAATGTACATAACTTAAGTGTCCATCAATACACACACACACACACACACACACACACACACACACAACAGTGTATTATTCAGCTATGAGAAAGAATGAAATCTTGTCATTTGGGACAACATGGATGGACCTACAGGGTATTATGCTAAGGAGGGTAAGTCAGACAGAGGAAAAACTAACATTGTATGATATCACTTATATGTGGAATCCATATGGAATCTAAAAAGGCTTAACTTTAAGGCACAATAAGTAAAGTAATGGTTACCAGGGACTCAGCATTAGGGGGATTGTGGAGACACTAGTCAAAAGGTACAAAAATATCACATGAAGATATCTGAGTAACTGCCATTTCGCCTCCTTCCATGTGTTCCAAAATAGTAAGCTTTGATTGCCACTTTCGCCCTACCTCTCCTACACCCATTTTGGCCTCATAAGTCTGAAGCTATCTTTTAGGCACCAAGACACTTGGAAATATAGAGGGTATGAATTTTTTCCTGGAAAAAAACTATGGGTTTGAACTTCTGAGGAGGGCTTAGGCCACTAGTCTAAAAAGGAGAGAATGACCACTGACCTATCAAAGAGGGACAAGGTGAGCAGACAATCAAGAGAGACTCATGTGGCATTTCCATTCAACCTAACGATGACTGATTGGTTGAGAACCCAAACACAGAGGCCCTTCTTTATTTGCACAGCTGGGAAACACTCTATCCACCGTGATTTCTGAAGGAGATTCAGGAAGTACTTATTTAAAATCTTGGCACACTGAGCATTAGAGAAGGTCATCAGAGCTTTCTGGCATATCTGGGCTCATCGGTCCCAGTCCCTCTGTTCAGTTTTCCCAGTTCACTTATTTACCCAATAGTGTGAACTCAGAACTTTATATTCCTCAAGCCATTGTCCAGTGGCAACAACAGTTTTAATGTATTTAAAGTAGTTTGCTGCTTTGCCTCATTAGAGCTTTTTCCCTCAAGAAAAGGCCTACTTATGCACAGAATAAAATAAACTAGTGAGCTCCAGGCCTCCCTGCATCTTGCTAGTACATTGGAAGAAGCAGAGAACTGCTGTAAGGGGTATACATGTCCCCAGACATTCATTTCCAGGGTACATGTCTGAGGTTCTCTGGCTGAGAACAGTCTCCATGGCTACCAGACTGTCGAGCAAGAAGTTTTCTACGGATGGTGGGTCCTCGACCTCAGACTGGGCAAGGTGTGTGGGTGCTGATGGCTCCTGCTCCTCCCTTGGGCCACTCTGGCCAGGCCTGGCTGGTCCTCCAACAAGCTTCTCTTTGGGCTCCCCTGGGCTCTTCCTGAATCTGCTCTGGCCCCCGAATGTTAATGACTCATTTCACCAAAGAACTTGTCTGAGTCAGGACAAAAATATGTAAGGGGGGCCCCCTCTGGACCTCATGTCACTTGAGATGAAAAATGTCATGCTGCCTCCATACTAGAACAATCTGAGACTATAAACAATGATTTAATTAATGACCATAGAAGAATACTTGCTCACTGATGTTACGTGGTCTAAAACCCCATAACTGACGCAACATGAAGCCAATGTTTATATGGGCATAGATGACTGGAACCTAACGTTTTGATGGCAACTGCTACTTTGAAGAGTGGTAAACAATGACATTTTATTCCCAAGGCCGTTTGGAGGAGAAGCAGAGTAAGGAAGGTGAAACTTCTGAGAGGGACTGGCTTTGGCAGGGAAGGAAATGACTGGATTTAGACAGGAAGAGAAGGAGAATCATGTGGACTCCAAGGCCCAGCCAGCTAAGCAGCTACTATTACCTCCTTGGATTTCCCAAGTTGCTGTACTCAGAACTTTCAAATCTAAAGGGCTATATTCTGGGGCCAGGCCCTGAAACACTCTGAGTTGACTCAACTGTTTTCAAAAGGATGCTTCAAAGATTCTTATAAACAATGACTAAAACTAAATTATGGTGTAATATTAGTTGATTAAGACAAGACTTCAATTTGAGTAATTTTCATCAGCTGGACACAGACAGTGGTAAAAACAATAACCCATGACTAAATGCATGCTAGCTGATGGGAAGAAGTGCAATCTGATGTGGCAGGAATACCAGCAAATTTTTTTAAAAATGGAAAGGAACTCATTATTTCAAGACCACAGAATAAAAGGGGGAAAAACAGGAAAAGCGTAGTTCACTCAAGATTCACCAATGTCAACAAAGTTCCAAACATTATTTCAAGTACAGTCTTTTTCCTCAGAGGAAATATAGGATGCACTCAGCTTCTGTCCCCTTGTGGCAACATTCCTCCCACATGTCTCCCTGAAATGAAGCCAAGTTCATTACTCCAGGATGATCAGAAATACTGATACCTACAGTGAGGCAAGCCAGCCAATAAATGAAAATAATCATAGAATATGTTATTCTAAAGCTTCAAGGAAATGTTAAGACTTCCATGCAGGTCTCCACTTTCCCAAAAAAGAAATTGAGACTTGCTTAAAATACTGTTCCCAGAAGAAGCAGATACTTAAAGACAATGCCACACAGAGGGAAAGAAATTCTGGATGAGGTTTCCTTGCCTGGCTGTGCACCTATTCTCTGAGAACTTCCCACATCCACCCACCAACAATGCTGAACCCCTCAGAGTGCACACATTTTCCTCTGTGGGCTTACCTCTGCCCATACCTAATCCAGCAGTGGGAGACCTAGTCCAAGCTGGGTGTGATAGTCTTTTCTGGGGAGGGAGGTGGGAGACTCAAAATTAGAACTTAGAGTCACAGATCAGTTTTAAATGGAGAAGATAGAAACTCCTTTGTAATATCATGCCTTGCCCACAATCTGTGTTGTGTGGATAGATGGGTGTGCATGGCACAGGGTGACCATTTCTGAACACACACAAGCCCTAGCAGAGAAGGTCTACCTATGGAGAAGAAAAATACTATGGAGCATAGAAAGAAACCAAGAGAAAGAAAAATAAAAACACACCTCCCTGGTCCACAAGGGACACAAACTTTCTCTTCTAATCTAAATTCTGAGTCACTCCTCTTTGTCTCCAAAACACTCCTTTTTTTCAAATTTTAGGAGCAACATTGGTTGATTGAAATTAAAATAACTTTGTGTTAAGTCTCTAAAACTAGAGTGAGACCTGAAAAGCCTTCACTGGGTCCTCTTTAGCCCACTGAGGTATAAACTTGTATAAAGGATGGCTTAGGAGACAATATAAAAATAGACCACTGGCATTGATCAGTACCAGTACATGAGCAACAGAACAGATCTTCTTTTATTAGTATTTATAATCAATTTACTTGTTTTAGGAACATCAAGTGATCACCCACTCTGAGTAAGGTAGGAGGCTGGGCTCTGTCAGTGCTCAAGATGAAAACAGAGTCAAAGGCTGCCCTCATGGAGTCTGTAGCCTCAGGAGGGAGACAAGATACATGCACAGATCGACATGACACCAGGAAATAATACAGGGCATTTGTGTGCCCGGCACTGAGCAACCAGCTTTACTCACGCAGCCTCACTCTGTGCTTGCGCACAACCTCTGTGTGGGGCAGGTATCATCACTTGCCCTGTTCTGTAGGTGACATAACTCAGACCCAGATAGGTTTTGTAACTTGCAAATGGTTGGTGGATGATGGAGGTTGGGTTTAAACTCAAGAAATTTGTGTTCAGATTCAAGGAATCTGGACTCTACCACCTATTTGGCTCCCATGTTTTGCCTTCCTAGTTGCTATAGAATGAAAAGAAGCCCTTTATAGACTGGAGGGCCTGTTACTTCCCTCCCTGTGCTTTCCCCAAAGAACTGTTTATTACATATAACAGGAGGTCACTAATCAGTTAACCTGTGAATATAGGGGAGCCAGCAATTATTGTACTTACTATGTCTCAGTACTGAACTAAGCCGCTTACATGCACCATTTTTACTAATCCTTACATTTAATGAGAACCAAAGGAAGAACTATTTTCATCATTTCCATTTTGAAAATTAGAACATTAAGGCTAGAATTAACTGATTTAATTAGTTGTGTAGGCTAAGTCATGCTATGGAAACATATCAAACCAGAAACCTCAGTGGCATAACAGAGAGGTTTATCACACACACTATGTACGCAGAGTGGGTTGGTGATGGCGGAGGGCAGAAAGAGTGGAAAGGTGTTTGCTCCATGTGGTCATTCAGGAACCGAGGCTGATGAAAGTTGCTCCATTTCATGACTTTTCCATCATGTAGCTTCAGAGTTCACAAGAGCCAGAGAGAGTATAGATGCCACCACAACAGCTCATAAATTCATTAACCTGGAAGTGACCCAGGTTGGCTTTGCTTATAGACTATTGGCCAGAAAGGGTTGAGGCCCTGCCTAACAGCCAGGGCTGGGAATACTGAGCAAGTCCATGGACATTCAGTGTGCACACATACACAGCGCTGTCCCGGCGAGTCTCCCAAGGTTGCTCCTAAGCAGTAGGGTGGAGAGGCTTAAACCTCTCACTTTGACTATGTCCTCAAAAGTAATCAGCATATTTTGAGAGAAGCTGTTACAAGTTTATGAAAAATCATGTAGAAACACTCAGATCTTATTTTAGAATTCACAGCCCTCTCCTAGAATTCTCTGCTTTCTCATGACTATCTTGATTTCTGCACATCCGAGGAGAGGGCATTCAGAGCAAAGAGCACTGGAGGGACCTACCTTTGTTGGCACACGCCATCCACTTGAGATTGTCTGCAAAAGCCGCCTCTCGTCCAATGAGGTATGTGAAGATGCGAACCTGAGAGGAAGACAAACACACGGATCAGTGGTATTCACTCTTCACTGTCCTGCACAGACCACAGCACGGCTCACGCACATGTGGTTTACCTCGTTAATGCTCCATGTGTCCCATCTGGAGGAACATATTTAAAACATTTGAAGTACAGTCAGCTTGAAATATATTCAAAACTGGGGCCTTTGATCTTTGAAACCATATGGCACTGGTGGTGGTTGTTTTTCGGTGTGGAAGTCGCGACAGAGGAGAATAACTTGAAATGGGAGACCAGTGGCGTCACGGCCTGGGTGTGCGGCACACATATGGACCAGGATCATCAGGTCTGGACCGAATCCGCAACCACTCTCCTCCTCTGCACGGGAAATGCAGAGAGTGCTCTGCTCGGGAATAAAAATGCCACTGAAAGACCCTCAACATTTCCCTCCAGTGGTGAGGACAGGCTGCAGACACTCCCTTGCCATCTGTGGTCTCTGGTTTGATTTGAGGAGGTAATTCACTGGGACAAGAAGCACAGCCTGGAGCCAGGACCACTGAAGACCCTCTCAAGCCTTCCTAAGTTTTTGGCTCCTGAAGAGCAGAGAACAGATGTAAAACCCTGACTCCATTATTTCCTTTTGCTTTCCTAACTCTCTTATGAGGCCAGAGTACTTTGTTGGTTTGTTTTTTATATAGTTGACACAAAAATATATTAGTTTCAGTGGTACAACATAGTGACTAGACATTTACATTCCTCATGATGTGATCGACACAGTAGGTCTAGTAACCATCTATCACCATGCAAATTTTATTACAATGATATTGACTATTTTCCCTACGCTGTACATTATTACATCCCCATGACTTTTTTCTTTAAATTGGAGGTTTGTACCTCTTATTCCCCTTCGCCCTTCTTACCCATTCCCCCATTCCTCTCCCCACTGGCAACCATTAGTTTGTTCTCTGTATCTAAGAGTGAGTTTCTGTTTTATGTATTTGTTTTTTAGATTTGACACATAAGGAAAATCATATAGTATTTGGAGAAGATGTAGAGAAAAGGGAACCCTGTACAACACTGGTGGAGTTGTAAATTGAGCAGGAACTAAGCAAAACTTTTTGGAGGTTCCTCAAAAGATAAAAAATACAACTATAATACAACCCAGAAATTCTACATCTGAGTATCTATCTGAAGAAAATAAAAACAGTAAGTTAAAAGTATATATGTATCCCTATGTCACTGTAGTATTATTTACAATAGCCAAATATGGAAGTAACCTAAGTATTCATTGGTAGATGAATGGATAAAGAATATATGATATGGACAAAGAAAGATAACATACAGACACATACACACAGAGAATGGAATATTACTCAGCCATAAAAAATTAAAATTTTGCCATTTGCAGCAACATCAATGTACTTAGAAGGTACTATGCTAAGTGAAATAGTCAGACAGGATTCTTTGAAATAAACCACAACCTACCTCCCAAAGTGGTACTTGAGGATTAGACAGAAGGAAGATAAAGAATTAAAAGGGTTAAAACCCTTTCATTCAAATTTAAAATGACATGTGGATCAACACTATACAGTCCAAATAAACCTTTTCTGGCAAGCCAAGTTCAGCCCTTTGGTCACCTCTTTGAGACTGAGTTAAATAAAGACATGGTAGTAGATGAAAAATGCATTACATGTGGCACCAAAGGCCTTACCAGCTGAAGTTTCCTCATCGCACCTAGACTGGGTCAGTCACCCCTGCTACTCCTTCCGAGCATTCATTTCAACTGTAGTTAAACTGATGTCTGGTGTGGTTACATCTGTGAGGTTGATCTCCACTAGACTATGGACTTAATGAGGGAAAAGAAGGGCTATGAGCACAGTACTCAGAACATTAAAAGTCAAGACATGAATGGATAAAATATATGTGTGCTCAAAAGTGAAGAGTTTGTTCTAATTGGGAATATCCTTTTATCTGGAAATTATAACTTAAAGACTGATTCTTAGGTGACGGTTTATATTCAATTAAAAAGATGTTTCAAAATACACATTATCATTATGTAGCCTTAGTCTGTCCCCATTTTGGTTTGGTAGGGCAGTCATTTCATCCATCGCAGCTCCTGCCAGAGGACATCCTGGGTGGAGGAGCCGGCACAGAAGGCTTGGCCTCTCTTCACTCCCCCAGCTCTTTCCCACACTATCCCCACTGGAGTCAAATGGGAAGGAAGGATTTTTTTAAATTGGGAGACTCTGGCTTTTCTTGGGGCTGGGGGAGGAGGTGGAGTTGGAAGAGGGTGATGGGGGAAGAGAAAATTTAGCCTCACGTAACCAAAGAGGGTTACCATTGAACCTCCATCACAGAGCTGCCTCCTATTCACTTTTCTTCCCTGGCTATTGCTGGCATTTAGCTGACAATGCCTGATTTAGGGGAAACTGAGGCCCAGTGAAATAAAGTGATTTGATTAGTGGCAAGTCCTGATCTAATCAGAGGTCTCTGATTCCAGGGACCTTAAGTAATGATGGGGTCTCTTCTTCACCTCATAGAGATGCTAGTTTTGCCAATATAGAAATCCCTAGCCAGCTCCGAGGTCCAGAGCCAGAACCCACAGGAGAAGGGACTGGAATCCTCTCTCTTGAGACCAGACCCGTGCTGTTTTCATAACACATTGCCTTTCGTTTCAAATTTAAGCTACTTAAGGGAAACACTAGACTGATAAAGCTTGTGTGCCCACTGGCTGTTAACCAAGCAGAGAGCATAACAGATAGCTCGTAGGAAATGAAGCTATGAGTCTGTCTTTGTAGACAAAGCAGAAAATACCCGACACAAAGGAAGCCATTTGTTTTGGAGTAAAGGTACCTGTGTGTGCCAGACCTCCTCCGCCATCCAGATGAAGAACCACAGGATAAACTGAGTTCTCTTGGAGGCACAGTTAAAACTCCAGAACAATGTTGTGAATCGCTGGCAAGACTTCTATGACTCCTGATTGAAAAAGATGGCAACCCATTTGGAAAACCAGTAGGATTGTGCCAAACTTCAGACCAGACATGATTGCTCAAGAATAATCGTGCTAACAATAATCACAATAATGAAAACCAGCCCACACCCCCCACACCACCACTGTGGCTTCTACAGTCAGCGCCATCCCCTGGGTCAGGTATGTGCTAAGGGATTTATAGAATTATATTTGTTTTGTTGGTTTGTGAAACAAAATCAGAATCATCTTTAATATTTCCATTTATGTACAGTTCTTGGCTCCCATTGGCCTGGCCTCCTTATCGGAGTAGAAATGCCATGGAAATGACTTGTTGCATCTCTGCCTATAAACCAAACATAATCAAATGATACCAGGTTCACACCCTGGATTTCCCACAGTAATGCCTTTCAACTGGCAACAAAAAGAAAAGAGATTTGATCCAAAGTAAATATTTTAAAGAGCAATTTAACAATATCCATAGCATTTTATAGTTGTGATTTTTTTCAGAACCAGTAATCCTACCTCTAGGCACTTATCGAATAGCCAGGAAAACAAAGAAAATGCCGATGAGACTAAGCCGGTGACACATGACAGGAAGGGATAGGAGAACTGCAGGGTGCGTGTCTTCTTAAAGCTCTGGAATTTAGGTTTATCAATGTTCACAAGTACACAAAAATAATAGGCGTGCAAGGATATTCTGCTTCATTATTTGTTATGGTCAAAAAACTGTTAAATCTTAAGTGCCTCTTGATAGCTGATTGGCTAAAAACTTACAGTCCAGTCCAGTTTCCATGCAGAGAAATACCACGCAGCTATGTACTCCTATAGAAAGACATCTGTTATAAACTGGGAGGGGGGAAAAGGCAAGCTGTAGGATATTGCACAGCACAGAATCCTATTTTTTATAAGAAGGAACTTACACTGTTTACTACAGAAATTTCAATGTCACTTGAATATTTTTACAAATGAATAGGTATTGCCTTCATAATTAAAGAGCCTTTAAAATAAAAAGAAAGTAATGGCACTGCTATTTCTGGAACAATTCTGTAAGAACATGGGAAGAATAAAGGTAGCAGCAAAAATCAAACACAGAACAGGTGATACGTGGACATCAAGCCTGGCCTTGCATCTTCCAGGGGGGCTGCCTCACTCCACCGTTCAATGAACTGAGAATAAAACCTCTGAGTAGCAGACTTAACTGTTCCTCATTTCCATCACTAACAGATCTTGTAACCTAATGGATTTTATTTTTAAGGGTTGGAGATTTCATCCCTAGGAAGTGCTGTCAAACAAACTTTCTCAAGTCTGCCTTGAGTCCAACTACCTTTCTGATGTGGTGAGGCACCTTGGCGGGTGCAGGCTGAGGGTGGTCCCAAAAGCCAGGCCCATGGCACAGCTGATCACAAGAAGCCATCAGGGCACATTTCAGACCAGGGTGGTGGTCAGGATGCTCTGCTTTCCCCAGAAGGCCCAGCCCCCGTGCCCCTAGTCCACAGGCACGAAGGCACCACTTTCACTGGTGCAGCACAAGGGCAGGGTGGAAACAAGTCTGCATCCACCTATTAGTTCATTTCGATCTTCCAGCGGAGTTTGGATGTTTTTGAATGTTCTACAAACCCAATTATACTTAATAAAATGTTAAGATGCGGACATTTCAAAGTTCAAAGTCACTTAACTTAATCTACTTAGTATAAAATTTCCCAAGTGAAACAAACAACAAACAATCCAGTTTTTCCACAAAAAAACCCCCCACAGATTTATGCTTCTTACTCATATAGATGCGATTTTCAGCAAAAAACTCAGAGGGCCATCATTCTTTTCAACCTTTGGTGAACAGACACTTGAGTTTGCACAGATCATGGATCAAATTCTCTCCTTTCTGTAGCCATTAAAATAGGGGAAGGAAAGTAGCTGCCAGTAGGAACTACCCCTGGGCAATTGCACAGCCAGAGAATGGCTGCTGCCACTCACACATTATTAGGTCCCTAATAATGAATGGGAGATCACTAATGCCCGTGCTTCTGAGATAGCCCACAAGTAGCAGTTCACCATCCATCATAGGAAATTTCCAAACACCTACTATGTGCCAGGGACCATTCTTGGTGCTGGGGATATGATGAATTAATAAAACAAACTGTCTGTGCTCAGAGAGTTTAGATTTTTGTCACAGTGAAACAGATAATAGATGGCAAATTCACCCAAATATTTCTCTGTTGGATTAAAGGCTTATAAAGAAAATCAAGCAGAATAAGGCAAAGGAGAGTATTGGGGGCTGCTGTTTTAGGAAGGGATGGAGGGGAGGCCTCCCTAATAAGGTGATATTTGAGCAGGGATCTGGACAAAATGGTGTGGGGGAACAAGATATGTGGCTATTGGTAGAGAATGTTTCAGGTGAAGGAAATAGGTGGTACAAAGTCCTTGAGATAGGGATGCTCTAGGGATATAGAAGAGACCAATGGAGAAGGAGTAGAGTCAGGTAGAAGAGGTTGCAGGGGGTGAAACTGGACAGACAATGGTTGGCAAAGCATGTGAGCCTTTGTAGCCACTGCTGGAGAGTGGGCGGCTTCTCCTTCTTCTTCTTTTTTTTTTTTTTTTTGCAGTAACAACAGAAACCACAGGGGGAACTGAGTAGCAGCCACATAGGAGCATGAGCTACCTATAAAATTGCAAATGGGCACTCTGTCTGCAGTGTGGAGAACAGGCCATGGATTGTCCTGCTCAACCTGCCTGCCCATTCATTTTCCTGTGATGATGTAATTCTGAATGTTTAGGTTCCATCCAAAATCAATCAAATCAGGCAAGGCCCAGCTTTCTAATCTCCTTGTAGAAGCTGCAACAGGTAGCCAAATTCTAGAACCACAGCCACAAGGAGGAAAGGGTAGAAACCAAGATACTAAGTAGGAGGCCACTGAAATGTTCTGGGTGAGAGGTGGGGGCACTCTGGCCAGGGCAGCAGGGTGGTGAGCGTCGTCAGACCTCACTGCTCATCAGCATCACTAGGAGATTTGAATCACAGGTGGAAGGTGGAGTCCCTAGCACCCACCCTCCAGAGATCCAGATTAAGTAAACCCAGGGATCTAGATTTTTAAAAACTGCCCAGGGTAGGTCTGAGTTCAACAATTAAAAAACAACAACAAAAAAAAAACACCAAGAAGAGGAGGCCTGAGCAAAGGAAAATGGGGCTGGGAATTAGGAAATCACTGGAGCCATTTCCAAAAAAGGCACTTGTATTGATTGCTAAGGATTAGGACTGAACTTCAGGGAGTTTACAATCCAACAGGTGGTTAAAAACAAAAAGAGAGGAACTGGATCAGCAAGACATTATCAAAGAAGCTCGTGCCAGTCCAATAAGGTGGGAGCACCAGACACCGACCAGACTGGGCAAGCAGGGAAGGGCACAGGGGTACCCGGACGCCTGTCACTGCTGAGCTGTGTTCACACCCAAACGAAGCGCTGCCTCCAGAAATTACAATAGTTCCACTCTTCCTCCCAGATACAAGGGCCTGGGGACAGGGCACTGAGGAGGCTCTGAATACAGTCTTTACTTTTTACAGAAAAAAAGAAAGCAATCTTTTATTTTAAAATAATACTTAACTATAAATGCAGTATTTCTACCTTTAAAACCCTTCAAGTTACATGTATTATAGATACAAATGAAATTTGATATAAGTCATCCAGGACCTATGGGTACCCACATCCATGGGGTCCAAATTTTAATTCAGGTGAGTGGCATCTTCTGCGAGGGAGCGTGGGGACTCTCCGTCATGTCTCTCACCTGCTCAGGTCCCTTCCGCCTTACTGCTCAGCTTAGTCATTCCCTAAAATACCTCCAGGATTTCTCAAAAGTAGTGCATGACTTCAGCTTCAGAAAGAGGTCTCCTGATGTCTTTATATATATTTTTATTTATTTAATTATTGTTCAAGTAGTTTTCTGTCTTTTACTCCCATCCCAGCCCACCCACCCAGTGCTCCCCACCTCCCTCCCTTCCCCCCTGACTTAGTTTTTGTCCATGTGTCCTTTATACTAGTTCCTGTGATGTCTTTATGTTTGAAAGGCAATCCGATGTTACTCACTATGTTTTTAGTCTATATCTTCACACAATATTCCTAACCAACTTCTATTATTTGCCCATTTCTATGACTGCTCATGCAAGGGAATATTTCTGAATAAAATTGTTAATCTCTAAGCAGAAGATGAGAGTTGGAACTTGATTATTCACAAAAATACTCCATAAATCACTGACAACATGCGTCTTCATGACGAAGCTGCAGGAGTAGAGGTGGACTCGGGGAAGGCTGACACCAGTGGAAACGGTTACATTGAGTAGACTGCTTTAATCTGGAATCCATCATGCTCACAATAAAAGAAGAAACACCCTTATCCAGAAGGATGAGAGAGGCAAATAAGGTAATGCTGCCTTGAGCAGCAAGAAAATGGAAAAAAATTGAATTAAATTACAAAAGTAATAAAATTTCAACAAATGAATATCATAGATCATTATGAAAAATGAACTGTCATTTTGGGGACGTTCTAAAAGTCCGTACAATCTCCTTTCTCTCAAGCCCAGTCCCTGATACCTCATGCGTGGTTTTGAAAATATCTTGAATCAGAAAAAAATCACCATGTGTAATCTTCCAGCCAGGGGACGGAAGTCAGTTTTATGGCCACGTGATTTGTCAACGTGAAGGAGATGGGTACCTCTGGGTCACCCAGAGACTGTGACCTGGGTTAGCTCAGTGGAACAGAGGAGATTACACACCACTTAATGAATCAGTAAGAAGTCAGGCTGCAAACACCCTCAAAGGTGGGTGATAAAATTAATGCAGGGAGCAGAACCAGTGCATTGGCTATGTCTTTTTATTTTCTGTATTTCTGATGCTCTGATATCTGGAGCATTTGTGCCCTGGATGGACTGCCTCTCCCAGGGTTTGCTATTTCCTCGAGATAGTATACAACTTGTCTGCAAGTGCACCTTGATATACAAACTAACCAATCCAAAGCCCAAGCTTCCAACCTCCTCCTTTCATCAGGGGCTCACTGCCTGGGCCATTATCCACCTGGCCTAATCACCACAGGGCCTGGTACCAGATGACCAGGGACAGTCCATATACCTCAGAGCCTACTGAAAGTATTCAGTTTTAAACCTGTGTGTCTCACTTTCCTCTTTCTTCTCATGAAAACCACAATAAAGCCTCCTGCCCCCAATCCCCTCTCTGCCCACTCATCTGGCCTTGGTGCTGCCATGTGGTCCTGCCCATTGCTTCCAAGGGACTATGAGTATAATAAAGTTTTTTTCCTTCATGCCAGTCATTCCAATGTCTGTGTGCCTTACCATACCTGATTAAAACAAATCCTGAGTTTCTTTAAAACAGCAAGGAATCAGGAGACCTGGGTTCTAGGTGGGCCCAACTCAACATTCACTGGCTTAGTGATCTAAGTTAGTTAAACCCTCTGAGCTTTCTAACTATAACAGGTGGATTACCCACCCATCCCAATCACTGTGATTAATAGAAAACGAGATAATGGATGAAAAGCCTGGTCAGAAGCGGTGAATTCCAGTAAACTAAGGCTGCATTTCACTTGTGTTTTAGATCATTTTTCTTCAGTAAAACTAAACAAAGTGAGCTGAATGAAGTCAAATCTCCTTTTCACAGATGCCCCCTCACATCGCCCAGAGGTTTGGTTGAAGAGGAAATTGACTTTTGTGGGTAAAGAAGGGGATTTTTTGCTATGAGAGGGTTTTGACAAGTCACTGATATTTGTCATTACCAGGTATAATGAGACTAACAGTCCCTAACACAATCAAAGGTATAACAATAACAACATCCATTAACCACTGGAGAATGATTCATATCCACTTAGAACTTGACAAGGGCTATCTATCTGTATAGTTTCTCCCGGAAAGAAAATGCCCAAGGCCATACATTAGGTGAAGGATGTACAAGGCTGTACATTAGGTAAAGGATGCCTGGGGTTTGGGCCATCTCCTGCACCAAAGCCCAGACTCTGATTTTCTAGGAACTACCAAATCCCATGCTAAGACTCTCTGTCTTATATTCTTTATTCCACACCACCAATTACTCAAAAACAAACTGAGTTCTTTGGACAATCAAGATGGGCTCTCTCATCTGAAGTACTTGCTAGATGGAGACAGTTCATACGCTCACTCGCTTGCCCGTTCTCCGATAATTCAATGTGTACCAGATATGAGTATCCGTGATCAGATCCAGAAGTCACATTGGGGATGAGTCCTCATCGTGGAGGAGCAAGGGGAGATGGCAGGAGCCCTGAGATAAAACAGGCACCACTGTGGTTCTTATGACACACATCATGTCATGAAGCCTTTGAATGAACAGATTTAAAGAAGCAGGAATGAAATGGATAGGAATGGACAGACAGATAGTTCATCTCACTCATTTTTTTAATTCATGGAATCCAATACAGTGTTGGCACAGAGCCAGCACTCAAAATCCTGTTGGTTGGCAATGCCACAAAAATCCCCTTCTGCTCATACTAGAGCTCTTGAAACAAACTATCTGCAGGTTTCAACCTACTGGCTACTGCATGATCTGTATGGCCGAGAGGCCCCTCCTGCGCCCCTTGCCCTCTCAGGCCTGGAGAGATCGAGTGGTGATGGCTACTGGTTCACAGGTGTGCCCCTTATTCTAATAGGGCTTGCAGGGGTTCCAACCTTTTGGCACCTCGGGGCCACACTGGAAGAAGAGGAGTTGTCTTAGACCACACATTAAATACACAAACACTAATGAAAACTGATGAGCAAAAAAACACTTCTAATTTATGATTTTGTGTTGAGCCATCTTTGCAGCCATCCTGGGCCACATGTGGCCCACAGGTCACAAGTTGGACACCCCTGGACAGATTCAATACCGTAACACTCACATGTATAGAGCTGTTAAATTAAGCAAAAACAGATCAGAAAATCTCTCTTGTCAAAGTGAAACTAATTGTTCCACAAATCGGGGTGGTGATGACTATGCTCCCGAAACACCATAGAATCATCACCCCCTAGCTCAGAACCCTCCAGTGTCTTCCCACTGCATTTGGGAAATATCCCAGTCTCTTAATTGGAGATTGAATTAGGGAGGAGGCCCTGGAAAATCTGCAAACACGACAAACTCCTCTGGCTTCCGAGTCTTTCCCATTCCCTGGACTGTTCCTCACCTCCCACTTTGCATGGCTGACTCCCTTTCCCCAGTTATTGTCCTTCACAGCACCTCCCTTGTTTCTTTCATACTTGGTCCATTTTCCAGCTATCTGAATGATTGTTTATTTACTTGAAATTGTATCAGTTTTTCCCTCTGAACTGAAACTTGGTGCTGTGAGGACCGAATGAGGCCACTGTAGCCAACTAAGGGCTCAGCACAGAGCAGTTCCCTACTTGCCCTCCACTTCTTTTCACAGATGTCAGAAGTCGAAAGAAGTCAGCGAGGCACATACTTGAATTTTCAGAATTAAAGTTCTTTCTTTCATTACCCACTCTATTTTAAATACTTCCCTACTTTCTAGACTGATATACTGTCAACCAGCTGGAGTTTTATTTTCCTTCCTCTCAGTTCCCTTGGTTTTGTTTTACACTGAAGCTCAGTGACAAAAGAGGAGGAAATACAGGGGGGAAAGTCTCTTTGTTATCAGTCTCATCTTCAGGCACCAGGACATGGTGTCTTATTTTGGGCCCCCACAGGTGAAGGATCACTTTTATAATGTTTTTCTTCCAGGGTGCTGCCCTCTGAGTCTAGATGGAAACCATGCCAAGACTGAAGCCAAATGTGCTCTAAGTAACTGCCTGCTTTCGATATTCAGCAGTCACCTAGTAGGGAAAAGGCTACGTCACGAAACAGTGGCATGACAGTGGCTAGTCCAAGCAACTGTCAGTGGAAGTGTCTCCTCCCCACCATACTTTGTGATACTTTGGACGGATGGCACCATTTCATGGAACACAGAGATGACTGGGCAGAGAGGTTGGCAGAACTCAGCGGATACAAGTCAGAGCTGAGAATGGGACACACCTAGTTTTAGAATCTGGGTCTTTTTCCAGTGAGTGGGGAGGAGAACCTGGGTGCATTACCTGACCTTTCTCAGCCCCATTTTCCCTACCGGTTAAGGTATTATGGTTAACTTAATAGTACCCACAGGGCAGGAGTGCTGTTAAATGCTACAAATAAAATGAAACGATAAGGCTTTGGGAGGAGCCGTGCTGCAAAAAAAAAAGTGTGTGTGTGTGTACGTTCATTCTAAGAGGACCCTTCCAATGGTGCTCCTGGCCTGGACCCAGAAGACAAAATGTGCAGGAAAAGACCAGAGGGTGTAAAACTTAAAGACATGACTAGGCCTGCCTTTCTCGAGACTTGAGAGAAAAGTCCCTTTTTCCTTAATATTCCTCATCCCTGAATTTGTCTTTCTTTGCTCCCTTCTACCACCTACCCAAGGGCACAGAGCCCACTTGGCCATGGGCATAGATATGATCTTCTTGTGTTCTCACTGGGATGTTGGTCAAAGCCCCACAGAAAAAAGCAATCTGCTTCAGAGAGAGCCCTCCCACCCGCCTCGCCCAGCTGAATCAGCACAGCAGTGGGTCATAGGTCAAGGACTGGGATTTTGGAATTCTGCCCAAATCATTCTCAAACTCATTAAAACCAACAGTTGTGAATTCTAAGCTAGCGCAGTTGTTTTGTCTCAAAGTTCCTGTCACTTTTATTTTCCCAACCAATCCTCCCTGTCACTAAGAATTAGTCCCAAATAGCAGTTCCTGATGTCACCTCACCTACCGCCTTCTGAGGCTAACTGTCAGTAACAAAGTCAAGCACTCACAGACAACTGCAAAGGATATTGTTGAGGACAGTGTTAATCCCATTTACCTGTGATGTCCAAGAGGCAGACAGGTAGGGCCATGGCCCTGGGGTGTGGGGGAGGGGGTTGTGTATTGGAATAACCTGTGGGGTTTGTCAATCTACAGATTCTCATTTTCTGGACACCAACCTCGGCCGCCTCCAGGGGTCACAGTGTTCCCAAGACCTGGAACTTCCACTGTTGGAGAATGCACCCTGGGCGAAAACCGCTATTTTGGCATTAATGGGTAGTAGCTTCAGCTGAATGGAACAGAAAGGTAAGTGAAACTCTGGAGGAACTGGGGAGACCATTATCTTCTTTCAGAGAAATTCCATGGGGAATTTTATATCTGGTTATCAATAAGAATTGTATTTTATCTTAAGAAATTGTTATGTTTTAATCCTACAAACTGTGAACCTTATGGCTGCCCAGGGTTCCTTCTTTGCCTTGGCTCCCCTCAAGCAGAGGGCTCAAACACCTTAGAGACTGGGTCGTTTGGGGCTCTATTTTTATATCCTTGCCTTTGGTGTCCCTTTTTCCTCCCAACTGACCTCTAATTTGTGTTGCCTTTTCTGTTTTACGTTCGTCACCCACCCACCCTCCTACCTCCTCTTCCAACCATCAAGTATTAACTGGGGGCCCACTAGGTTCTAATCCTCTTTCTCAATGCTGGAGACGCACAGGAGAAAAACCCATATGGTCTCTACCTTTACGGAAGTTGTAAGTGTTCTGAGTCCTTTTTATCGACTAAAGGAAGTAAAGATATCTGAAGAAATCAAAGAATACAGGGAGAAGGCTCTGTTGCTCTGTTCCTCACTACTCCTGATTTCCTAAGAGTTGGTGGTCGAAGATTCCCCTTCAGACTTTTATACTATCTCTGTCCTAACTTTGTGACACCCACTGGGGCCATCACTTGTTTTCTCTTTTTGGGCAAGGGGCCTATGATAGAGCCCTGAAAAGTATCCTCTTCCAGAGCTGCTTGGCTCTCACACTTCTCCCACCAAACAGCTTGGCTCCCTGCAATGGGACACAAGCCGTCGTGAGCTCTGGCTCAAGCTTTAGTTTAGAAGGCAAAACTCTCTTTTGTGCTTAATCTGTAATTTATTGCTTTATGGTGCTTTATACAAAGAAAGGCACATTAATTTATTATTTTGATAGAAAAAATAAGCCTTTTTATAAACAGGCTTATTCAGCTTTATGGACATACAAACATAACATTATGTAAGTTTAAGGTCAAAGTGATGACTTCAGATGTATTGCAAAATGATCACCACAATAATGTTAGTTAACACATCCATCACCTCACACAACGATTTTTTTTTGGTAGTAAGAACATTTAAGACTTACTCTTAGCAACTTTCAAGTGTATAATACAGTATTGCTAACTACGTCACCAAGTTGCATATTTAGTGGGGCAAAAGTACGTTTACAGTTATGACTGTGCAAAGCACAGAGTTTATTCTTGTACTATTATTTATTTAGTTGTTATATTGTTTTCCATAAAAAAGCTGTAAATCTAATTTTGCCCCACCCAGTATTATAGAAATTTTTTCTTGTGATGAGAACTTTTAAAATCTAATTTCTTAGCAGATTTCAAATATGCAGTTAATATTAACTATAGTTGCTATGCTGGGCATTACATCGCTATGAGTTATTTATTTTATAACTGTAAGTTTGTAACTTTAATTCTATCTCTTTTTGTCAGCTCCACCCCTACCCCTCTGGCAACCTGTATCTATGAAGACCAGACTATATATCAAATCCCCAGATCATTCATACATATTCCATATGTTTTATTCTAGTTCTTACAGTTCCAGGTCTTGCATTTAATTTTTCAACCCAATTCAAATTAATTTGTTGAAGGTAGGGTTCCAATTTCATTATTTTACATGTGGATATCCATTTTTCTTAAAAACATTCCTTTCCTCATTGCATAGTCTTGGCTCCCTTATCAAATATTGGTTGATGGTACATAGGCTTCTTTCCTGGGCTCTTGATACTGTTCCACTGGCCTGTCTGTATTTTTTATGACAGTGCCATATTGTTTTGATTACTATAGCTTTGTAATATAATTTGAAATCAGTAAGTTTGAGGCCTGTAGCTTTGCTCTTCTTTCTCAAGGCTGTTTTGGATATTCTGTGTCTTTGTTGTTCCATATAAGTTCTAGAACTGTTTTTTTCTATTTCTGTGAAAAAATACCATTAGAATTTTGACAGACAATTTATTAAATATGTAGTTTCTTTCAGTAATATGGGCCTTTTAACAATATTAATTTGCCCAATTCATGGAATACAAGTTATCTTTTCATTTATTTATGTCTTCAATTTCTTTCATTGATGCCATAGTTTTCAGTATACAGGTTGTTCACCTGCTTGATTAAACTCATTCCTAAGCATTTTATTGTTTTTATGCTATTGTAAATAGAATTGTTTTATTTCTTTTTCAGATAGTTTGTTGTTAGTGTATAAAAATGCAACTGATTTTTGCATGTTGATTGTATATCTTGCAATTTTCCAGAATTCGTTTTACTAGTTCCAACAGTTTTTTGGTGGAGTCCTTAGCGTTTTTTAAAAAATATAATATCATCTCATCTGCAAGCAGATGCAATTTTAGTTTTTCTCTCCTATTTACATGTCTTTTATTGCTTAGCCTAACTGCAGTGGCCAGGACTTCAGTACTATGTTGAAGAGGAAGAGTGAGGGTGAACACTCTTGTTTCTTATTTCAGAGGAAAAGCTTTCACCGTGTCCGCAGTAGCTGTGGATTTTCATATATAGCCTTTATTAGATGAGGCGTGTTTCTTCTACACCTGTTTTACTGAGAGGACAGGGTGTTGGATTTTGTCAAATGCCTATCATTGTAAACTCATCATATTCTTTCTCTTAGCTTTGTGCACTGGTGAGGGGAATATTTGAGGCCAAAAGAATTTCCTCATCCATCCTTTGACTCTTTTTTTCTTAGAAATAAATCCTCATTATTTTTACTTTTTCCCTTACATCTTACATGCAAGAGAAAACAACAGAAATTTAAGTAGCATTGATCATACAAATAAGTTAGTGAAAAGAGCATCTCACACATAAGCATTGAGGAAGGTGAGGTCCCACAGGAAACAGGCCATCCCTGTCCCTAAGGAGCCTCTGTGCTGTAGGGAACAGAAGTTACAGACCCTAAAAGGATGTGTATGAAATGCTCAGAGATGATAGGGAAGCAGCAGACAAATCAGTGGAGTATAAACCAAGAAGAGCAGTATATTTGAACAAAAAAACATACAAACTAGAATAAGGCTGGCAATCCTGAAAGCAAGAATCTGTTTTGTTTCTTTACCCTCATGGTTTTATTTTTTGTTATTTGTTCTTCTAAGGTCAGGATGTTTTCATGGGGATCCAGGGAAGAGATAGACACTGTGTACTGAAACTGAGTCAACTTTTTCAAAATAGATGTTTCTCCCAGTGGGAAGCCTCGAGACTGGTCAAAGCTGATGAATCTAATGGCTGTAGGAAGTTCCACAATCTTGCATCTTAGACATCATTTCCTGGACAACAGGAGCTTTTCCTAGAGAAGTTTGTCATGAGGACCTAAGACTACGATGGATAAAGGAGCCAGAGTATCTGCCAAGACTTAGATACCTACTCTTTCAGAGGACTCAGTGACTTTAAATGACTGCCAATGTTAAAAGTGATCCTAATTTATAACATGATCCCTGGCTGGTGTACCTCAGTAGATTGAGCACAGACTGAGAACCAAAGGGTCACAGTTTGATTCCCAGTCAGGGCACATGCCTGGGTTGCAGGCCAGTCCCCAGTGGGGACCATGTGAGAGGCAACCACACATTGATGTTGCTCTCCCTCTCTTTTCCCTTCCCTTCCCTTCTCTAAAAAAATAAAAATAAAAAATATGGAATGGAGATAGAAATATCTTACTTTGTAGCTTCTTGCTAAATGTAATTCTGATGATTTTCATCTCCTCCAGCTATACCTTGGTCCAAGCCACCAGATGCCTCTCACCTGGATAACCAGCTAGGCCTCTTCTCTGAGCTCTTCCATTGCTACCAATCTGAGAGAGAGCTTTTTACAAAAGGAATCAGATGTGTCCTTCCTTTGCTTAAAGTTATGCAGGAGTCTTCCTTTTCATTTAGAATAACAATCAGAAGCCCCTACACTGTTCCACAATCTGACCTCAGGTCAACCCTGCCCCCACCCCCCTGCACACCATTGCCAAATTCCCACCCATCCACCATTTCCTCTAGACTGGTCTTTTTCCAGTTCCTTGAATACACGAAGTTCTTTCCTGTCACAGGGCCTTTGCATATGCTTCTCTTTCTGCACAGAAATATTTTAGCATGGCTATCGCCTTCCTCTCCCTTAGGTCTCATCATAAAACTTTGTATCTCCACCAAGTTTTGTATCTCCCTCTCTCCTCATGTTATCTCAAATAAGTCCCCCTTTTATTCTCTGTCAGAGACCCTAGTGGTTTTCTACATAGCATTTGATGCAACCTACAGTGTCATTTGTCTGTCACATGGCTATGTTCTCTTCCCTACACACATACACATACATAAGTGTAAGCTTCGTGATGGAGATACAATATCAATTGTGTTCACTGTTGTTTCCCCAACTCCTAATCCAGCACATGACCTATAGACGCTTCCCAAAACTATCTGTATGATAAAAAATTAATAGGGACATCACTCACTCATAGGGTCACCAAGAGATGGAGTTGACTCAATGGCACATGATAAACTGAGGCCTAGAAAGGTTAGGCACCTGCTCCAGGCCACGGCAGGTGAGTGGCAGCTGTTGAACCTTTTTAAGTTAAGGCAGTTGGGGCTCTGACGGTCACTGTTAAGTGCAACACAATGACATGACAGCACAATAACAGGGAAAAGGATAGGAACCATTAGGTCACAGAAAAAGAAATACTCATGTCTACAAAAACAAATAAGTAAACCAAAGAATAAAATGTTGAATCTCACTTTTAAGCACAAAAACAAACATAGACTAAGATTTAAATTAGAGTTTTGGGGGTTTTTTGCTTGATTTTTGCAATCAAATGGAAAAGAACTCGTTAATGATGATGAGAATATCGGGAAATAGCCTTTCTGCTGGTGGGAATACATACCGACACAAGCTTTCTGAAAGTAACTTGATTATACTTTCAAATATTTAAAACACATATAACCTTTGACATGACAATTCTACCTATAGGAAATCACTTCTAGGAAATTTTTTTATTAGCTAGCTGAATTTTTTTTTATTTGGCCAAAGTGTCCAAGTAGAATTAATGTAACAGTCCATCCTCTATTCTATGGCTTCTAAATATTTATCCATTGATGATTTCCATAAGAGGCTATTATCCCTAATAGTTCAAGGAAAGTACAAATCCCTGATAGTCCATGAAAGCCCAATCTGCCTTCATTTCTAACCACCAAATTAATTTGTCTTTTCGGAAGTTTTACCAGATGTTTTCTTGTTTGCCTCTCCATGGTGCCAAAAAACCCCAGCATATAGTGAAAGAAAGATTTAATATAAAGAACATACGTTGCTACATTGTTCAAATGAGGGAAATTACCACTACTTAAACAAGCCCACAGAAGCAAGTTATAGTACATTTACTCAATGAACTTTCATGACGCCATTACAAAAATGGTAAAGTTGATCACTTAATGACTGGAAAAGACATCACTAAATAAACAAAAAAGAGGTTCTAAAATGACATGTACAGTCTTATCCAAGCTATAAAAAATGAAAATACACACACACAGAAAAATAATGAAAAGATATATACAAAATATCTCTAATGCCATAATCTGGTGGTTGGATAACAGTTTATACTTACTTCTTTCCTGTTAATATGCTTTTAAAAATGCTTTCTGCAGTGAATATGTAATATTTTGTTGCAAGAAAAAAATTTTCAAAATAAGATAGCCAGAAATTTCCATTCAATTCCATTCAGAAGATATTTACAGAGCATCTCCTATGTGTCAGGCTCTGTACAAGGAATTAGAGGTACAATGTTGACACAGCAACTAATTCCATATAAATATCATTCAGGTAGAAAAATGCACTGTTTAGGGCTTAAACACGATGGAAGTGGCATTCTATTAAAAAGACCTCATAAGATGCTCCACTGAAAATTAGGACCAATGTCATTCCACGGGACATCAAAAATGGACGAGGCCAATAGCTACATGAAGCATCGTCCAGACTATTGAGAACAGCCAAGCTCTGATTCTCTGCATGTTTGCAGCTGAGAGCTTGTTTCTGTAGGTATTCAACCATCATTTCATTTCATGCTTCTCCTCTTTGAAAAATTCTGACCTGGAAGGTGTGGAGCACGAGGAGACATGTCAACACTCGGAGTGAATGTGGGTGCCTGAGACCGTGCAGAAGAGTCCCACAGGCCATGCATCCGAAGGCCCAGCATCCATATTTATTGTCCTAAGGGAACTACGGAACAAAGTCTAGACCCCCAACAAGTGTTGGCAGGATCCACAATTTCTAGGTCTAAACAAGTCTTCCCAAGAGGTACGGCTGCCATTAAGAAACCAGAAAATGAATACACTCACTGTCGATGTAACTTTGCAGCTCACTATGGTTAATGCAGTATGCTTTGACTGTCTTTAGAAGGGGAAGAACGGGAAAATGCTGATGTTCTAATTGTCTGTCTCCGTGCTAGCACAAAGAAGGACTGGAGGTAGTGGCTTAATAATTACATCTCGAGCCTTACATCCCCAGCCTGAGGCCAGCCTCCTGCCTCAGCAGATAATGAGTTTGGCAATCTGCGATAGTCTTTTCTGAATGCTAATCCTCATCACAGAACTCCTATAATGCATGATATAATTTAATACACCTGGCAGACTCACCAGCAGTTCATTCTTTTGTTACGTAATAGCCCAAAGTGGAGTCCAAGGTGGTTAATGCTCTGACAACCAGCTATTATCCCCAATAACAGGCGATTTTCAAAGGATTATTGCCGTCAGAAACCATTTTGTAATAACTGGCAAATGGAAGCCAATGTAGCAAAGTAAGATGGTCTCTGGGAGTTGCCATTTATTTTGTACAGATCTGCAAAGACTCTTCAAGCGTCTCCCATATAAAACAACTGGAGTAGTGATGGGGTTTCACGGGCTAAGATAAATCACCTCACTAGAAAAGTTACAGGAACGCATGCCTTAAAGACACTCTTTGGAATCTTTCTATTTTTGTAAAGCTTTTCATTTTCCCCTCATCTTTGCCCTTTTATAATATACTGTATTCCCAAATGCCCGTTTCTGGGAAAGATACAGAGGCCTGGTAGCTACCCATAGCTGATTCCCCTCTGACGATGTTTCCCTCTGTGTCAGGCCCTGGAGGGGCGATGATCAGTCATGGCACTGATGCTGAGGGATTTGTGTCTGATATACGCATCCTGACTTAACTGAACTTCACTTTAGGAAGACAATTTGGGTTGGGTTATGACAAGAGAAGAATGACTTATTGTCCTCAGCTGGCAGGAATTTGGCTATCAGTCCACAGCAAAGTCAGACTTAATTCCACACAATGCTACCCCGCTACCAAGTGAGTCCTGTCTTAAAAGAAAGTTCTATGAATGATGTATCTCCTTAGGATAGTTCCCCCAAATGCACTCATATTCTCCAAACTCAAAATCCAAATTCCAAAACATCAAGAAGGTGTTTTTTTTATGTCACTGCTATGATAAAAATCACTGTGATCTTTGTGCTTGACTCGGATTGCATAAATCCCAGCTGTTTGAACTTGGGAAATGTACTCAGTGATGAAATTAAATTGACATCATCTTCCTTTATCTTGACAGTTCAGACAACTGGGGGCAATTGCTGCTCTGACCAGTGGGGTTAGGATAGTCAGTGATAAAATTATTATTCTGCCTAAAGTTTATCTTTGATTAAAATCAAATTTAACTCTGCTTTATCATTTTCTATACCCCAACAACATGTATGTGTTCTCCAAGTTAAATCAAGATGGACTAAATATTTAATAACCTTTTCTAATCAGCTACAACTGTTACCTGATTTCTCTCTGTAAATGAATGTGAAAGGGCCCAGGAGGCCTAACGTTAACCTTCATTCACTCTCGTTATAGGAGAGAAATTACAGGCTCTAATTAGATGCTTCAAATTGCAAAGAAATAGAATTTTCATAACTAGCTTATTAAAATCCGAGGGCCCCTTTGGGATAGAGCAAATTGCTTCTACTCTGATCTGCTTATCCTTGTACAACACCATACAGAAGACTCGTGTTGTCTGCCTTACACAGCTCATATTTCTCCCAAATTAATGAGTACTCAAATTATTCCAGCTGCCCTCTTGGCACAAGGAAAAATTGAAAATCTATGGCTGCCAAGTGACGTGGATAACTCAGCTGCTAAATAAAATATGCTTAAGGGGACACAGCTGCTGGGGTGCCTATTTACATTAAAATTACTAAATCTATGAATACAGAACAAATGTCCCAAGACAGCTAAACAGTGTTCAACACTTGGGTTAACCCTTTATTAGCCCAGGACCCTCGAGGCGCGAGTATCCCACATAGTGGGGCAGAAGCGTGAATTTTCTACTCAATAATTTCTTTTCCCCAAAAACAGATCCTCAAGTGTTACAGAGGCAGAATGAGTGGGGTGGTCCCCAGAATCAGTGGGGCTGGTCCCCACCCACTTGACTTCCATCGATGTCTTTGAACATGCCAATTAAGCTTTCACTGTCACTAAAATTAAAGGTAGATTTTAGATTTTCTAAATTTTGACATTTCATAAATCTTTAACAAGGTTCTGTCTTCTGTGTTCTGTCATTTGAGTTCTGTCATCTGAGTTGCAGAAAGGGTCCAATAAAGCTCAGGTGACCAAGATACGAAAGTCTTAGAAAATGATGCCCCAAAGGTCAGCAGACAGTGAATGGTATCTCAACCAGAAGTACTCAGCCATTCAGCAGACTAACCAATTCAGAGAAAACAAGACAGCATGGGCCAAGAGTAAAGAACAAGAAGAAATCATGGGGGAAATGGTCCATCTGTACATTCATTTGACACGCATTAATATGAAATTAATGATCTCCCATTACTGTTTTGAAATTCTAGATGCTAAAAGATTTTGTTCCAATATATCCAAACCCTTATCATTGATTTATAAATTATCTACTCCAGATAAAAATTCTTAACCCAGAGTTCGAAGGTTAAACCCCATCCATACTCATGTCAAAACCATGCACAAATATTCAAGTACCTAAATACCCCCAAAGTCAGTCTTGGGCCATCAGATAACAGATCAGCAAGGACCCCCTTCTCTTGTTGGATTTGTAAGTTTTTTTTAAAGAATCACAAATTATAGCTTGAGTTCTCTGACTAATTACAAAAACATGCTCTGTTTACTGCCCTGAACACTTCGCATTGTCCAAATCCTGTAAAATTATAGAGTGATGTCATCCAATAGATCAGGCTCAGGGAAAACAGATGAAGATTCTATAAACACGTTTCACCCGTAAACACGTAGCCTAAACAGAATACTTCCGCTTTCTGTAAGAGCAAAACGGCAACAAGTGAGATTTAAAAAACAGAATGGGGACATGTGAACATCAACCCACAAACATTTGAAGATGATTAAGGAACACAGACATAAATAAAGATAAGAGGGAAAATGTCGTTCTCTGAAAGAAGACCCTTGACACTGAAGGAACCCAGGGCAAAGTCACTTTCAATTATACAGCGATGCCTTTAATCCATGCTTTGGCCATATACTCTTTTGCTTGCACTGAAGTGTTTGCCTAACACCTGAGTTTCTCCATAGAAAACACTACCTGTCTTTGAACAGTCCTTATTTAGAATCTGAGGATACAGACATTTTCACACAGAGTCCTGGGCCTGCTGAAAACGAAAAACTTGGGAGATGTGTGTTTTGAAGTTATTACCCTAGGGTGGCTGTTAGATGGCTGACCCCAAACGACAGGCTTCTTCTAAATCCTTCACTGTCACTTTTATCACGACACTTCTCATACTTCCAGGGCCACTATGTGTCCTAGACATGTTCTGGACCAAATGCAGAATCAGAACACACAATGTGGTGCTGAAGAAAGAGCACAAGATGCAAATGACTATGACCTGGAAAAGTATATTTACAGTCCATCTTGCCTTTGACAACTTATAGTAAACACACATAAACCATCCTAAAAATCTTGTGGGGTTTACAGAGAGTCTTAACAATAGCTCTGATATATAGATAGAGTCAGGCAAACTTGTTACATGAGAAAGAATCATGTGACCATTACCCATGCTGGTAACAGGAACAGTGCTGTGGGTAGTATAAAACATCACAGGTTCTCGGTATCCATTCTGCAAGGTGGCGTGATTTTACATGAATGTAAAATGCCTTTCCTAAATATCTAAGAGAACTGTTGGTCTAGGAATATTGGGGGCAGGGGGTGGCATACACACAGGTATAGTTTATGGCTGTACATTTTTACATAGCTAGAAAGTATTTATATCTAAATAACTACATAAAATCACAAGACAGATCGACATGCAGCCACTGACTGACTCTTCGGATTCTTTTATCTTTTGCCAAGTTGACTCTTTTAGAATAATAGCCAAGGTAGTTCTGTGACATAGATCAAATGGTCTTGAAAGCATACTTCCCTATCTTTCGATGTAATGACACTATTACTTGACCTCTTGACAGCTGCAGTTTAGATGCATTTAAAGAGAATCTAAATTAACCTTGTTTCAGTAATGCAGCAACACTGTTGAAAAGTGTGACAATGCATAGCCAAGAGTCAGACTCACGGTGGTAAATTAAATATTCTGTTTCAATCTGATATATTCCCTCTGACAGCAAATCATTCAAAAATGACCATTTCCATGAGATAGCCTTCACATCTATATATTCTGGCTAGAAAATAGAGTCTGACCACTGAAAGCAGAAATAAGGCCCAGCAATTGTCCAAAGAGACTAACCTAACCCAGTATTTCACAACTAAGGTCATATTAAAAATTCTAAATACCAAAGAAAAATTATTGATGTCAGCTAAAGAAAAAAAAAGACAGTATGCTCTAAGGAGCAAAAATAAAACTGACAACTGTCTTCCCAGTAAAAAAACAGTAAAAGGCAGACACAAAAGAACACATTGTACTCTGGGCTGAGAAATCTGAAAAAAGGTCAAAAGAACCTAAGTGTCTATGTAAAATTTTATACTCAGTAAAAATCTCCCTTCAAATTAGAGCAATATTAAACCCTTTAGACAAATTTTTTTATGAACAGAATTCAAAGAAATACTTCAGGCAGAAGATCCTATCTTTTTACTTTGAAATACTGTAAGCACAATGTAACTGTAAATAACACTATTGTTCTTTTAATGGATGTAATACCATAATAAAAGGGCTGATTCAGAAAGATAACATAACAACCCTAATCTGTATACTGATTATAACAAAGATACGATACATAGAACAAAAACTGACTGAACTAAAAAATTAGAGAAATAGAGCATTACTGCGGAGGATTTCTCAACACACCTCTCTGTAATGAGAAAATAAGTGAACAAAGCAATCAGTAAAGACATAAAATATCTGAGTATGACAATTCGTCAACTTGGCCTTATTGGCATATGTAGAACAGGGCATTGATCAACTTCAGGATACATTTCGTTTACATGTACTCAAAGCTCATCAACCAAAACACATCAGTGCTTGTCTACAAACAAGTCTAACTGTATTTGACATGATGGAAAGCACACAGAAGCTATTCAGTATGTCAGTGCAATGACTTAAAAGTCACAACATATTAATTGAAAAAATTGGAACTCAATTTGCTTAAAAATTAAATAATACACTTTAAATAATCCATCAGATGAAGAGCAGTTCACAGTGAAAATTAGAAAACAGTTTGAATTCAATGATAATGAAAATCTGATCTCCAAAAGCACGGGGGATATCACTAAAGCACCAGAGGAAAATTAATGCATATAATAAAAAGAGAAGGCTGAAAATCGATGACCTAAGGTTCCATTTTAACAAGCTACAAAAATGTCAAATTTAACCTAGAGAAAGTATAAGGAAGGAAATAAAAAATAATAAATCAGTGACACAGAAAACAGATGTATGCCAACAGCTGCTTCTTGCAAATCCAATAAACCTGACAAATTCTTTTAAAGAAGGATTAGTGAAAAATGAATGAAAATACAAGTTAACCATGTTAGAAATGGAAAAGGGAAAGTCCTTAGATCTTTTAGACATTAAAAAGATAATGAGGGGAATTTATATACAACTTTAGGCCAATTAAATAGGAGAATTTGAGAGAAATGGACACATTCCTTGAAGAGCACAACTTACCAAAACTGATTCAAAAAGAAATTCAAAAATTAGACCAGCCTACATCTATTAAAGTGTCTGAATCTGTAAGGGAAAAATCTTCCCCCAAGTAAACTACAGTCCCTTGTAACCTCAACATCAGATTCTCCCATACAGTTAAGGAAGAAAGAACAATCCTACACAAATCCTTCCAAAAACAGAAAAAAAAAGAAATGCTGCCCGACTTCATCTGAAGCTAGTACACTCTAATCAAATGCCTGAAATAAAAAGATTATAAAACAGGAACATTTCAGACCAATATCTTTTCTGACCATAGACATGAATATCTTAAAATCACAGCAAATGAAATTCAGTGAAATGTACAAGCTTAATATATTATTGACAAAGTTGGTTTTATGCCATGAATACCAGGTTAGTTTAACATGTGAAAATCAAACAACACAATTCATGGCATTAAACAATAAGAAAAATTATGACAATCTCCAAAGATGCAGAAGAGCACCCGGTAAAATTCAATATCCATCCAACTAAATTTTTACCAAGCTAGAAATAGAATAGCACTTCCTTAACCTAAAATGAATAAATGCAAAAACCAGCCAAAGTGTAAAACTGCGTGATAAAAACATTGAAAGTGTCCACCCTGGGCTTGTGGATGAGATGAGAATATCTACTAATCCTTATCCTTGCAGTATGTGCATGGACACGCAAATGACCAATAAAAGCAAAAACACTTCTGAAGAAACAAAATAATATTAGAGAACTCACACAACCAGATATCAAAACTATAAAGCTCAAGTGATTAAAATAGAGTGAAATTGATATAAGCATAGACAAATAGGCCAATAACATAAAATCACAGTATCTAAAAAGTGCTATTATAATACAACAAGGATATTTGTTCATGTATGGTGCTGAATCAACTGACCATCCATGTGTAGAAAAATAAATTATTAATTTCAAATAGATCTTAATAATAAAGTTTATGATGAAGCTTAATAACAAATTGTCTAGAAAATAATATGGAGAATCATCCACATTTTGGGTAGAAAACCATGGCTAAAATTGTACCACAAAAAGTACTATTCATAAAAGAAAATATTGATATACTAAATTTCATCAACATTAAAAACTGCTATTTATAAAAAATAGTATATAAAGAGACACAGAAAGTCACAGAGTGGAGGAAGATATTTACTAATATGGATGTACTAGTATATAGAAAATATAAAGGATTAGTATGAATCAATAAAAAGCTAGACTAATAAATTTAATGGGCAAAAAACTTCAATAGACACTGTAAAAAAGGATATACAAATAGCCAATGAACACAACTATCCAACAAACATGAATAATTGAACAACTTAGTCATCACAGAAATGCAAATTAAAACACTTAAATACTAAAACACACACACACACACCACAATGGCTAAAAATTTAAAAGTTTGGAATATTAAGTGTTGGTGGAGAGGGATTAAACTCCCATTGTCACAATCACTTTGGAAAACTCTTTGGCAGCATATACTAATGCCTACTGTAAGTACAACCTATGAGCCAGTGATTCAGCTCCTAGGTATATCCCGGACAGACATGCATACGTGAGTGTGCAACAAAAGGCATGTGGAATAATATTTATAGCAGCATAGTTTGAAATAGCCAGAACTGGAAATCACCTATGTGTCTATCTATAGGAGAAAAGATAAATAAATGATGATATATCCATACTATAGAGTACAACATGACAATGTTAGGAATAAGCCCCTGTCACACACAACAACCTGAATGAATCGCACAGGCATACCACAGAGCAACGGAAGCCAAGCATGTGTATGAGATGTCTCCATTTATATAAAGTTCAGTAACAGGTCAAACTAATCCATGGTGATAGAAGTCAGAAAGTAATCATGTTTGGGGGACATCATGACGGGAAGGAGGTACATTGAGAGAGGCTCTGGAGATTCTGGTTAACATATACCAGTATTCATATTGGAGTGGTCACTTGATAAAAAATCAGAGAGCCATACACTTAAGGGTGGTTTTTGTTTTGTATCATATACCATGCTATTTTTGAAACCCCCAATGCATAAGGTCTTTAAAAAGTAAACTGACTATAGAGATGTGGATTTATTTCTGGGGTCCCTATCCTGTTCCATTGATTATTGTGTCTGTTTTTATGCCAGTACCATGCTGTTTTAATTACTATGGGCTTATAGTTTGATATTAGGTAGCGTGATTCCTCTGACTTTGTTCTCCTTCTGAAGATCACTGTTGCTATTCAGGGCTTTTGGTGGTTCCATATAAATTTCTGAAATAAAAGGCAGCCAAATTGGAAAGGAAGAAGTAAAATTGTCATTATTTACAGATGACATGATACTGCACATAGAGAACCCTAAAGATTCCACCAAGAAACTACTAGAACTAATGAATTCAGTAAAGTAGCAGGATACAAAATTAATATCCAGAAGTCAGTTGCATTTTTATATGCCAATAATGAACTATCTGAAAGGGAAATTAAGGAAAAAACATTCATAATTGCTTCAAAAATAATAAAATATGTTGAAATAAATCTACCCAAAGATGTAAAAGACCTGTATTTGGAAAATTATAAGACACTAAAGAAAGAAATTGAAGAAGATACAAATAAGTGGAAGCACATACCATGTTTATGGACAAGAAGAATCAAAATCAGTAAAATGCCCACACTGCCCAAAGCAATCTATAGATTCAACACAATTCCTATCCAGATACCAAGGATGTATTTCACAGAACCAGACACAAAATTTCAAAGGTACTTTATGAACCACTTTGATTAAATAGTCAATCATAGTTTCTTCGGTCCTGCTGAACTCTTCTATTAATCCAGTGAACACACATTTATTAATGTTTGTTGTCACTCACTGTGCTAGACACAGGGAACCCTGGTCACGGGAAGGGCCGAGAGTAAACAAGGATCAGGTGCACGGTGGTCAGTGTCATGAAGACGATGAACACGATGGTCTGGGTGAGGCAGAGGGGAGGGAATGGACCGGGGAAGCCCTCTAACGAGGTGATATTTGAACTGAGACCTGGAATATGGAAATAAGTCAGATTTTTATTTTTACTTTATTTTATTTTTTGTATCTTAGAAACTTTCATTTCTAATAAAGTAAATATTAATTGGTAATGTCCCACATAAAAAAGCTTTTGGAGATCCTTTTATTTCTTCACCAGAGTAAAACTGTCATGGGATCAAAAAGTGAGAAAAGCACTGTAATTTATCTTCAGCCAGGATTGATCCATTTCTTGGTCTGACCTCATAAGGCACCGTGGTGATGGAATTACACAGCACTCCTATATAAGCTCTCTGCTAGGCTGAAGTTTTTGTCTGTTATAGCCCAGGAAGCTGCTTTGTAACCTATTTGGATTTGGAAAAGCACACTCGTTATCTCATTTTGTCTTTTTTTATTTTGTTTCTTTTTTTTACTTAAAAATTATTTTTATTTTTATTTTATTTTATATTTTTTCACTTTTTCAATTTTTTGTTTTTATATTTTTATTTTTTATTTTCCTCAATGTTTGATATTTATTTAGTTTGTTGTTTTAATGTTTTTTTTTTTTTTGTTTTCTTCTTATTTTGAAGTCACCATGTCTAACAACTTTGCAGCCATCTCTAACAATGAGGAGTGCCATATTGGCAGCTATGTACTGTTGAACACTATTGGTGAGGGATCCCCTGCCAAGATAAGGTTAGCCCAGCACATTTTGACTGGCACAGAGGTGGCTGTGAAAATAATGAATACATGGGACTTCTTTGAATTTTTTTCAAGTTCCTTGTCTTAAGGATTTAAATCGCCCCAATATCAGCAAATTATGAGAGGTGATTGCCACCCAGGACCTATTTTTCTCTTCGTGGAACACATTAGCAAAGGGTACTTCTATGGGTCTATCCTGAGAACTACGGCCTCAGGACCAGGGAGGAAGCCAGACCTATGTCTCGGCAACTGATGTTGTTGGTACAGTGTTGCCACCAGAGGGAAAGGGCCCACAGTGATCTGAAGCCAGAGAATACCCTTCTAGACAGTGAGCTGAATATCAAATTAGCAGACCTTGGCTTCTATACAGAATTTTCAGATCATAAACTCAACACCTTTTGTGGCTCCATCTCCTATATGGCCCCAGAGATCTTGCAGCTCCAATCCTATGACAGGCTGAAGGTTGATGTCTGGAGCCTAGGAGGGAGGATGAAGATGGGACACCACTATTTTGAGTGGGAGAACTTTGAGGACCTGAAGCAATATATATTGAACAGGCAGTTCCCCATACCATACTCTATGTCTCTCAAATGTCAAACACTGTTACAAAAATTAATGACCATTTACCCCAGCCAAGGAACTACCCTGGAAGATACAATGAAAGATCCATGGGTCAATCTTGGCCAGGAGGAGGAACTGAAGCCATACAGTGAGCCACCCTGAGGTGGCATTGACTCCCAGGTAATGGAAATAATGAAGAACTTTGAATTTAAGCAGCACAAGATGCAGGAGGCAGTAACATGAAGAAAATATAACAATATTATGAGTATTGTCTGATCCTACACATGACAAAAACAAGGTGAAAAGCCAGGGCACACCGTCAGGGTAAGGCCCTGCCCCTCCCCTGAGCCTAACAGCAGTCTTTCTACATCTCAGGAGGTTCAAGATAAGTCTATCAGTCCCCATCCAGCCAGGAAGCAAGGATGACCATTCCCCAGCCAATGTGGAAGCAAAGATGACCATTCCCCACCCAGTCTGAATCCAAGGACCACCACTGTGCTACCAGGCCCAGCATTCAGGACCGCCACACCCAGCCCAGCCCTCCAGCATGGCCCTGAGATCTTCCCCGCTACGCCCAGCATCAGCAGCACCAGCAGTGATGGTGGAGCCCCAGAGGGAGCCCCCCAAGTAAAACTGCCTCCAACCTGCCTCCAACAGCGTGATGACAAGACACCAGGCTCTTCCTCCAGCCACAGCCAGGGCCGGCAGGGGCTGGTGAGGAGGGTTTCCAGGTTTTTCTTAAAATTCTTATGCTGTATGCCACCCACTAACAAGCAACATCACAAAAGGACAAGTGTCAAGCCAAAATAATTTTTAAAATCATGGGTGACCAAGACAGGGCCATAGCCAAAGACACATTGGGGAGATCAAGTAGCACTCCTTGCATTTTAGGTTATTTTTAAAATTTTATTCATTTATTTTTAGAGAGAGGGGGAAGGAGAGAGGGAAATGATGGTAGGGAGAAACATCAATGTGACAGAGAACATTGTTTGGTTGCTTCTGTACGTACCCTGACCAGGATCAAACCCACAATCCAGCATGAGCCCTAACCAGGCATTGAAGCAGCAACATTTTGCTTTGCAATGCCCAACCAACTGAGCCACACCTGTTAGGGTGCACCCCCTGTATTTTAAATGTCGAACTTGAAGATGCTGAGACACACGGTGCAGGAGGTGAGTCAGAGGCTGGATGCAAGTGCACACTGTGTGTGCTGGTGAGAGGACATGGACCAGCACACAGTGGAGGTGTGCCAACTCCACAGCGATCTTTGCGTGAGATTGACACAAGATTCACACAAGATTCACATACGATGGGTATCTGGCATCTCTGTGGTCTTCAGAAGCATCTTATCCAAAATATCTGCTGAGCTTAGAGGACAGCCTGGAGCCCCCTGAAGGTCAGGAAGGGAGGCTGTCTTTGCTACAGGTCCACCCCTCCTCCCCCACCTGAATGAAACTTCAAACTTCAGAGACTAGACAGTTTTTCCTGAATCCCTTCTCCCCTCCCCTTATTTTCTTTGCTCCGATGTTTGTGTTCCTGAAGTATTTGAGTTTTCCAAATTTTATAATAAACTTGATGCTCCAGAAAGACATATCAGGTAGTCTGTTTTTTACCCCAAAACACTAACTCAGAAGAACATCGGCACCCCTGTGTTAATTGGGGCCTTGTTTACAATCACCAACATGCGGGAGCAGCCAAAGCGTCTATCAGTAGATGAATGGATAAAACAATTATGGGATAGTTACACAATGGAACGCTGCCTGGCCATAAAAAAAAGAAGAAAACTTCACTCTTTGTGACAGCATGGATGGACCTGGAGAACATTATGCTAAGTGAAATAAGCCAGTCAGAGAAAGACACATACCATATGATTTCACTCATATATGGAATCTAATGAACAAACTGAACTAACTAGCAAAATAGAGACAGACTCAGAGAGAGTGAGCAAGTGAACTGCTCTGGGGCACTAGGGGGTGGAGCTATAGAGAGAAAAGGAAAAAGGACTCACGGACATGGGCAGCAGTGCAGTGATTGTAGGGAGGTGGAAAGGGACATTACAAGGGATAAGTGGTAATAAAAAATACAGTAAAAAGATTACATTAAAAGCAAATAAACCAAAACAAATAAATAATAAATAATTAACTGGTTATACTTATTTAAGTACATCACGAGGACAACGTGAGAGAAGTTCATAAAGAAACAGTCCAAACTACTTGTGTATCTTGTGAGTCATTAACATTTTTCCCAAATAAAAAGTTGTTTTTAAGTTAACAGTCTTTATGATAAGTCAGTGCTACTATCACCCTCATGATGATCAGTGCAAACGAGCCACAGCTAATGAGCTGGCCTGGTGAGGGAATAATATGATTACGGTATCTTTAGAAACCCGGAAGATTGCAGCTGAATCACAGTAGCCCTATGGGAAACCCACTGACTTTACCAGTGTCTACTTTCCAAGCAGGCTCACTGCTCTCCCCACTAGAAATCTATAGAATCTTGAGGCACGCCAAACCTAAGTGGGAATCCTGAGTGTGGTGAAGAGGCAGGAAAAGGGGACTCTGAGGCTTGTCTACTGAGAAAGCCATCCTGCAGAGACGGCTCATTCAGAAGGGTGCCTTAGCCTCAGAGCACAGCACCTCAAGGTCAGTATCAAGGTTCAGTAAAAGAAAGAGCTCCCATTTTGATGACTTTCCTTCAGAACTATGATCTTGAATAAATTAATACCATTGCTAATCTTGCACAGATGAACAAAGACTGTCTGCAAACAATAGCACTCTTGTTTCTAGGCCCAGTGACATTAAAATACCATCTTGTCTTTCATCATTTTTGTCTTTATCTTCAGTTATTCCTGCTGCAGGATCAAAGCAGCCCAAGACAAGATATTACTCCTGCTGAGTCCAGGTCCTGCAACATATTTCTTTCCAGCCAAGACATTGCGGCTTTCTGCTGTCTGTCCTTTGGCCCAATTGCCGTAATCCACCTCGAGTAACAAATCCAGCCTCTTCCCCACAAGGAAGATTCAAAAACCATCATCACATATATAAAACTTGAACAATGGTTATGTTCATTCTCCAGACCACATTTTCATCTTGTAATTACATATGATGCAATCCAGGGAGGGACATTTAATAGAATAAACATTTACTGAAACATAACTACATAAGAATAAAATTTTGAAGATAACACTCATAATCCTTCTAGGTTGGCCTCAGACTAGCAGGAGAATGGCTCTCTCAACTCTCATTAAGTGAGGTCCTTTGCTCATGAGAAAGATTCCAGAGCTACCCCCACCTAGCAATTGCCGCTAGGCCCTGCCTGTGCCAAACACATGGGCTGTGTTAGCTCATCTAGTCTTCATCTCCTGTTAAGGTAAGTCCTATTTCTATCCACATCTGACAAGTGAGGAAACTAAGGCTTGAGGTCGCCACCCAACCACTGGAAGAGAAGGAAGTGCAACTCCAGAGTGCATGATCTTAACTACTTCCTGGACTCCAGCTCCTTCGTGAGATAATGAAATGTGACTCCAGGCAGGGTGGCTCTTCACCTACTAGCCACTTTTCTGCGAGGATAATGTTACCTGCTTGGATCTTGCGCAGTTTGTTTCATTCCTGTTATTCATAAAATTGGCTTTGCAAAAACCACATGTTTTCTATGAAGAATCACATAATTCCAAAGGGATTTCAGACCCTGAGCTTTGGCTTTGAATAGCAAAGTGCAAGACCCAGGGAAGAGTTGATTTTTATTCTCATCTATGGCCTTTAATCATCCCTTCCTGCAGTGAGCATGTGGCATCAGATTCCTCCTCAAGACCGAACTGCCATCAGCCTGTCCTTCTGCAAAACAACTTCATTAACTGGTATAATGTAATAATGGGGTCATGTCTACCATTCACTGAGCATTTGCTTCTGTGATTGGCACTATTCTGAGCCATCACAGGAGTCATGTTATTTAATTATCACAACATTCCTATGGGGTAGTGCGGTAGGCAGAATAATGCTGTTGTCCTCCCCAGGCAGGGTATCTATATTCTAGCCCCTGGAATTTGTAAAGATGGTATGCTACATGGCAAAGGGTATTAAACTTGCAGGTGGAATTAAGATGGCTGATCTGCTGACCTTAAAATAGACAGACTACTCTGAATTATTCCATGAAGCCAATACAACCGAAAGGGTCCTTTAAACTGGAAGAGGGTGTGAGAATCGGAGTGCTGTGATGGGAGAAAGACTCAACACGCCACTCCTGGCTTTGTATATGGAAGGGGACCATCAGCCAAGAACTGGAGCAGCCTCTAGAAATCAGAAAAGGCAGGGAAGCCTTTGATCTCTTAGAGTCTATATCCCCAGAAAGGAATACAGCCCTGCTGATGCTTTGACTTGAACCTGAGGAGCCTTGGGTCATATTTCTAACCAAACTGTAAGTTAATAAATTTGAGTTGTTCTAAGCCACTACATTTGTGGTTATTTAGTACCACAGGAAAAGGAAATTAATACAGGTAAATGTTATTATGATGACGAGCTGTGTTTTACAGATGAATAAACCAGCTCTGAGAGTTTTAGAATCTTGCCTGCGGTCAACCAACTAGTAAGTAATTGCAGCAAAATTTGAACCTGGCTGTCCAGACCCCGCACTCCGACCATATTACGCCTCCCCTCCAAGGCAGCTCCTTCTACCACCAAAATTGTCCCCATTACTTCTTTCATGAAAACAACGCCTTTTTTAAAACAAGTTTAATATTCATTGTATAGCATTTGAAAAGGAATAAAAAAGGATGAAACAATCTTTACATTTCAATACGCAAATTTTTCACACCCTTAGTTAAGTCTATTCCTAAGTATTTTATTATTTTGATGCTACTACAAATGAGACTGTTTTCCTAATTCCCTTTTCAGATAGTTCACTGTTAGTGTATAGAAACACAACTGATTTTTGTATATTGATTCTGTATCCTGTAACTTTATAAAATCCGTTTATTAGTTCTAACAGGGTTTTTTTTTTTAATCTTTAGGGTTTTTCACACAAAAGGTCATCTGCAAACAGAGATAGTTTTATTTCTTCTTTTCTGATTTGAATGCCATTTATTTCCTGCCTCACTGATCTGGGCAGTACTTTCAGCACTATGTTGAATAGAATCGATTAGAATGTGCATTCTTGCCTTGTTCCTGATCTTAGAGGCAAAACCTTTTCAGTTTTCGACCACTGTGTATAATGTTAGCTGTGGGTTTGTCATACGTTATGTTCTGTTCCTTCTACACCCAATTTGTTAACAGTTTTTATCATGACAGGGGATTGAATTTTGACAATGTCTTTTCTGTATCTACTGAGATGATCCTGTGAGCTTTATCCTTCATGCTGTTAATGTGGTGTATCACACTGATTTGAATATATTAAACCACCCTTGCACACCAGGGATAAATCTTACTTGAGCATAATGTATGATTCTTTTATTATGCTATTGAATTTGCTTTGTTAGTATTTTGCTGATGCTTTTTCGTATATTCATCTGAGATAGTGGTCTATAGTTTTCTTTCCTCGTGGAGTCCTTGTCTGGTTTTGGTATCAGGGAAATGCTGGCCTCATAAAATGAGTTTGGAAGTGTAACCTCCTGTTCAATTTTTGGGAAGAGTTTGAGAAGAACTTATGTTAATTCTTCTTTAAATATTTGCTAGAATTCACTAGTGAAGCCATCTGGTCCTGGACTTTCCTTTGTTAAGAGGTTTTTGATTACTGATTCAATCTCCTTACTAGTTACTGGTCTGTTCAGACATTTTTATGATTTAGTCTTAATAGGTAGTATGTTTTTAGGAATTTGTTCATTTCTTCTAGGCTATCCAGTTTAATACTGTATAGGTGTTCATAGTTTATAATCCTTTTTATTTCTGTGGCATCAATTGTAATGTCTCATCTTTCATTTCTGATTTTATTTATTTGTCTTCTTTCTTAGTTTAAATAAAAGTAAACTTTATCTTTTCCAAAAACCAAATCTTGATTTTGATTTATTCTATTCTCTATTTCTTTTATTTATCCTCTAACCCTTGTTATTTCCTTCCTTCTGCGAACTTTGGGTTTTTTTCTAGTTCCTTGAGATATAAAGTTAGGTAATTTATTTAAGATCTCCTTTTTAATCTATATGTTTACCTCTACAAACTTCCCTTTTAGTACTGCTTTTCCATGTTGTATTTTCATTTTCATTTGTCTCTAGATATTTTCTAATTTTCCTTTTGATTTTTTATTTGACCCATTGGTTGTTCAAAATTGTGTTGTTTAGTTTTTTTCTAGTTTTCCTTCTACTGTTGATTTCTAGTTTCATTCCATTATGGTTGGAAAAGATGCTTGGCATAATTTCAATCTTCTTGAATTTGTTTTGACTTGTTTTGTGACTAAGCATTTGTTCAATCCTAGAGAACGCTCCATGTGATCTTGAGAAGAAGAATATATGTTCTGCCGATGTGGCCATATTTCATATTCTAATTGCTGGTTAAAAAGCACTCGTAAAGAGAGATCCTCCTGGAGCTTCTACTCTAAACGAGGCCTTCCACTTACATCAAGATGCTCACCAACCCTTTTCCTCTTTCTAGGCCCTTNTGTTCAAAATTGTGTTGTTTAGTTTTTTTCTAGTTTTCCTTCTACTGTTGATTTCTAGTTTCATTCCATTATGGTTGGAAAAGATGCTTGGCATAATTACAATCTTCTTGAATTTGTTTTGACTTGTTTTGTGACTAAGCATTTGTTCAATCCTAGAGAACGCTCCATGTGATCTTGAGAAGAAGAATATATGTTCTGCCGATGTGGCCATATTTCATATTCTAATTGCTGGTTAAAAAGCACTCGTAAAGAGAGATCTTCCTGGAGCTTCTACTCTAAACGAGGCCTTCCACTTACATCAAGATGCTCACCAACCCTTTTTCCTCTTTCTAGGCCCTTAGGAGAATCGTGTTTCCCAGTCACTCTCACAGTAATTTGGGGCCCATGTGGCTAGGTTCTGGCCAGTGAAAAATGAGCAGAAATGATATACTCCCTTTCTAGCTGTGGGTACACAAAAAACCTGCTCTGCGATTTTTGTCTCTCTGATTTCTGCCCATTTTTTTAAACCAAGAGTACATTTTCTTTTTGGAAGACAGCACCTCTCCAGCACCTCTTACATTGAACTTTTAGTAAAGAAAAAATTTGAAAAGCAATCTGTAACCGTAGTTTAAAATTGTGGGCAGGTGTAATGTTAGATTTTAAGGCTATGAATAGATGTAAACAGTAGTTATTTAAAATGGGTCTCATATCATCATACCAGAATTAGTGAAAAACTAAAAGAAAACAACATGTCTTTTCAATTGAGGGAGTTACAGAAAAAGAGGGAATCTTAAGACCCAAGGCGAAGAAACCAAACTGGGCTAGTGAGAAGTAAATGAGGAACTAAAAGCCTCTGTAAGTTTATTAGGATCTCACTCCTTCACCATGAACTCAGGTGTTTGAGGAAATTCTAGGGTCTCCAGAGATTTGAACATTTAAATTATGGCTTAACTTACAAATGTGCATTTAAAAGCATTCTTTCCTAAAAGATTTAGTTATCTGTCTCTTTTCCAAATAGCCGGAGCCCTCTACCTCCCAGGTACTTGGGCCCAGGCTAGGGGTATTCAGCTTTCACGAGTCTCTGCTCAATCAACACGTGCCTATTATAAACAACCCAAAATCCAGTTTGGCAGTGGTCCCAAGGTCTCCAATCAAAAGGATCTTATTCAATTCCATCCTTTTGAAGAAGTGTTTATTTGGGTTATTTTCTGCCACTTTGTCTTTGGTAGCTCTACAGAGTTAAGCCAGCTATTAATCTAAACCTTAAAAGTTATCTCACTGAATTGAAATTTCCATTTTTTTATTATAACATGCAGGCAAAACTGTGGTGGCCTGCTATCAAATTAGATAATTCCTTTGTATATATAGTGTGCAGTCATCCAGCTACTTCTCACTCTCAGAGATTGTAGATCATAGAATCGGAATGGATTATTCGGTTGCAAACCCAGAAATTATGTCTCCCATTTCTCCGACTTTTAGAATCAAATAAACAGATACCTTTGTTTCAGGCCATAACAACTTGTCCACTGTTCAACCACACTTCAAAGGTTTGAACAATACGTATCTATGTGGATACAGGTGGACCTGAAGTCACACACCCAAGCCCTGATTATTATATCTGAGATCCGACTCCAACAGGAAAAAGGGAATGAAAACAGGATTAGGAAGAGCCTTTCCATCAGATGAATGATTTCTCTGACAGACAAATAGAACCTGCAACTTACTGTTCTCACTTTCCAGCTGAAGTCAAACAAGCAAATATTAAACTCAGGCAACAGCACGCTCCATGATTTCCCCTCACCCCATGTATCCCACACTATAAAATTCTGGGATGAGCAGACCATGGGAACTCAATAGGTCAGCAAGAATCCTATGGAGAGCCGCCCTTACTCCAAGACTTTTTATAACATAGCTTCCAGGTGAGCTTTGGAGGCATTAGCCACACCCTAGTAATGGTACTGCACAGAAAATTCCACAGATGAAAGACAGAGGCAGAATTCTTTTCCAGCCAACAAAACCAAAGTCAACCTTAATCCATAAGCCAGGGTTTCTTTCCCATTTACACCTTAGGCTGCTCTGTGAACCCTTTTCATGTACTGGAAGAAGGTGTACATGGCTTCTGCATTGAGGCACTGGATTGATAGCAAAATGAGCCACAGTTCACAAATTTATCTGGCCTTTGTCTAGAAAGTAAAAGGCAATGGGGATATCCAATTAATGTAGTAAACTTACATATAATATACAGGAAACACACATGACAAGCTGCAAATCAAGTCTCTCTTCTAACCTCCAAAATGCCAAGAATGTCACCCTTGAAACAGGACTGGACCATGGCCAATTAGGTCTGAATTCATTACACGTGTTTTGGGGGATGGGGCTTTTGCCTGCACTCAGCCTAATGAATCGTTGGGCCTTCATGGAAATGCTCTAATGACAACATTTTTCAGAAAGTTGCTGGCTCTTGCTTCCTTTCACTTGTTACCCCCTTTATATACCTTCTATACATTGCTTAGATGAAGGACTTTGTAAAGGAGGCCTTTGTAAAGCGAATAACTGGGGCACCCATGCAGCAGAGCATGAAATCCCAATCTGGATGGTTGGCTGCTTCATAAAATGTGACCAAGAATTTTGAAGCCAAAAGCGGAGGTGGGGAACAGAGCGATGGCCCTCACAGTAGCTGATGGAAAGCTTCCCAGCCATATCATGACTCCTGGCCAGTGCAGAGGTCTGAACAAAATCCATCATGTTGCCCATGGAGCCTGGGATTCTGGCACAGTATGCACAAAAATGTTCCCCTCTGTGAGCTTTAAAACTTATCAAAGCCGCCCACTGCTCCTTACCCTGGGACTGCAGGCCTAAAGTTGGAGAGCATCAGTTCCCACAGTGCCCCTGACAATCAGCTGCAAGATCATTTTCAAGGAAACCAAACACGTAGAGCTTCAGGAAAAGGTCAGTCTCCTGAGACAGTGTCTCTCAAGGGCAACTAGGTGCAATGGCAACATGCTCTGGGTCACGAGGTGAATATCAAACAAAAATCTGAGCACCACAGTCTGAAAGTAGATTGCCATTTTAAATAAATACAGACAGATTTTAATCATACTGCTAATAATACCTCCCCAGCCACTTGCATTCTAAAGTATGTTCCTAAGCAGGAAGAGGTGATGGACGCATAACTGTAGACAAGCACGGGCACGAGCCAGCCATGGCTTATTTCATGGTTGAAAATGTGGTTGAGAATTGCCACTAGTTCAAGGGAAAAATGTCCTCTTTGGGGGTGAAGTACCATATACCAACTGTCTACTGAAAACCGAGTCCCTGGAACAGAATGGTACACTTTACCCAGACTCTATTTTAGCTGATGAAGATGAAGGAAGGTATCTTCTTGTCTTAGAAAAAGACAGATTTACTGGGATACAATATAATGATCCATTACTGGGTCTCAATGGGCATGCTACTATTTAAAGAAACACTGGATATGTAGAAGAACCAGACTCCAATGTGGAAACGAGGCTCTAACTGATGTGGCTTTGTAGAGTGTGAACTGGATGCTGCTTACGCATAGGAATGAGCTAGTGGTGCTGTCTCAAAAAAGGCAGAGAGACCAGAGGAGATGAGTTTATTCTCTCTTTTATGCAACTCCATGATGAGAAAGGCGCTGTGGCCATCATCTCATTGCTACTCTACCAAGGATGAGCTTCAGCATCACCGAAGTGCTTGTTCAGGACAACATCTATTTTCAGGTTTGATCGAGACAAAAGACTTCAGACACAAATATTCACAGCAAATTTTTGACTTACTGAGCTAGGAGCAGCATATTATTTGAAGCAACTTACATACTTTTAACCAGGAAGATGCCCTATTATCTTATAATCATATTATATAATCCAAACAGGGTTAATTTGAAGATTTTAGTTATAGAAATATCATTTGGGAAGCTCAGACTATTGAATTAAATAGCTCTACAATCCTGTTCTGAAATGTTCATTAGAAACACCAGTTATTGGCGGCAAGAGAGACTATAGATATTTGAGAGTCTCTGAAATCCTTGAGTTAGTTGAATTTTCAAATATGGAGTCATCCATTCACTCAAACCAACCAAAAAAAACAACAACAAAAATTGTAAGGACCAACTGCAGCACTAGCCTTGTCACCAAGGACTGGGGACAAGTTGAAAGAGGCCAACCCTCTGGAGTAAGGAATCTAGAGGGAGCTACAAAGAAGTTACTTTATCATTCTAGTTCAAAAACATAATTCCTAAGGCTCTGATACAAACAATAAAATTTTGCACCATGTGCTAACTCTGCCTGTAAGAGGAAATAATGTAACCCTTGGAGAAGGAGAAAGGAAAGTGAGGGCTTAAAATAAAGCCAAACAGTTGAAATAAATATGGCAGATGTGAATATCTGCTAATTCAAATGGAGCAGGTATTTGCTCCATTTGAAATATTTTTCAAATTAAAAACAATGGTTCAATATTTTGGAGACTGAGCCACTTTTACCAGCAGGCAGGAAGACGTGTGCAGGTGACAGTGCAGGGGCTACAGCATCTGCAGCTCTAGCGTCCCTGGTGGCCCTCTCCCCAGCAGAGCAGGAGAAGACTGGAAGCCCACAAGAAATGTATGTTGCTTTGACTTTAATTCACTCCTCAGTTTTTACAGGGATGTTTCCCCTTGAAAACAAAATCTGCCACTGTGTTCAAGGGAATCAAAGTTTCTGGGGAGGGGGTTAGAGAGTACTGTCATGCACATCCATAACAATTGGTCCTGGGTCATTTCTAAAAGTAATGAAATAAGAGATTTTAAACAATGGGAAGGAAGTCCCACATTGGGTCATTGCCTTACATTAGGTGAGTTATGTTTGAGTCTCTTGGTGTAAACATATCCTGTTGAAAGGATTCGACCCCACTACAACTGCATGCTATTTCTGATCCCCTACAACTGTGTAATTAGGAAGACTATTTTCTATGACATAAAAAAGGAAGTTATTAGATCAAATTTTTATCAAGACATATAGTCCATAGAGATCATGGAGCCTGAAGAAAGCATCATGGGGGAAAGGCAAAGCCCACTTGCCAGGTATCAAAAATTTAAAAAAAAAGAAAAGAAAAGAAAAGAAAAGAAAGAAAAGAAAAGAAAAGAAACACAAACAGCTTATGAACTTGGGACCCAGCATTCTCACCAATAGAAAAGATTGTAGCTGTCCTTACAAGTTGGGAAAAATGTTTAAGGAACAGACTTGCACTGCAGCATTTCTAATGCGCTGTCACACTACATTTAATGCAGAAAAGATGTATTTTTAAATGATCCGGTTACTCTGAGGGCTTTGGCTTATAAAAGCCTTTTTTATTGAGATTCTAAATTCCAGTCTGAATAACCTTTCAATTTGTTCCAGTAATTTTCCCCCCTCCTGCATTTGCATTGGCAATACAGCTGGAGTCATTTCAAAGCCCGGGCCCTGAGCACTGAGCCTTTTGTACCAAGTCTCCCCCTTTAGCGTAGACTGTGGGTGCCAGATCTGACATTTCTATGAAGCTGTTTGCACAAGAAAACCACTTGCCTTTCAAAGAGCAAGATTAAAGTAAGCTTAGGAAAAGAAAAAGAGCGTGTAGCATTTTTCATCACTTTTGTGATTACCTGGGGCTTGGAAGTAGGGATTTGGACTACAAATTAAGTCACTTGGAGATTCCTTGAGTAGTTAAAGTGTTGCAAACAAACTGTGGCTCTCAGTTAACATCTCTGTCTACATCCCAAAGACCCGCACTTCATTACCTAACCATCACTTCCCTTCAGGCTCTTCAGGGAGCAGACTGACTCCAACATTCTTCAACCTGGAGCACAAGTGACAATCCTGATGAAACTTCAGTGCAAAGATGTACAGGGCATAAACTCTACCACTTTTCATGTGGCATCTACTCCCCAAATATTGATGAGAAAAAGAGGCCCTTGCAGAGATGGGAAAGTTGTGCCAGGATTCTAAAAAATTCTCATCAAAACCAGGTAGGAGAATAGAAAATGTTGGATAAATAAATTGATGCCCCGAATGGAGTTATGCACTGTAGGAATGTTTTTGTACAAAACAAAACATCTGAGTAACAGGCCATCACTTTCATTGTGGAGACACTATTTTGAAGAAAATTTAATACTATCTAATAATCTAGAAACTACTTTTATATTTAATTTGTTAGAGTAGGACTAGGCCTATGAAATTCTTAAAAGGTAAATTCTAGTCCCAAATGGTTAAAATGAATCTTGGGTAGATTATTTTGAATAAGGCAAACTTTATGGCACCTTGCCTAACCTAAAACTTTTGTCACTTTTTATAGGTAATGAACTTCCACCACATGTATTCACTCACATCTTTAAAGCACACAGGCCCTGTGAGCAGGATCTAGGTGTACTGTGTATAGAAAGAATGGTCAGAGAAGTGTGGGAAACCATTTCACATGCCATAGAAATGTAGCTCAACCTTCGAGTGGAAAACCAGTGGGGTGCATGTGGGCACACAGGACCATGCCCAGGGATAGGTTTTCCCATGGGGAACCAGGCCTGTATTGTACCTAGGCTGCTATGAGGCTGGCTTTTGCTAAAACTCCCTCACCCTGAGTTGAGGCGCAAGGGCTTACTGCAGCTTCCTAAAATCAGAGCTAAACCTCCCAAGTATGGAGTATTAACAATCCAACCACTTTTCCCTTTACATTTGCAAATATGCTTCTTCTTTGATGTGATTAGCAACATCCTCTCCTTTGTTGTCTGTAAAAGGTAACCACCTAATTCGAACCTGTGTATAGTAAATGAGGACCATCCTCATGTAGCGTACCCAGAAAAACTATAAAAGCCTGTCCAGACGGAGGTTGGAGCCTTCTCTCTCTGACTTAGAGAGCAGCTGTGCCATCCCTTTTATTCCACAGGATTCCTGTAGTTCCTGTGTATTTGTTCATGAGTAGCCACAACATACACAGACCCTGCTGTCCAGGGTCCGCCACAGAGAAGCCCAGTAGAATTCCCACATTTCCTTGCAAAGACCTCTTAAGCTTCTTTCACATAGTAGGGCTCATTTTAATTTTATTAAGAATGCTAGTTTTCAAAACCTTGATGACACAACCAGTGTCTCATATAATTTCTTTCTGATCCACTTTCAAATGTAAGGTAATCTCTTTTCGGTGGGCTGCGCACATTTGTGTTTGTAGAGACAAAGAAACAGAGATGATTTTTGAAGCCTATAAGAAATTTTCAGTTCAGTTGCCAAAATGGTTTCTTTTAGGAATTAGAGGCACCTAAGCACTATGAACACAGTGCAACTTCTTTCATTCACTCTGTATGGCCCAGTTCTACCGAAATTGAGAGCAGAGAATTCTGCTGCCTCTGTCTTTAGAATGGATGACTCACACTTTGGGAGAACACCTGCGACTTTGGGGATGGCAGAGCAATGGCTCGGGGCTGGAGCTCTGGAGTCCGGCAGGTGGGTGTGAGAGCCACATTCCTCCACTGGACAGTTCTGAGACCTAGAGCAGGTGACTTTCCTTCCTTATGAAGCAGTAGACGAAGCACTTCCCTCAATGGGCTGCTCTGAGAATTACATGAGAAAACTCATGGAAAGCTCCTTCCATGGAGCCCAGTGCATAGCATAAAGTCAATTAAATCAAAATACAATATTTTCATAGAGTAACTCATATTCGCCTACTGACTAGTTATCCAATGCCTTATAAATTATGGAACACTAAGAATACAACCAGGTATTTCAAAAAAAAATCTCAGCATCTTGACTGTTATTTATTTGAGGCTTTCTGTGGAACAGGGATGGCCAAGAGGACTTTCTACAATGATGAAAATATCATATGTCTGTGCTAAGGTGGTTGCCAGAAGCTAAATATAACTATTGAACACTTGGCTACTGTGATCAAGAAACTAAACATTAAATTAATTTGAACTAACTTAAACGTCAATTTAAGTAGCCCCCCTGGGTCTCACAGCTACCGTACTGAACAGCACAGTCAGCCCTGGAGTGAAAAGAAAATCAGCTGAAGAGTGTAAAGGGACAAAGCAATAAACATCGGTGGGCAAAGGCACATCTGGACGTTAGTGATCCCTGAGCACTCGCCCAGCAAGTGCCTGAGCAGACACAGGGGAGGCAGGTTGGGACTCAGACTGCTCTGACCCCCAACTCACGGGTTACATGAGTCTGGGCAAACCTGTTAGCCTCTCTAAGCCTCAGGTGTCCCCTGCTTTGATTAGGTGATGCGGGTAGATAATTAAGGCCAAGAATGGGCTCTGTCACTTAAGGAAACCCATCAGTGACAGGCTTGTATGTGCCTGTGTCACACACAGGTTACAAACACACAAACACCCACCTTAATGTCATAGTTACTACGACAGTTTGGGTTGGCATATCTTTTTGGTCATTTATTCTACAAGGGTCTAAATGGTCTAATAGGTATATTTACCTGTGGTGGGACCTACAGGGATAGAGGAAAAGCTAAACTAACATTGCTTAATGTATGCTAAGTACTTTCCATTTAGGCCATTTCCATTTCTATTTCATCTCATGGCAACTCAGGGAGGAGCCAATGTTGTAATTTTCATTTTGTGTAGACTCTGAACTGAGGTGCTCTCATAGCTCACCCAGAGGCACAGGGCAGATCAGGAACTCAGATCCAACTTGACAAAGTCTTAAGTCAAAAGAACCATTGCTGAGAACTGTAACAATAAATGGGGCAAGCCTTTATAATAAATTGTGACTAGTCTAACAGGGAAGGTAAGACAAACCCAAGACAAACTAGAAAGTGATATAGACGTTGTCACAGTGGAGAGGAGAAGAAGCCACAAGGAAACGCTGTGTGCTGGGCAGTCTGGATGGGGAAAAAGTGGCTGAATCGACAAGCAGGTTATTTACCAAAGGCAGGAAAGACGCTTGTTCATGACAAGGGTGGGGCACTCTCTGCCCCATTAAGAGCTCACATACCATCGGTCACAGCGCAGCTCCCTCCTCCCTCACTCCTCCGGCACCCTGCCCTGTCCACCCCTTCTGTCCGGTCGTGCCCTGCTGCTGTCTCTCCCAACCACCCTATCACTCACTATGGCTTTATCAGAGACTAGCTGTCATGAGGTCAAGAGGAAGGAGCACCCTGGCTGGTGTAGCTCAGTGGATTGAGCGCGGGCCTGCAAACCAAAGGATCGCAGTTCGATTCCCAGTCAGGGCACATGCCTGGGTTGCAGGCCGGTTCCCTGCAGGCCAACTCCCAGCAGGGGACGCACGAAAGGCAACCATACATTGATGTTTCTCTCCCTCTCTCCTTCCCCTCTAAAGATAAATAAATAAATAAAATCATTAAAAAAAAAAGAGGAAGGAGCAAAATTTTTTAAACTGGAAGACAGATGCCACCAGTTACCTATGACTTGAGTTACTTTTTACACCCTTGGGTTTTGTCATGCCTTGATACCTTTGTCTAATTTTCTTTTATCTTAATTTTCATCCTAAGTCCTTTGGGAAAGTTCAGGGTCTTCTATGTTTCTAATGAAACACACTGTCAACATGCAGTAATTATTAAATAATAACAGTAATTGCACCCTTCTTATCTAAATGTCTCCTATGGTTTCAGTAATCTTTGATTCCAGTCTGAAACCCTTGCTGAGCTGCCTGCATTTACCCACATAGTTGTTAGTGATTTGTATAAGCTCCCAGTCTCTCCCGTACATCCTTGTTCTTGTACAAACAGTTATGTGTGGGAGAAAACACACAGGGTGAGAGAATACAGGCAGGCCATTGCCTGAGTATCAATTTATAACAGGCATCACAAGAGATGAAAAGTGTTAGGCAAATGTATTTATCATTTCAGTGCTGTTAACATTTTCCCCAGTCACATTGCATCTCCTTTCCCAAATGTTTTAATCATGTTTTATTCTGACTATAAGAATTCTGCTTACTTGAATGTTTTCATCTCTTCAAAGACAACTGCAGGCAGGAGGCAGAGGTTCCACTTTGATCCTCTGCTTGCCCTCCTGAATGTCAAGTGTTTGTGTTGAGCATTTTCAAAAGCAATAGGGACCACGAACATATCAAAATGAATATCAGATCGTCCAGAGCAGAATATTAAACATGTCTTATGTTTTTCTAAGGAAACTTTTAAAAACAGGACCAGCAACAAAGCAAGTTGAAAGTTTATGAAAACAGACAACTCTCCCTGTATTCTATTTCCCTTTGTCTGGAAGCCAGTTCTCTTGAAACAGTTCAAAGAACAACAGAATTGTGACTCATCTTCTAAACAAACAACACCATCCCTGTGTGTCAGTAAGTTAACCTCCCACCAGATACTGATGTCCAAACTTATTCCCCCTAATTTGCTATTCGCATTCCTGAGACTACGCCCTGGTTACAGATCTGCTATGGTTGCTAGGAATTTTACATCCACAGGCAGTTTCCTGGGAAGCACCGTGAGTAATCGATTGTCACTGGGATCTGACAATAGCTTGACAATATTGTGATTTGGCTTGCTTGCCGTTGATTATTTTAAAGAAAGGTAAGTAGAGAACAGCAACAATGATAGCAGAGAGCACAAAAAGAGGCATTAAAAATTATTTTCTGTCTGTGGAAAGTGTTAGGATGACATATTGTGCGTAATTTAAAAAATAAGAATGAATGATAGGCTAACAATGCAGATCGCCAGGTCCATCAGTGAAATGAGACTCTGGAGGAAAAAACGGGGAAAATGAATTAACTGCTAAATATCTTAAATATGTTTAGCAAACATTCTTCTTTCTTCCCTCTCAACCCCTTCCTCAGCAGAAGTGTTGGCATCCGTTAAATGGGTGATTTGAATGCATGGAGAGTTATTAGGGAAGGACTAGAAATGTCTTGCCTACAGCACTCTTGCTTCAACCTCCTCCCTCTGAAATACGTGTACACACTGCTCCATCCCTTCCAGCCATATGAGTGGAGTTACCCTGTAGCCAAGGGGAGGGAAGTTACAGGAAAGAGAAAAAGAGGCCAAGAAGGGTAATGAACATGTACAGTGTGATCAAGGTTTCCAAACAAACAGATGGAGAGATTTTCCACCACAAATTCAGAATCTTTACTTTTCCCTTAAAACTGGTGGAATTAGGAAGAGCTGATACTTACAGCTACCAAGAGTCCGCCTGTAAACAGAAGATTGTTCTTCCCCAGCCTGCTTTGAGGACATTCAACTGTGGATGTCAGGACCCTCCCTGGAAGCACAACGACTTCTTAGTCCCGTTTCAGTCTCAGGTAGGAATTCACAGAAGATGCCAAGGTATTAGGTAGGCTCCCACGTAAGGTCCCTCCATTGCCGGTTAAAACTGGAGCTGCTCTCTCCTGTGAGGCCCTTTCTTCCTCCAAGTGGTCTGAGCCCAGTCCACGTGCAGTGTGTGCAAGCACCTGCGCCAGCCAATAAAGCTTACCTCCTTAGTCCCTGTGCTCAAGAACCAGTCCCCTGACTGTCCAAGGTACCTCTAAATGTGGAAAGGAAGAGGGAAAGAGGAGCCTGTGACCTCACCAGCACCAGGCTGCCCAGCAGTTCTCCCACAGGGAGCTTCGATTTTCCTCAAACCCTCGTCCCCCATCCAACCTCCCCAAGAGGCCTGTGGATGGCCCCGGGGGATTCGTGGCAACAAGCAGGTGTGCCACGTACACACAAGCATTAGAGTGAGACGAACCTGAGTCTGAAGGGCTGGCGGGTGACCCCCAGAGGAGCGGTGTAAGCCTGTTCTTACCTGCACACTCCTCAGGTGTGAAATTCTGGCAGACAGAAATCACCCTCAGCCTTTGGCCTAGCTGATCCCCACAGTGGAAGCCTAGGAGGACATGGCTGGCCGGCTCTCTTTGCAAACGAAGGGGTTCCCTAGATTAGAAGGTGGCAAACTTTCTTGTGGATACCAATTTCCCTGGATACCTATCAAAATACAGATACCTGGGACAGACCCCTGACTGACCAACTTTGGGGGTAAGGCCAGGAATCTGACTTTAAGAGAGCTCCAGCAGGCTCCAAAACTAGGAGCCCTCCAGTCACAGATTCAGAAACACTGCTTCTCACCAGTGAGTCTCCAAGAAGAAGAACCCTGGACACTCTTGGACCTGTGAGAAGCAGGCTGAGAGAAACAGAAAGAATAATTTTTAACATGATATTGCCAGCTAATTTAGGAGACTGCACCCATTGGAGCATCCTTTCAAATTCAATCCGGAGAATTTAGTGGGCAGGGAGTCAGGTCTTTCGTGAAGTGGAACCACAGGAAGGTGGTTTTGCCCAGGGATGTGGTGAAGGTAGGTGCATGTAAACCCACAGGCTGAATAAATTCTACCAGAAAAACAAAACCCTCTCCAAAGGAAACATCCTACAACAAGGAAAAGCAAACATGGGAATTAGAAAATCAGCTGATGGATGAAGGTAAATGCTTTTCTGTGCTTTGCAGATGGCACTAGGCCTCAAAGGTGTTTGAAAGTAGTTTCTCAATGTCACTACAGCAGGAAGCAGGTATGCCCCTGCCATGCGGAACCCCAGCGCTGCTGCAAGGGGGACCTTCTCACCAGCCTCTCAGGACAAACTGTGAGGGCCACAGGAGTCCACCCAATCTGCTGATTTGGAGAGGTGCTGGCCCAAAACACAGAAAACACCAGTGATTATTTGTAAAGTTACAGCTGTCAGCAGCTGTAATTGGAGCTAAGAAGATTTTTATCTGATTATAATGATGAAGTTCCTGGAAGTCAAAAGCACAGAGATTGGAGAACAATCAAGTCTCAAAGCAACAGATGAGTCAAACCAGAGAGAAAAACAACAAATAGAACACACTCCTCCTCAGCCTTGGCCATGCCTCCCAGGTCTCTCCCAGCCCTTGGACCACAGTGGGGAGAGAAGTAAAGAAAAAAAAGAGAAAGAGAAAGAGAGAAAAGAGGGAATAAGAAAGCAAAATCCTCTTCAGGAACATTAATCCTTTGTTACCAAAGTAACAGAGCCAGAAAGGAAATAATTGATCATGTGAATTCACACCATTTAAAAATTTTGATGTGGCTATAGCCACCATAAAAAAAAAAGAAGGCAAACAAAAAAGAGAAAAAATATTTGTGGATAATGACAAATGTTAATGTCATATAAAAATAAATCACTAAGGACTGATACCAATTAATAAGGACAAAGATGAATTCCTTGATTTAAAACAAGAGGAGGCAAAGGGCTTGAGAAGTCCATCACAGAGAAAGAGACAGTACAAATAACTATGTAGAATCATACTAGAAATGAAAGAATTGCAAAATAAGAGAGGTTCCACTTATTCTGCAACTGGATTGGCTAAGGTATTGATAATATTTTTAAAATAGCTTTATTAGGTATAATTAAAATAGAACTGCACACATTTAATGTGTACAATTTGATGAGTGTGGACATATGCAAACACATGTGATATCATTACCATGATCAAGGTAATAACTCCAACAGGGAAGATTTTTTTCAAAGCTCATCTCTAGCAACAGCTGGTGGGTAGTGGGAAGATGTCCTGGGTGCACGGCCCATGGAGATGTACATTGGCAGGATTCTCCCTGAGGTCGTTTGGAAACAGGTAACTATAGCTTTCAAATACTCCACTTTGGAATCAGTCATTGCACTTCTATGTATCTTGGAAACAACTCATGATATCCACAAGATTATATTTTTTTTAAAAAAATCAAAGAGAAAAGGGAAAAACCTAAATCAGAATATTGCTCCTCATTGAAATTGTATATTTAAAAAGTATTTCATGACATAACAAAGTGGCATTGATGTAATAGAAAGGAAGGAGCAATCAAAATATAAAAGTATAGAATGGGGTGCTCATTCTGTGAAAAATATGCTTAGAAAAAATTGTAGGAAAACTACATTAGGATTTTAGCTACATGTTCTCTAGAAGATACATTTACAGGAACACTTTTCTTCTTCTTACATTTTTCCATCATTATTTAAAACAAACAAAAATATAGCAAAGGTATAAAAACACATCAAGAAAGAAAATAAAGTAGAATTGATAGGGAATCAGGCAGAGGATCGTCTCAAAGGGAAGGGACAGACAGGCAACAGATTCTTCCCAGAGTAGCTCCTCGAGTCTAAATTTTGGCATTTGGGGTGTGTTGACCAGCAAGCAGCCACCAGCTGTCTTGTCGTGGAATCTGAGCGACTGGCCGACTGGATCCTCTCATTCACCGGGTCACCGGCACAGTCAGCAGCGGGGCCAGACTATGAGAGGGAAATGAGGAAAACAACACGAGCGTGCAGAGTTTTCCATAAAGTCAGATTCATCTCATTCTAGGACTGTCTTTTATTCTGAGATAATATCCTGCCTATATTTTAGCGTTAAAATGCTCATTTTTCTCGGAGATGACAGATAATAATGGTTGTTCTGTTTTGTTTTCCTCAACAAAAAGACTGAAATAAAACTCTGCAACCCTGGGCTACTGCATACTTTATTTTTTCTGTTGATATTTTATTAGTCTATGAAACCCAGTGGCCAAATCTCCACTCTTTAAGTCCTAACTCAAAAGTACTGGTAATTTCACTTGTGAGAACAAAACCTCAATGGCTTTTTTTTCTGGCCCTTCCTCTGCTGGTAAATTCTCAGCAGAGGAAGATAGACTTGTGTTAGAGTTGAACAGGTTTGGCCAGACACAGACATCTGTAGAATACAAGTAACTGTTTCCAAAAAGGCTGCAAGAGACACGCAAATCTGCCTGCAGAATGAAGGGAGCGGGTAACAGGGCTGCAGCCCGTCCTGGCTGTTGGTGAGTTAAAGCAGGTAACTGGGCTGCAGTCCACCCTGCTTGCTGACGTATTGTATTCAGAGAGCTGAGGTCCGAGGGCTGCTAAGAAATTTCAGTAGAACCTGGAGCTGAAATGGAAACTCACTTTAACTACTATCTGGATAGTCACCTGACTCTGATCAGAGAAGACAACAAGGAGCCTGTGTGAGCCCACAGTAGGGCACTCGGGCCAGCATCCCACACAGCTGTCCATGCCCCCTGCCACCTCTGAAGGCACGATGGCCAGCAGTGTGCAAGACAAAGGAAAGGGAACACGTGTGGTGGCATTCTCCCGAAACACTTTCCTCACTAGATGAGTTTGGTTTAAAAGGAAAAATAAATCTGACCACGAGATCAATAGAAATTAATGTTACTAATTTAACTAGTTATCAGTTATTTGTGATGAATGGCGTCATGGCAACTGGTGGGCTACTCACGGAGTCAAAAATAAAAGAGAGAGAAAGACTGATGGAGACCTCCACTGCATTCTCACCCAAGCATCAGCTCTGGAGGCTTAAAAACTACCCTGCTAACAGGGACAGCTTACTGAACACATGATGAATAAATTAAAAGCCATCCTGCAGGCAAAGACAGCAACATCCCCAACGTTATGGGCCGGGAGCTGGCCCCTCTTCCTGCCATGGGGATCTGAAGGAATTAGGTGTTTGCTCATTTTCATGCTGATAAACGAAGGACTTTGAGCTACAGATTACAATAATTACTTTTCTTTCTAAGCTGCCTGCCGGGAATACACATTCAGCACCCTCCTTTGGTGTCCTGATAACCTCTCCCCAGAAAGGCTAGCTAAATATGGCCAGCCTTCCCCTCTCCTGGACTGAACGCTGCTGCCGCTCTGTACGACTGGAAGCTACTCGAGTGAACCCCACGATAGATATGTCCCTTTGCTGATTAAACACCACGCACTGTCAGCCGGCATCCCAGAGCACTGAGAGGTTGCTCACACAGTGCCCAGCTGCCGCTCACACCTGAACAGGATCCCCTGGAGTGGGGGATCAGAAGAGGCAAAGCAGTGTGGGACCACACTTTAGCCAAGGGGGAGGCAAGTTCTGTGGTCTGACAGTTACTCCTGAGTACTTGAAACACATGTGTAAATCTGCAGTGCAGCTCTGTTTTCTTCCATTTGGGGGTCCGCCATCACAGGGCAGCAAAAGGGCTTTGGACAGCTGGAACCCACATCTTTCGAAGAACTGACACACCCCAGCCCATTAGGGAATGGGGCTGAAACATTTGTAACATCATTTTTAAACACGCCAAAAAATAGAGAAAAGCGAAACTGACAAGCTGTGGATTTCTTGACGTTGGTAGGCCACTTGGTAGCATAAAATACAATGACTAACAGGGTGAGATGAAAGCACGCACTAACGGAGTGGGGCTTTGCTGCCTTATCCCCGAAAGGTCACTTTCTCCAGGAGACATCTACATCCCCTCAGGGTCACCCGAGGGTTTCCCCTCTTACTGTAGGCACAGTGGAAGTGAAAAAGCAAAACAAAATACTCGAGTGATGCAAAATCTATCAACCATGCCCTGTTAATTATACCTATGAAGTCTCATTTCTCTAATTTTCCATATGATTTCAAATGATTCATATTTCTTTCTCAATCAGATACAGCTCTTCTATCAAATCACAGGCTGCATTAAAAAGTGATACTTGGTCTAATTAACTGTCCATATAAAAATGATGATTCAATACTCATACCACTAGCCAAATAGGAAAATGGGCCATTGACATAAATGAGATGATAAAAGTGATCATGGTAGTGACAATGACTTAGCAAACATGTGTTGACCATTTCCTGCATAGGAGCCCTGCTCTGAGCACTTAGGATTCATCATTGAAGAAGCCAGAAAGATCCTCATCCCTGTGGTGCTAACATTCTATCGGACAGGAACAAACAACAAACCTAACAAAGAAGTGGATACATTGTGTACTGTGTGAGAAGGCGATAAGTTAAAATACTAAGGAGGGGGAAAATCTAAAGCAAATGAAGAGGTTTGGGAGTTATCAAGCCAGAGTCAGTGGGAGCGGCAATTTAAAATAGGGAGAAAGGGTGATCTGGGCAAAGACTTGAAGGGAGTGAGAAAGATAGCCTCACAGACATCTGGAGGAAAAGTGTCCCAGGCAGAGGAAACAGGCAGTGCAAACGCCCCGAGGCGGAACGTAATGGCTATCTCAGAGTAGGAAGGAGGCCAGCCAGGCTGGAGACACAGAAATGAGAGAGAGAAGGGGAGGGGAGGTCAGAGAGATGCCAGGTAGACAGGTGGAGCAGGGCAGGGAGAGATGAGACTTCTTCCAAAGAACTTGGCTCCTACCCTGAGAAAATGGGGACCCTCAGAGGACAGTGAGCAGAGAATAAAAATGAACTGACACGCATTCTCAAAGGATCACTCTGGCTTCTGTGTTGAGAACAGATTACGTGGGAAGGGGTGTCAAGGAGGCAGCAGACCAGTTAGGTGCCTACCATAGTAGCCCAGGTGACAGGCCCAAGGTGCTGGCACAGGGGGAGGGTATGTGTGTCAAGAGTCCGGGAATATCTAAAGTAGAGCTAACAGGACTTACTGATCAACTGGGTGGGAAGGGGGTGAGAGAGACGGGCATCAGGTATGGTGACTCCAGGCTTCTGGTCTATGTTCCCATCAAACACAGGCGGGGCAGCTGAGAAGAAAGCAGGCAGTGGGGGAGGGTAGATGAGGAGCTTGGCCTTGGATAGAAGTCTGAGCTGGTCCATCCAACAACCAGGTGCATACGTGGGGCAGTTGGATGTACAGGTCTGAGCCTCAGAAGAGATGCCCTACCCTGGAAATATACTTGGTGGGGCAAAAGGAAGCTTACAGTTGTGAGTATGCAAAACAGCTTATTCTTGTATTATCATTTATTAATTGTTATATTATTTTCCATGCAAAAAACTGTCAGCCTACTTTTGCCCCACTCTGCATATTTGGGAGTTGCCAGCAGGTACATGAAATTGAAAGAAATGAGCCTGGATGAAATTACCATGCAAGGGAGTGAGTGAGATGCAGAAGAAAGCACCAAGCATGGCACCTGGAGTATTTAAGGTCAGAGAAATGAGAAGGAACCAGAAAAGAGACTGAGAAAGAACGTCTGGTGAGAGGAGGAAAACCAAGACACCCGAGTACCCTGGTGGCCTAGTAAAGAAAGTACCCCAGGGAGGAGAAGGGATCAGCTGTGTCAAAGCCTAATGCTAGAAAAGCTAGAGAGAGATTGTAAATTGGCTGCAAGATTTAACAACTGTGACTGTAACTATTTGCATTGGTAAGAGCAGATATGACTTTGAGCTCTCCCTGGGTTAGGAACTATGCCAATCACTTTACGTATATTACATCATTCAATCTTCACAGCCAACCTTAGGGCCCATTTTACTGTCTCCATAATGCAGGCTGAAAATGGAGGTCTGGAGAAGTGTACACAGCCAAGTGGGGGAAATGGATACAAACATAAATCTCACTGAATCCAATGTTGGTATTCTTAACAGCAGTGCAGCCTGCTGCCCTTGTCCTTCCTCTCTCCTCCCTGACCTGCCTGGACATTCATGGGAAGCAAGACAGAAGGGAAGAAAAAAAGGAAAAAGTTAAAAAAGGTAACAAATAAAAAATTAAGTATAGAGAAGAGGGAGGGAAGAACGAAATAAATGAAGGGCTCTTTATGGATACAAATGGCTTCTATTTGGGCTAACATCAGCAGGTAATTTAGAAGACATAGAATATTTATAACGGATAGCCAACCAATTAACAGAAAGAAAGGAATAAGAACACCATGCTCTTGGGAACATAGATCCCTGTTTGCCATTAACTAAGAATTCACCTGCTGTCCCTGGCTGGTGTAGCTCAGTGGATTCAGCACAGGCCTGTGAACCAAACAACCGCAGTTCAGTTCCCAGTCAGGGCACGTGCCTGGGTTGCAGGCCAGTTCCCAGCAGGGGACTCATGAGAGGCAACCACACATTGATATTTCTCTCCCTCTCTCCTCCCCTTTCCCCTAAGGATAAATAAATAAAATAAAAATTAAAAAAGACTTTATCTGCTAATACCCTTCTCTCATTTTTAAAGCCAAGTATGATTCTTATAAACAACAAGAAAATATGAAACATAACAAATTGCTCATAAAATGTGAAAAAAATTAAAATTTGAGAGGCATATCAATACATATTATTAAGAACAGCCTGGGTTAATGGCAATGCAAAGACAAAAATTACAGACTTTTTCTTACGGGTTGAGAAAAAATTTCCGATGGGCAAGGTGTTGAGACAAAGGGTGTCTGTGAGGGGTCTGCACACAGAAGAATCATTCTCAGTAATGTTTTCTAGTGACTGTGTGTATCTAACACCAGTGTGACTGCTCTGGAGGAGGAGCTTGCAAAACACGCACTAAATATGCCCTTTGGAAATCAAACTCAGCCGGGTATGGGAGAGACTCACAACCTTCAGAAAGCCGAGTTACTTTGTCAAAATATTCCGACAATGACTCCTGCAAGCACATGCCTTTCTGTCTAGTGTCATGTCTTCAACATATAATAAGCATTAAATTATTATTTATTGCAGAAGCAGAATCCAAGTGATTCCTTTTGGTTTAGATACTCATTCCAGAACTTTTGGATATATTAACCAGCTAGTTTTGAGAGGATCAGTTTCCTGTTTTCCCTTCTATATAGGAGAATTTTTATTTCCTAAAAAAAAAAGACTTGGAAATTGTTTTGACAAAAGAAAGGAAAGTCCCATTTGCATATCAGAGTGCTTCTTCTCCGCACTCAGATATGCCACTCACAAAGACCAGAGATCAGAAATGCCATAACTTCCTTGATTCATAATAACCCTAAGCCGAGTACCTAATCATCCTGTTTATTTATTTAGTAGTTATGCCCTAACAACTTAATAACCATTTGAAAAATAATATTTTATATAATTCTTAAACATCCATAGTTATACCTGATGGGCCAGGCACACGTTCTCAAACTTTGAAATCAATTTTCCTTTCCACATTGATTTTTACATGGTACTTGCTTTTTCACTGAAAGCAACTGCCAAAAATCCTTCCTCACAAAGATGTGACATCACTTGAAAAAAAGCAGCGTGATCTGCCGGAACTGTAGTTCATGCAATGTCAGTGTTGAGTGTTACCGTGATTCTCCGGGACATTTCATGGATCCTATAGAGCTCCCGAGATTTTGCTGTCATTCCCTAAGGTACCTGGGTACGCAATTTGGGGACCGCCGTGTATGAAACCCACAGTGAAAATTGGTAGGACTTTCAAACATAAACCCAATAACTGAAATATTTTTGTATCTTCTGTTGGTTTGTAGATTCAATCTCAACATTACTTTAACACTTGGCCACCAATCTTTTTTTTTTAGATTTTATTTATTTATTTTTAATAAATAAATAATTTGCACAAGAAAATTATCTTATTCCTACATGTGTGTGTTTCTCTCACACATTGATGTTTCTCTACCTCTCTTTCTTTCTCCCTTAGCACACCATGGGTTGCCCCTTGGCCCACAACCTAGGCATGTGCCCTGACTGGGAATCAAACTAGCAACCATTTGGTTTGTAGGCCAGCATTTAATCCACTGAGCCGCACCAGCCAGGGCTGACCACAAATCTTAAGATGGGGATATAACTCATATTTCTGCACACAGTCTAAAGTATTTGCTCTGAACCACCTGCAGTTTAATAAGTACTAGAGTGTTCATGAAAATTTAGCCAACAAACTTTTTCTGAAAATACTTCAGGCTTTGTGGGCCATATGGTCTCTACTGTAGCTACTCAATTCAGCTGCTTAGTGGAGAAGCAGCCATAGAAAATATGTAAATGAATGAGTATGGCTGTGTTCCAATAAAACTTTATTTACAACAACAGGTGGCAGGCCAGACTTGGCTCATAGGTCCTGTTTTAGACAATCCTGATCTGGCTGAATAGTGAGATTGCTCTAGTTCCCAAATTAAATAAATAGAGTCCTACTATGATAAATAAGACAATTCAAAACACCACAGTAAAAAGCATTTCTACAATATCCCAGTAATTCAGCAAATGCTTGCTGATCACCATTTGGGGCAGGAGATGGAGTGGGATACAGAGACGTGAGGGCACACATTGCCCTGTAGCATCCCACAGACCTCAAGGACCAAAAGGCATAAGTTAGTCATTTCAGGATGAAAGCACAAGAGTGTGATGATTTTCACCTGATGAGGTGGAGGAAAGAATCAGCTGACAGCAACTGAAAAAAAACTCCACAAAACACAAAATGATCCATCCAGGGGTGGCTTTCACGAACAAAAAGTGTTTCTGCAATTTTCTGTAGTAATAGCTAGCTGGCAACAAATACCATGTAGATATTATGAGTCAGCAATGATGCTAAGCACTTTGCATGTATTATATTATTTTTCCCAGAGAAGAAAACAGAGATTAAAGTTATACTGCAAATCGACAATGGCAGCAGGATTTGAACCAATATATTTTTTCCCCAGGAATCTGGCTTTTAAGCACTGTACTATATAGTGTCTAGAAAAAGAAAGGAAAGGAGCTCCTAGAATATAGAAGGAAATATAGACAATAGCTTTTAGAAATCAGAAGAAAAAAAACCAGATTGAATGATTCATTCCAGAGATTGGCAAACTATGGCCCTTGAGTCAAATCTGGCCTACTGCCTGTTTTTCACAAATAAAGATTTATTGGAACCCAGCTGTGCCCAACTGTGCACATATTGTCTATGGCTGCTTTCATGCTAACATAGTAGAGTAGCTGCAACAGAGACTGTAATGGCCTCTAAAGTCTAAATTATTTACTACCTGGCACTCTGCAGAAAATGTGGAGGACCTCTGATTCATTCATTCGAGGTGTTTCTCTTCATTTGTTTGCTTATTTGTCTTCTTTGGTTGCTTTTAATCTTTCTTATGTTTCAGAGCTAGTCCATAGGTTCTTGGCCCCACAGAGGCCATCTCTCTGCACTCTCAGTGGCTGAGCTGTCCCCTGAAACAGGCCCATGGTCTTTGTTCCCCAGAATGCTGCCATTTTCCATATTAGGCCCAGCTGCCAAGACACACATGCAGGGGTTGATAAAACATTAAGGTGACATTTAATCAAAGTCGGGGCTTTCCAGTCTTCTGAATTTGAAGGTAAACAGATATCTCTGTGGATTCCTATACTCCAGGTGGGTGGGTCACATTCATCCCACAAACAGAAGAGATTGAGGGAGAGGGCAACTTTGCAGACCCTCCTCTTACCTGGCTGAGAGTCACACCAGGACGCACCTTCAGCAGACTGGGCCCACTTGGCTGTTCTCACCATTTCTGCGATTAGCTGAGAGCTTCTAAATACAAAGGAGATTTTTCTGAACATGCCGAACATTTAATAATGGTTTTCAATTGTGTATCCTGGGCCTCACAGGAGATGAGGAAGGTACACATATCTCCTGCCATTGCATCGGTATCTACAAAACCTACTTAAACCACAAAATGCATCAAGGGAAAACAAGACAAAACAAGCCCCATGAAGAAGTTGCTAAACAAATGTTAGCTGGGTTGGCAAGGTCCACTCACAGATGAAAAGGAAAAGATGTGCAGTGGACAAAGCAGGTGACTTTAGATAATGTGCCTGATCCGAGATAAAGGCAAAGCCCCCTCAGGCCTAAGATAGAAGCTTTGTTTGTTGTGGGTTAAATACTGTAGCCCCAAAAGTTACACTGAAGTACTAACCCCTGGTACCTGTGATTGTGGCCCTAAATGAAAGAAGGGTGTTTGCAAATGTAATCAAGTTAAGATGAGATCAGGTAGCCCCTAATGCAGTGACTGCTGTCCTTATAAAAAGTGGGAAATTTGAGCAGAGACCCAAAGAAGGAAGATGGCCATGTAAAGACAGAAGTGGAGGATGGAGTTATGCTACCACAAGCCAAAGATTGCTGGCAACCAGCAGGCGCCCGAAGGAGGGCATGGAACAGACCCTCCCCTAGAGCCTTCGGAGGAAGCACAGCTCTGCTGACACTTGGTTTCGGACTTCTGTCCTCTGGAACTGTAACAGAATGAATTTCTGTTGTTTGAGACCACCCAGTTTGTGGTGTTTGCTACAACTGCCTAAGAAATTAAGGGTATCGGTGGGGGGGGGGGGGGCATAGAATTGGGAGAAGAGCAAAAACAGTTGTTGGGAACACTGAGGAGTAGCTTTCCATAACCCAAACACCATGCTAGGTGTGTTGTGTCCATTAATTTAATCCCAACCCTCTTTAAGAAAAGCATTGGTTATTTCCACATTAAAGGTGAGGGAACTCCTCCTAGAGAGCTTGCCCACAGTCTCAGGGCTCCTGAGCAGCAAGGTCTGGATCTGAACGCTGATCACTGGACTTCAAATCCACATCCACATGGAAGCTTTTAGTAGGTGTGTGTCTCTGTGTGTGTGTGTGTTTATTTTGGGCCCTAGCAAGCTGCTCCACACAGAGAAGCTGGCTCCCAGGGCCCTTGCCCAGGAGAACAGGGTGCTCAGGACTCTGAGTTGTGGGGCACTACCATCTCACCCCACTTCTCTCCCAGCAACATTGGCTGGTGGCATCTATGAAATTCCTGGAGAAATCTGACACAAAGTGTTTCATTTCAGAAATGAAATTCCAATTCTCTCTCCTTTTTATTCCTGTCAGTAAGAAGCTTTCTAGAGACAGCCCAAATGAAGAGGATACAGTCTATACTGGTTTGTTTATAAGAACCTTTATCTAGTTGCCTTGGCCAGATAACCAGGATTCAATTTTCACTGCACTTTTATACAATTTAATCAACTCAGAAACTAAAATTAATAGCTCAGCCTCAAAGATGTCATCCAGGCTGACCTAGCTGTGCAGAGGCAGTGGGTACTTGGGTGGTGAGAGCATATTTAGTCTCAACTTGGTCCGCAAGCAGTGTCTGCCCAGCTGGGTACCCCTCTCCTCTCCTTGCCCGCTGCTTTGGAACCACTAAGGATGACCTTGTGAGAAGAAAACGAACCTGCATTTTCAGGTTTCCAGACATGTTCATAAAAAAGGGTAGATATAAAATCCATTCTGAGAGCATTAAGATTTGTTTTAGGGGCTTAAAATTATTTAATTCTGTTTCCTTATTGATTCCAATTCTCAATGCTCTAGCAATATGAAACAGAACTTTTGGTCCACACACATACTAATTATACTTCCCTATTTTCCTCTCGTCTTTTTACTGGAACTTTCTACTTGCTATCACTGCATTGTCAGAGTTTTGGTGTGCATGTGTGGGGGAGAGGTGTTTTTGTTTTGTTTTATACAAGTGAGACACAACAAGGAGGTAGCACCACACACAAAACCTTGCGATCATGTTAACACGGATTCACATTCTGTATCTTAGTTCTGTATGTTAGTATGCAGTATATCAGTTCTGTAGCTTTGGGCAAGTCACTTATTTTCTCTGTCACTAAGCTGGTCATAAATTAAAAGCTTCAAGCACTTAGACACTTAAATGTTAATTCACTTTCTCCTGTCTATTTAACCTTCCCCTTTTTCTATGTTTGCCTCTGTTTAATTTTTCAGTGTCCTTTCTATCTAGACACATGATGACAAGCTGTCATACACTTAAAAGACTTGAACAGGAGAAGTCAGGGCTCTCACCTGTTTTTCCCCTCTCACCCCTAGGCAGTCTTGTATACTAGAATAGAAAGGGAAAAATTCACAAATAAGAACTTCATATGGTTTTGGACAGAAAAAGTCATTACATAATAATTGAATAAACAAAAAAAATATGGTCTCTCTCTCTTGACAGTAGAGCTTTTCCACTTAGAAACGATACTCTGTGGACCAAAGAATCTACACCTTCCCTGGGCTGTTGCTCACCCAGCTGTTCCCCCACTCATGGCCAGCACAGCACGTGGAACAGAGGGAATAAACACTCACTGCACGGCTGGGGAGTAACTGACTCCAAGGAAGAGCTCTCTCGCCTCGACTTCCTGTTCATTATAATTCCATTTACAAATATTAACAAAAGGGCTATAATGCCTCCAAACCTCTCAAGCATTCCACTCAAAGGTCCTCACTGTAATTGGAAGTCAATGTTCTTCTCTGTAGAAGATGACGTGATGAGGACTCACTGAGGACTACCTTTGCTAGGTCAATTCCTGCCATACACGGGGAAACCCATCAGAAGTGAATCCAGCATTTCACGGGCCTAACATTCCATTCACAAATGCCATTATCAACTTTCACATTTTAATTGTAGTAGCACATGGAGGCTCACATCAGGGGAACACTGAGGATACCAAGAGAGTAGAATAAGTTTCCTCCGACAAGACCCAGACTGGGGGTTAGGGGCAAGCTGAAGAAGCTTAAGTACATTTTTACTATCCGAAAGCTACATATAAATTCAGTAAAGATTCCATTCATCAGCACAGCCTCAGAAACTTGCAAACATATAAACACACCCAGAAAAATTAAAAACATCTGTGCAGCCAACAGAACAAAATCTTAAAATAAAAGGAAACATTGAGCTGGGCAAGATGATCAGCTTCCCCCTTTTCCACAATTCTGCGAATCTCTATCTTTGGAAGTATCTATGTACTTCATCCAGGGACAGAGTTGGTGATTTTTTTCTAGTAAACAAATTCTTCACCTCTAAATAAATTTGCAAACTGTTTTACAATTCTAACCTCACCCAATCATGCCCTATAACACGCCCTTACAAAAGTAATTTGCACAAGAAAATTATCTTATTCCTACATCGATAAAAAATTGAAATATTTCTTTCTACTGTTACCAGTGTTTATTAAGTATAGGTTTTAGGATTTAAATTAACAGCAACAAAAAAGTTCACTCAGGTTTATCACACCAATTCAGGATCAGACTGGCAATAAAAGATTAAATTCTGCATTTTCAAAGTTTCAAAATTTGAATTAATTAGCAAATTTAGCAATTGCCAAAAAGGTAATTTTATTCACTGTACAAAATATTTAGACGTGCCATTTTATTTAAAATTTTGTATAAAGGTTTCTTCTTTGAATTCAATTCACCTTCTTGATGCTGACCAGTCCCTCACCTGTTGACCCTAAGAATCGAGGAAAATTCCTTGGCAAGTAGAACAGGGAAACTGAGAGGGATAGCTGAACACAGTGGCAGGAACAGACTGTCACTGGGGCGGAAGGCCTTCAGTTCCCGGCAGGAGGCAAAACTGGGAAAACAAAGACCTCACCCCCAGGGTAACCTTTTCTTCCCTGGCCTTTCCTCCCTAGAGATAACATCTAGGCCTTAGTTGTGCGTTCAGTTTTCAGTCCTATAAAAACAGCAAAACCAGATGCACAACCCCAGGACCAACCTGAATGACTAAAGAACCCTCCCCTGCCACCGACCAATCAGAGGAGACCACAACCCTGAAAGGACGAGCCTGGAGCACTAATGACTGTTCTGCTGAAACCCTCCCCTGAGACCACCCCTAAGAATCTCACCTGCAAGAAAGACATAAAAGCCTCAAGACCAAGGATCCAGAACAAGTTCTCCCTCTGGCGAGCAGCAGGTGACATTTTTCTTCTCCTTCTTCCTCCTCCTCCACTTCTTCCCTCACAGGCACGTGTCTCTAAATTCTAAGATAATGGGCAGCTGGCAGCTGGTTTCAGGCTAATCCCCTAAACCTGTCCCAAAAACCCCCTCTTCTCTGACTTCTCAGTGAACTGAGGCCACCCAGCCTAGGTTCTCCTGTTGCTTCTTCCATGCTGAACCTTTTCTTGCCACTCTCAACAGGCCCATCCTCTGCCTTGAGAGTGTACTAATAAAACTCTTACTCATCCACTTTCATCTTGCTGATCTGTGATTCTTTACTGCATCAGTGAGAAGAACTGAGCTCCAGTAACAACCTTGAACCCAATACAAAATACATTTTCCAGGAATGGTCTGCATGGACTCCTGAACCCATTTTTTAGGTCATCAATTACCAGTGACAAGGGCATTTCCAAGTAGGAATCTGACAAAGAGATAGAGGCCATCCCAGGCAGAGGGTACACCATAGAGCAAATATATAGGGGTACACCATATTTTGGGAAACCACAAGGGACTTGACTCCCTTGGGGTCTGATGCAGCTAGAGAGCTTCCTCATTCTGGATCTGGAGTCCTCAATCTCTGACTTGATAGTTCCTGAACTTCTTCCTGTTGCCTCAACCTCTTTGCTTAGCATCCACCCAAGGCACAGTGTACTTTAAGAAGACCTAGAAAGAGCTGAGCCTTTTTTAGTATAATAATACCCAGGGATATGATGGAAGCAGGAATCTGCTGAGTCTCACAATTTGGTAGCTGTTACATTACAGGGTTCAAAGGGCACCAAGGCCCCTCTACTTCCACTGTGGAGCCTAAGGGAGGCTAAGAAAAAGGACTGCTGGGGCTTCCGCAGAAGGGGACCCTAGAGAGGGAGGGATTCAGTTCTCCAAAGAACATGAGGGTGTTCTCCACAGACATGGCTGACAGTTAAGGTTGAGCCTTTTTATCCACTTCTGAACTCTTTGTGTTCTTGGCTGGCCAAATGTAAGGACCTTTAATCATTATGTGGGCCACTATCCAATAGGAAGAGATGTGTACCTCAATTTTGAATACCTATGTTTAAAGAACCAATTTCCTTGGGATTCAATACAGCCCCTTACTTCAGCTGCCACTGCATATTTTCCCCATCTGATTATCAAGCCAATGTTTTTTGCCTGTAATTCTCTTTTTACTGAAGGATACATCATCATTTATGTTTTTAAACTTGAGAAAAAAGCAAATTTTCCTGAACACAGAAATATTTATGCAGTTAATTAGTTTGTTCATCTACTTTTTACTTTGCTCTTTTCCCTCATGTGTGATTAAACTCCTGGCATTTCCTATATGTCCACTCTTTCTCATTAAATTCTCTCTCTTTTGAATTATTCAGTTTGCAGTCTCATTCTTGCCACCATATTCTCCATGGATAGAAAAACCTGAAATTATACAGACACCAAATCTTAAATCAGAAGTCACTTCAACTCCAGCCACAGCCAGACCACTCAACTCCCGACACCCCCAGCCAAGCTAGAAAGACCCTTGCCAAATGGAAGGCCTTCCTACCATCCTAGGAACCCTCCGCCCCCATTGGCCCCCTGATCCAAGTTCCTACAATGTTTTCAGATTCCTCAGTTCAGATGATCATGTTCAAGGGAAAGCTTCAGAAACAGGGTTCATCTATAGCTCCTTCTACTTCCACTCCTACTTCTATTCCTTATGTCTTTTATAAAAAATTAGCACTTTCAGTTTGTGAATTTTTCACCTCTTGCTTCAATTCTCTCTCTGTCACAAATTTATCACTGTAGTCTCTAAAGGTAACTCAACTGTTCCTTCTAAATACTGTGATCCTTCACTTTTCTACGTCTCTGATGAACCTTTATTTTTTATCTTTGATCTTTTCACACCCTCCACAGCTTAGTTAGTCAGACTCCACTTCTATGGCCATACAATATGATTCTAATATTCTTTTTTGGTTCACAGAGTTGACTTTTTCCCTACCCAAATAATGAATCAACTGGGATAAAAATTATAATGTTACATAATAATAAAGCATGATTTATAACATATCCCTGGGACAGAAAAATGAAAGAGAAAGTACTTTGGATACAAAAGATAATTCTTCAAATACCATCAAATTGTTTCGAACCATTACTAATTGAATTTTCATCTAGTCACTCTATACCATTTATAATTCACACACTGTTTTTAAAGGTAAGTTAAATTTTGATGTTTATTTGAAGAGAATTTAAATCTATTTGTCTTGAAATAGAGGCCAATTCTTTTTATTGAAGATAACCATTTATAAGCTCAGGTGATGAGAGCAAATGTTTTCCTTAGTTCAAATATCAAATCAATCTTGCCATTTACAGCTCTTAACCTTGAAAAAAGAAACCTTGGAATATATCACATATGTTCAGGCCCGCCTTTCCTTTTTTTCTCACCCTCCCATAGAACCACCAACATGAGGCTTTCTTGCATAAAATAAACCTCTCCAACCTTCTAGAAAGTGGCTACAAGGCCCATGGAACCCAATACTGCTACTATTTCTCATTCAAGAACATTCAACATTGCAATGGTTTTAACTTTAGTGTGTAAAGTTGTATATTTTAGGAGACAAAAAAGAAAACACAATCTTCTAAAGTAAATTGGATAAGTTTTATTCCTGGGACAACATGTATTTATGTAAATGGTGAGCTATGCTCAAGGGCGCATATACATCCACTTCTTTCTCTCAAATACCACACATCATTTGAGTTTAAAAGGTGTTTTTAAAAATGCCATAACTAACTTCCACCTCCCTAAACATGCAGAACCAGAACTAATGTAGTATGGATGTCAGACAGTCTATCAGGTACCAAAAGAAGTTTCTTTACTTCAGACATGTTAAGGACCAAAGTTAAATGCAAGGGAGACAGCCTCAAAAATGTTAGCTCTTGCCAATCTATTTTCCCTCCACCCACAAGAATAACTCTAGTGGAGGTTTACTTTTAGTTCTAATTAATCAGCTCTGCCCTCTCTTTGGCATGCGGCTGGCAGTGCTCCTCTGACCTGCTTTTGCTGACTGTCAGGAGTAAGTGCTCCCTGGAGAAAGTGAGTTGGGTCTCTGCTCTTTGGAACTCCTGCCAGCCCCCAGGAAGAACAATCCTGGTGATCTGGATATCACGATGAAGCAGAAGGTTGTTTTCCCACATTCTACCCACGTGGCTCATTTATCTGAATGTTTCTGTCCTACCAATAGCCCAGTATGTAGAGCCCATGAACACCCCTGTTCACCACCCCACAACACGTATTTTTGTCACCTAAGGAACTGAGCAACCCTACTCTGCCCAGGTACAGAGTCAGCATCTATTAAGGCATAGGATTCAGGCACAAGCTGGCAAAGACACTGATGCATCCATCCCAATCTCCATTAACCATCTCTTCCCCAACTCTATTATATGTAAAGAGCATGGTTTCTTTAACAAATGGAGATTGTGATTTAAGTTCCAATGTCAAGATATCCCAAAAGCTGCTGGAAAGAAGTGAGGAAAGGGACAGAGAAGCTGCTCTAAGCCAAGCATTGGGTCGGGGCTTTTACATGTATTACTGAACAATTCCCACCACCACTGTGCATGATTTGTGTTATCAGAGGGAAGCCTAGGGAAGTCAGCGATGGGCAGCTGATGGATACACTGAGATTCAAACCCAGATTCAAACGCATGTCCAGAAGCATGTTCCAGAGAAGGCTACCTCTGCAGAATATCTCTATATAGGGGTTCTGTAGAAGAAAGAAAAAGAGATCCAAAGTGTAGGATATAACCACAGGAGTAAATGGTTGAAGTAGATAGAGGACATCACCTTTGGGTGGGGTGATTTGATGGAATTCAGAAATTAGGGTGTCAAATGATCCATCGGTGTGGATGTTAATGTCCCCAAGGGTGACAACAGGAAGATGGCGGACAGAGAGGTGGTGAGCCCAAAGCCAAAGTAGTCATGAGTGATCAGGAGGTCAGGAGATGGCACCAACAAGAGGGCAAATGAAGGGTCTAGCCTGACAGAAAGTCATTGTCATTGTCAACACTTTATTATGTCAATACTGATTTCAATGCCAAAATTTCAATTTTCTACACTTGATTTTCAGACCACCAGCTCACTTCCCTTCACTATCACCTGCCTTTTTCTTCAATTCCTTCCTTCAAATTCCAAGGCTCATTTCCTTTGAACTCACTGTCAGTTTCATTAATTCTGCTTTCACCTAACTTGTACTCCACCCCTGATTAGATACAAATTTCACCTCTTCTGTGCCTATACTGAAGCAGCTAACACAGCTGCAGAATAAAAAACACTGTGTTGGCCAGTCCACTTTAAATTATAATTAAAAATCTCAAGTGGGTCCTGCACCACTGAGCATCCTCTACTTTTCCCTTCACCTATTTTCTGCTTTACTCTCTGAAGCAATAATTGGCACTCATTTCTTTCCTCAACTCTCCTCCTCCTTCTTCTTATTACTCTTAAACTCGAACACTCCTCTTCCTCCTTTCACGAATGAATGAAAGGGGCCTGTGCTCCCTGGGACTCTTGGGAGCAATAGTGTTTGTTCTGTGGCATCCAGCAGAAGAAAGGAATGTGGGGGACCACAGTGTTCCAACATGAAGCATGCTCTGAGCTTTTGCTTGCTGAAAGAGACCAAATATTCAATATTATCATACCACATTATTGCTACCCCCAAAAATAGTTTCCATAATATTTGGGGATGACACAAAAGAGAAAGTTATTTATTGATGACAATGAGAAGTTAACACAAACCTTTAGATTTCAAGTTCCACCAGACTGCTTCCCTTGCTAGCCCCTGCCTGCCAAGGAGGGCCCAGATGCCGTCTGGGGAAAGACAGACCGGGGCTTCCCTTGGCCTCTCCGGCAGCTTCCACAGGCTGACGGGCAGCTGGAGTCTCAGGTGGAGAGGAAGGAGTGCTGTGTCTCTCACCCCACAGGCCCTTGGTGCAGACCAGCCCCAAAAGGAAGGTCAAATATTGAGAAAAAAATGTTTTAGCCAAAGAGTGAGTCGAACATATCAGAATGACTTGCAACTAAAACTGGGAGTCAGAACGAAGGCGTTCTAAACATTAAGGTTACTGTTTTACCAAATATTACCTTTGATATGTTTCAAAGCTACTCCAATGAAGCATCATCATTTAAATGTGGCTTTCAAGTATTCATTTTTTATAAGATGTGAGAAGTTTATGGTGAGGAAGTGTATGGTGAGGAGTTATTAAATTATCTGAATTTTCAAGACTTACAGATTTTGAGACTTTGGAGAGAAGGAAAAATGGCCCTTGGGGATAATCTAATTTTCCAAAGCCCATTCTGCGCAACACTCATCTCACAAGTTGCTATTGTTATAAAAACAAATGTGTTCATGACCAGGTATGTTTGGGAAGAATGTCCCTCTTGAAATCTTCAAGCACATTACAGGTTCTGACAAGTCCTATGATAAGGAAACCTGTCTTAACTTGTTAAATTACACAGAACTTCCCAGGCTACTTAAAGATCATTTTCTTCACTCCCATCACCTTCTAACATTCAGCTCAACACCTGCAAGAAAAGTGATCTGGCCCAACATTCACATTTTACAGGTCAAAAATACAACAGAGCCCTGACCAGTATGGCTCAGCTCGTTCCACAAAGTAAAAGGTTGCTGGTTTGATTCCCAGTCAGGGCACAGGCCTGGGCTGTGCATCCAGTCAGGGCACACACAAGCGGCAACTGATAGATGTTTCTCTCTCACGTCGATGTTTCTCTCCCTCTCTTTTTCCCTCCCTTCTCCTCTCTCTAAAAATAAATAAATAAACAAACTATTTAAAAATAATAGAGCCTAAGAGAGGTGAAATTGACCCAGATTACATACTATTTAGGGTAGCACTGAGAGGTTAAAGAGGTCCCAAATTCATGGGGTGCGCCGTCAGGCTTAACTCTACCTCCAAAGGCAAGTACCCCTAATTGACTTCAATACTCTCTCACTGAGCCCATATGCAGTCTCAGAATCTTGCTTGACACAGTCACCCCATCGATAGAAGCTGGCATGTGAAATTAAATCTACTGGCCATTTGTAAACTAGTATCCAGGTATTTGGAATCTGGATCCCCAAAGTAACAACGTCATTATCATTGTCATCACTGTCATCACAGCCGTCATCTATTGAGTAAGTACTTTGTGCCAGCCACCGTGCTATGGGTTTTATATGTATTCTCGGCTTTAATCATCATAATGACCCTAAGAAAGAGTTAACAAGACAACCCCTATTCACACACAGGAGAGCTGGGGCACAGACGCCTGAAGGGGCAGAAGGTCATCCAGTTTGAAAGTGACTTAGCTGGCATCTTAGCTATGCCAACCATGCAGTCCCAAGATATACCCTCAGTCCTGACCAAGCCATAAATGTGGTCTTGAGTTGGGCTTGGGATAGCACAGACTATTCCCCCCAAAACTCTTTTTATCTTTACATTTTATCTGGAAACAACCCCCTAAGGTGAGGCTAGAATCGTCATCAGCAAATTTTAGAGAAAAAAAAATGTGATAAATGTACAAGTTCTGGGGTCTGTTCAACATATCAGAAGAAGAATAAGCCTAAGTGGGGTTTCAATATAGCACTGGGGGTGGGGCACTGAACAGAGACCCTTTCACTGTTCCCTAAGCCTGGCCTCACGCCCTGGGACACACAGCATCCCCAGCCTTCTCTGTAGACCCTCTTACCAAGAACTTTAAAGTGGTCATTGTGATTAAGAAACTCTAACCAGTAAAAGCACCACTTGCACTGACAGCAAAGGTGCTAATTACCTGCTAGAGCTCAGCTAGTTTCAAATGAAAACCTTAAAAAAAAAAGCAGCATTGGGTATGTTCAACATCCTATACCAGATGAGGTCTGCTGACACACACTCGGCCCCAGAGTGGAGTCCCAGACAGGGCAGGCGCCTCATTTGATGCTGGGATCTTCATAAAGCGGGATGATGAGAGAACTTTCAGTACACCTACAGAATCCTTTTGAAGGGTAGAGCCAACCACAACCATATAGTCAAGACATTCATGTCCCTTTGTGATCCTATCAAGTCTCACTAACCCTCCTATTCCAGCAGGGCAATCAGGGGTAAACCCAATGTGACTGATTACTAACTCCTTCAGGATTAACTTTCTCCCTGAATCTTGGGGTGCTGGGCCTTGGCAACCTCCCAATCTGCAAGCAGCACTTGGCTTTGAGTCTACATTTCCAGGGGTTTTTTTCAGCTAGAGAGTGACTTTGCCTCTTCCCTCCCTCCCTTTCTCTCTCCACGGACTTTTGCGTAATTCTGCTGGGAGAGGGGCCAAAATATCCCTTGTGCCTATTCTAGACCAGCTGCACTTCCTTGCAGAGTCCGTGAACCCCACCTGGCCATCTGCTGGGGAAAACACTGGAAGGAAGGTGTCACGTAAATATGAGAGTAGCTGAGGCTGATAGAGTAGCTCTGCTCTCCTTGTCACTTTGGATAAATTGTGCACTCCCTCGCTTGCTTCTCCTATGTCTTCCCAGCAGCAATGCGATTACGGAGGAAGCACCAGAAAAGCCTTTACAGTATAAAAATAGGTCTGGCTGGATATATCCCACTCTCAGAGGACTCCCACGAGCCTCTCTGTAAACACAAACAAGCAGCCCAGGCACTTCCTAAGGTCCTCACAGCCCTACCAAGGGCCAGAGCACAGGCCAGCTGGGATGGAGAAACAAGAAACAAGATGGCCTCTTTGCTTAATTAGATGTGAAATTTTCTCCAGTGAGATGAGAACCTAGTTACCTGGTACAAAGGGAATGATCAATATTTGTAGACTTCTAAAATAGGTGATGGGTTCCTTTGGGAAATGCATAAACATAAAAAACAAATTCCTCAGTTATTTCTAGGCATTGTTTTTAATACAATTCAACCCCCCCCCCTTATTTTTAACATCTGGTAAGCCTTCACTAGAGACAAGTTGATTTCCTAGCCAAAATAGTGCATTTCTGTCCATCACAACATAATTAATAATAATTTCCATATTTATGGCTTTCATCACACATCTCTTTGCACTAGTGAGGGAAGGCAGAGACAGAAAGTGACCCCTGCCCCTGCTGCCCCACCCGCACCCCAGCACACACACTCTGCTTGGCAACCATCCCCAGTCAGTGGAGAGCGTACCTTGTTAAGATAATGGAACGTAAATCAAAGTGAATAGGTCTACATGCCATACTGAGGGTGTGTGTCCACTTGCACTGCCTGCCAGACAGCAAACAGGCCTGCAAATTAAATGTGAAAAAGCAGTGAGGAACCGCGGCCCATCACTGGAAGGGAGAACAGGGCCCTGACAGTTCAGCTAATGCCTATAGCCACAGTGATAAAGGCCTGTAAACGGCTTCATTCCACCTTGTCACTCACAGTCCTGGCTGTCACCCCTCACTCCTGCTACCTGCAGTGACCTTTGTTATGCTCAAGAAAACGGCGTCAGCTATGAGTTCTCTCTTACAGAGGCCAGATGGGGCAGTTTTGCTCCATTATTTGCGCCTGTACAGGGAAAATGCCAACAGAAAGATTCATTACGGTCCAGCCCATCTCTGCAAAGCTCCTCTGATTTATTAGGGCATAAACTGCTGTATGGGCTGTAATGAGACATAAATGTTCTGGAAGGCCTATGAACTCCAGCAGGAAACGCCTTGCCATCACACTTCTGTGCACCTAATTTATTAACAGCTTGTGCCGGCACAGCCTGGAAAATCCTGCCAACTCTACAATCTGCCGCAGTCACCTTTGGGGTGGGCAAGGGAGAATGGGAAAAACGTGTCCAACTCGGATAAGTGACAGAAAACGTATGGGAATGCTGTACAAAACGGCAAAGCCCTGCATTTTCTCCGAACTACCCAGCAGACATTTGGCCAAGCTCACTCTATGAAAGGGCAAGGTTTCCCCAACTACAGGATGGCAAGCTTGAACTAGACATGATGTTATCTCAGTGTTTCCTTGGCCCTGAAGGAACACAGAGGAAAGTGTTTCTAGTTCCTTCAGAGGAGCTCCATTCTCTGCTTCTACTTTCTCTATCATTTGAAGGATACTTACTCCAGGGCAGTGTTCACCCCAGCTTATTACAGCACTCTGTGCAAGATGATTAGCATTTTTGCTTTCTAAACAACACCCTTTCAGTTCTAAATATAGAACAAAAAATTAACAACAGACCAACTCATTTTATACTTCCTTTTATACAACCAGTTTTTTCTTAGATCATAATATGCGTGTCTCTTTAATTCAATTTTGGTTGCATGTGCCAAACTTTATGAAAAGAATCAGATTAAGAAGTGAGCTGCCAAGAAAATATATAACATCATGACTTGATATTAGGTATTAGGCATTTTATACTTCGTGCACTAATGACAGGAGATCATCTTTTGTCACTGAGACATTCGTTTACACAACACTTCGTGGGCCTAGACCAAGTCCTCGAGATCCAACAGAAACAGATGTAGTCCCAATCTAAGATCAATGACATGATTTGTGGGGCCCAGAGCAAAATTTAATTGTGGGGGCCATTGTTCAAAAAGTATTAAGGATTTCAAGGTAGCAACAGCAGAGCATTAAGCCAAGTGTGGGACCCTCTGGGTGAGAGGCCGTGAGCCATGGCATGGTGGCATGGCTGGGGAGAGGCTCTGACTATGCCATGTGGCACATGTATTCGGTAAAGCAGCCAAACAATAAGACAATACCACTGATGAGAATGAAAGAAATAGATGTTAATGCTCAGAAAAAAGGAATATTGTACCATGGGAAAGCATGATAGAAGAATATGACCCTGGCTGGGGCACGGGGGACAGGGAGGCACGCCTGAGTTGAAACAAAAGATGTGTTTGTTGTTGAGTAATGAACAGGAGCATCACAACGGATAAGGTAGCATATATATGCACTCGGTCCCTGGGAGAGGGACAGCGGTACCCTATCCCAGAAAAGGCCCAGGTGTGAGGTGAAGACTGAGAGAGATTAGATGCCAGATCTCAGCGGGGCCTTGCAGGCCACGGGAGGATCTCCATCGCCAAGGAATGTTGATGGCAAGCACACAGACTGACTCATTCTCCATCAGTTGTGTGGGTCCTTTTCCAGGGCCCTTGTCTCCTACATCAAGTGACTGATGGCATGCCCCTTGGCAGGAGAGAGACGCATTGGCCCAGAAAAAGCCCAGCCTTGCAGTGAAATCTGAGACTAGCTGCAGGTTTGGTGAAAATATTTACTTTTATAACACCAGAAGCAACAGAATAATTTTGTTTTTAATTTAAAAAAACAAAGCATCCCCCCTCCTGCAAAGCAAATGCCAAGAGTATGTTCACAGTACCTTTCTACACCTGAGGAATAAGCCTGAGTAAATAGTGACTGAGACTTTGCCACTATAATTAAACACAGCAAAGGCCTAGAGTGCCTCCTTGAACAATGGCAGAATGCGATGTGCACATTAACTCCATGGTTCTCCGTGCCCAGAGTGTTGGACCAATCATCCCAGAAGCAGCCCTGCTGGTAGATCCCAGCTTCCTGGACTCTGCCAGGCTGTTCACACTTGATTAAGTATTATTGCACAAAGGAAGAAAGAAGGCCGGGGTCATTGTCTCCTGGCTACATGCTAAGGAGTCAGCATGGAGAAGAGTAGGAATTCAAGGCACTGTGTGATTGACCTAATTTTTTAAATTCGACCCAATAGTTATTCATTTTTTAAGCATCCTCTCCCACACACATGGAATTTGCTTTTTTGGTCTTGAATCTTGAGGTCTACTGATGATATTTGTTCTTAAAATAGAAGTTTTCTTGAAACAGTACATAATAAATAGATATAAATAGCCTTTCAAATTTTTGAATAAGAAAATTGTTTTTTCATGTCAAACCTGCTTTTTTTTTTCTTTTGAGTATCTCAAGTTGATACAAAACTCAAATTTAAAAATGCCTATTTTGACCCTTTTAATACATGGTCCAAATATTTATCACAAATTTTTAAAAAACTACACTGCATCTCTTATAACTCAACAGGAAGTGGTCTATTGATAACAGAAAAATGCATCCATTTTCAAAGTTCAACACTGTGTCATTGCGTGAAAGCAGGAATGCTATTTTCAAAAGAACAGAAACAAAATAAAAATATGCTCATCTAACTATCGCAAGCACATGTGCTCCCTACAAATGGCATTTGGCCTTGTTATTACTGCTTCCTTCCAGCCTCTGACGGAAAGGTGGTCACTGGTGGTTTCCCTACCAGCACAGAATGAAACTGCAATGCAGACTGATGTTCGGTCTTAAAACCGAATTCATATCTTCCACTCTTAATGTTTTTTTTTATTTGTTCAAGTACAGTGCCATATCTTTCACTCTTCTAAAGTATCTCCAAATCCTTAGGTCCTAGGATTCTAACACTATGAAAAAATAGTTCCCTGAAGCATCCTTTTCATGGGAGCCTCTTAGGAATGGATCCATTTCAGAGGTTTTTAGAAGAATGTTCACAAAGCAGTTCTGTGCCAACCAGATGTAGATAAGGGATTAACATAAAAGGGCCTGATCTGCAGTAATTTAAACCACAGGGAGCCGCCTCTGCTAAAAACAGGAATATTCTGACCCTTTGGTCAATACAGTTCACAAAAGGCTCCTGATAGGAGGAAAATCCAAATCTAGAGCCAGAGAACTGAAATTCAGCCACCAACCACCTGGGCAGATTCTTGTGAGGATTCTGCAGCCCAGGGGCTGGACCAGGCAGGCGTTTGATGGCACAAAGTATTTCCAACTATGCTGTGGATAATGTAAATCCCAATTCCCTTCTACTACCAGCTAATCCTCCAGTCACCCTGCATCATATGTCATAAAACAAGACTCAACTTTTGTCTTAGGAAAACTTGTTTTAATGTTTTTTTCAGGCCTTCCTTTCTATATGTATTTCTATATGGACAAGTTTGGAGATGAGGTGACGTCACAGCAAACAGAAATAATGCCTTGGTGTCTATGGCTCCAGGAAGAGAGTCATGATGGCTTATAGTGGAGAATAGCCAGGAGGCATCTCTGCTTTGTCTCCATGGCTGTGTCAGCAATAGCATTAGATAGCTCTCCTCTGCATACGAGGCATCTTCATTACCAAATGTAGCCATTGAGGCCGAAATATTCCATCAACATCACTCTGAAAAGCTCCCCCTTTGCTTGAATTCCAGTCACTAATGTGATATGGAACAATCTACATTTCAGGAAAACTTAAGTAGAACTTTGTTCTAAATTTCTTTGGTTACCAATGACTTATTTATAAAGAATAAATCTTGCCCTGACAGGTGTGGCTCAGTTGGTTGGGTGTCATCCTGCAAAGCAAAAGGTTGCCGGTTCAATTCCTAGCTGGGGCACATAAGAGAGGCAACCAATGGATGTTTCTTTCTCTCTCTTTCTCCCTCCCTTCCCCTTTCTCTAAAAATAAATAGATGAAATCTTTTTTAAAAAGAATAAATTTTTTATCTTATAGTTCATGCTGTTGGAATGTAAAGCTATCTCTTACCTAGTTTGTCTCAGAGACATTTTTTCTATTCTCCTCCATGTCAACTTTCCCTATACCCTCACTGTAACCTTTCAAAGCTGTCTGCTGAGAAATTAAAAGAATCTTGTGTTTTGCTTTTACAAATAAGGAAATATAGAAAAACTAGTCCCTCTTTCCTTATAATATTCCCTGACAAATAAATATAGAACAACATATCCAAAGGTAGATTTTCCTAAATTAGCTTTCTTCTATCTCTATTCCTTCCTGACTAAATATTCATCACCCCATTTAAATACGCATCTGCCCTCTCATCTAACCACCCACCCACCCACCCATCCATCCACTTACCCACCTATCTGTTCAACTCTAAGTGCAGATGTTACAGATACTGAAATTTGGAGTCAAAGAACTCATTCCCTTTGCCATTGTCATTGGGATTAGTATAACTACTTTACACATGGCCATTTACCAGTAGATGAAGCTAAGGAAAGCTGATGTTGAGGAAATAAAAAAGAAGTACATCATAAAATAACTTTATATTTCATTTCCAATTTTTGTAGCTGTAAATAAAGCTTCATTCTTTAAGCTTGAAGGCGAAGCCCAGAGGAGTGACCAGGAGCTCAGTGCTAAGAGACAGACAGCTTGCCAGCGAGATGAATGCATTTCATTATCTGGAGTTTATTCCACAGGCATAATTAGAACTCCTTTGAGAAGACAGCTAATTATGTAATATACAACAAAATATGTGAGGATTTCATTTTGGCATTAGGCAGAATCTATCAAAATCTGTTTTAATTTATGATTTCCTATTAGAAGGGGAACAAACAGGACAAGCCATTTCCACAGCAATGGCTTCTGATTAGTGCCACCAGATAATATGAAAGGAGAGCATATATCTTCCCCTGGGGCACCGCTAGAAAAAAGGCAGCTGAGATCAGCCCAATATATTATTAGATGTCGCCGGTGTCCTACAGAAACACAGCTGCAGGTACATTATTTCTGGCTGGGACAATGGTAATATGAGCGATCAGCAGAGACATCAAATGAACAGTCTTTACTAGCTGGCTCCTTTTTTCCTCTCTATACACAGTCTGCAGGGAATAGGGTGATACGGTCCCAGCACCAGAGATTCCAGAAGAAGCCTCCTCGGTCCCAGCCCACAGCCGGCACCTCCATCCCCAGCCATCTCTCCTTGCCGAGCTCTCACTCCCCGACAAGGAACTTCAGCAAACTTGTTGGCCTCATAGACAAAGCATCAGCCTCTCCACCTGCCCACTCCACCTTTCTCCACCTACAGGGGGTCTCATCTCCCAGTCCAGGCCCACGCGGAGGCCTCAACTCTTGTTTCCCAGGGAGCAAGGAGAGGAAAACAACACTGCATGACTCCTTAAACTGCATTCCTGAGAGTTTCTCAACTTTGTTGTAAAGAAAGGCAAAAACGGAGTAATAGAGACATTTTTCAACAAAAGGAAAATGAGAGGCGCCACCAGGCAGTTTCATTTGCAGGTAACTTATAAAATGAATGTGATTTTTCCTTCCAAAGGCTCAGTTACTTCTGAATAAATTAGCTTCAGGTGATGCTTTTAAAAAGAATGGTGGGGAAGGAGGCCATCCAGCTTGTTGGGACTGCCAAGCAGCCAAAAATAGTTCAATCGATTTCTGAAAATTTCTAACGATAGAATATTTTGGAAGATGTAGACATGGCTTTCCAGGTTCAGAAAGGCCAGTTTGGGCCTTTAAGATGCAAAGAAACCACGGAGAAAAGGATGGCACGTGGCATGAGGGCCACCTCTGGCATCTTGTGCAAAGCAGAGGCTGCTCACTGGTCACAGCCCTGTCCCTTTCCCAGCCAGATGGGCCCTCACAACTCTTCCAAAGTCAGCAATCCAGAGAGCCACTTCCAAAGACCTGAGCTGGCCCTCATGACTAAACCTTCTTGCCGTCCCGAACTCGGTGCAGACAGCTGGAGTTCATGAAAGAGTTAATGTGATTTTCCACTCCCCCGACTTGCTTTGAGGGACTCTGGTGAGAACTGGCCTGATCAAATCACCTTTAGGGAATGGAAAAATCTAACTCACCACACATGAAGGCAAGCACGGGAAGGAATGCTGGAGATGAACCGGGACAGGCAGAACAGAGCTGCACATTAGGCGCAAGGGAGGAACACAGACTCCGGGAGGGAAAAGGTGGCAGCGGAGCAGCCATCTTCCTGACTGCGTACAGACGACCCGTCTCTCACAAGTCCAGATCTTTGTCCCGGGGGTTCAGGTTCAAGGCCTGGTGTGCACATGGCAAGGAGGGGGCTCAGCCCCCATTCCCTTCTGCATCTCACAGATGTGTCAGCTGGTATGAGTTAGCCGGGCAGTGACCACATTTTGGGGAGAAATCATCCATTGATTTATCACAGGGGGCATAAATCATAAATGCATTTAGTTGTCTTCATCGCCTTTCTTGTCATCCTGCCCCTCTGAAGTGAAATTAAGAGGCAGATGTATTATCTGGGATCAATTCCAGATCCCTTTTGTGTTTGAAAAAAAAAAAAAAAAGAAATCCAGGAAGGGTTTCACACAACCGTCTGCCACAGGTTGATCAAAGTTTCGGCGCCTGGAAGGCCAAGTCACCACACAGATGAACTGAGAGGCCTGGTGACGAGAGGGGTGACACCCTCACTCCCACTAGCCCCTTGGCCCAGATGGGGGAGGATGACAGGAGTTCCTGCACTGCCCCTAACAACAAGCCAACCTCCTCTTTGTCTCACAGGCACCAAGGCCACAGGGCTTCCCGCAGTGACCTGAGCAGGCCCTCGAGGCAATGGGAGAACAGACGGTGGTCAGTCATGGCTGTAAATTTTAAAACTAAGTTGATAAAAAATCTGGTCAAAGCAAGAGCAGAGAGGGATCCTTCCAGAAAGGTCTGGAGGACTCCTCTCAAATGTTTGTGCATTCTTAATCTCATGTTTCCTCCAGGTCTTTTCAGGGATCCTGTCTCCTTCCCTCCATTCTCCTTCTTCATGAATTTTGTCCCATTTCCCTCACCGGTTCTATGGAACACATGATACTGCTATGTGCCTTTTTTCATGGCTCCTGCAAGAAAACTAGGAAGGAGCTACTACCATTTTACAAATTAGAAGTTCAGAGGAAATTGAGTGGCTTGTTTCAGATCACTCAGCTCAAGACCCAGTTGGACATCAAACTGTGCTTCTCTGTCCTTCACAATATGACTGTCAAACTCTGGGTTACTCTGCTACTTCTTTTGGTCCAAATCAACATCAAAAAAGTAGTTTCCTTTCTTGTCTCTTCTGAATACTCTTACATATTCCAGCAAGCACACCTGCCCCATGGACCTGAAGAACACTGGGCTTCAGGAGAGAAGCAAGGGCAGCAAGTCCTCACCTTGGGCCACAAGGCAAGACTAGCATATGCTCGTGCTGGCCTGAGGCTAAGAGAGCAAGGAGACCTGGAGGAAGTGAGGGCCATTGGGGGATGAAGGACAGAGAGGGCCACCAACAGCACCTTAAAGGAAAAACCGGCTCTTATCCAAGTCCTCTTGGATAAAAGTCCTTGGATAAATGTTCTCTTATCCAAGAGGACTTCCTAAGCCCTTCACAGCTCTGAACCAGGCACCTTGTGTCTAATCCCTGCTGGACACCATGCCCAGCATTTAGCCTGTCAGGACCAGGGGAGACTCACTTTGGACTCTTGTTTTGGTCACCACTCCTCACCTGCTAGGGCTCACAGGTAGGCCACTGGATGGAGGTATCAAACACCATACCTGGGAGACATTGCAGCCTGCTAGCACATGGTCTGTGTTCAGTCCACAGTGAAACACACACACACACACACCCATTCATGAAATTTCATATTAAGCAGATACTCTGCACCAATATACCAAGTGCTGGACACGCTCTCATGTGTAAAGAGTTAATAATCAAGTTAAACCCAAAGTGAATGCTAATTTTAACTATAATTGATGGTGTCACTAAGGGAAGTAGCAAGTACTATGAAAGCCTATAACATAAAAAGTGGTGGTCAGGGGATATATTGCTGAATATACACATATATCATAGCTCAAGTCAGAACTGCAAACTGGGAGATGTCCATGTGAGCCACATGTCTGTTTCTCCAAGAATTTCTTGAAGGCCTGGAAAGACCACCTCTGTATCAGATTTTTAACCCCCTCAGTGACTGGCAGCAAGGAGGGCATTCCTGGGTACCCTGCCTAGAAGACACAGAAGCAGAGACCCCCAGCCAAGAATCTGAACCACACCCTCTCTCCTGATGTCAATTCTAGCCTAAGGCAACTCTTGCTAGATTTTTTTTGAAAGGGGTCTAGAAATTTTTTAATGAGAAGACCTCCTAACAGGCCATTTCCTAAGTCAGGAGGAAGGGAAACAATTAGTATTTCTACAAGAGTTAAGAAAATTATTCCATGAAGAGAAAATACTTCCAGTAAGTATCTCTTTGGCTTACACAGACATTCTTTCTTTCGAGTGTGAACCAGAACAAACTTCTCTGAAATTCTAAAACCATCACTTTTTGTGTCTGTCTCATTAAGACACAGAAACAAATCATGTGAACAAGTCATGATGCTTCCTACATGCTCAGCAAAGCACTGGGTAGACAGCATTCACTCCTTCCTCCCAAAGGCTCCCTAAGTGAGCATGTGTGTCAGGCGCATGGGTGCACTGGTGGACAAAACAGACACAGTGCTCTGCTCTCATAGTGCCCTGCTTCTGATGGATGGGACAACAAACACAATTCACTTCTTCGTGATGTTTATCTAATACAAGATGAAAAATCCTATCACTAAAAGGAAAGCAGTACCTAAGATCACTGGCCGTCAGGGCCAGGGTAACTTTAAATCTGATAGTCACAGTGGGTATCATTGAAAAGGGGGTGTCTGGGCAAGGGCATAAAGGAAGTGAGAAGTGAGCCAATGTAGAAATCTGGGTTAAAGTGTCCCAGGCAGAGGGGACAAAACTGCAGATCTCCGAAGGTGGCAGTCACCCAGCATGCCTGAGAGCAGTGGGCTACGCAGGGGCCAAGAGGGGCAGGCAGTAGAGAATGGGTCAGAACGAGCAGTCCCCTCTCTTGGGACTTGGGCCTAGCCTTGGCATAAAGTGGGGAAACAGTCCAAGGTTGGAGGTTCACTGGCATGATTTACCTTTAGTTTCCAAAGTGCTTGGCTGCTGTGTGGAGAGCAAGCCATTGAGTGCCTACTTCTGATGCAACACATCTGAGAATTGAGGAGAACTTTGATTCTACCACAACTTCTATGTGGGTATAAGAGTGGCGGGGGCTGGGAAAACACAGCTGGCTTCCGGACTGTCTGCGCACACCGGGAGGTGAGGCAAATGGGTAAGTGGGGTCAACTGTGTGGTGACAGACAGAAACTAGACTTTTGGTGGTGAACATGCTATCGTATTTATAAATACAGAATTATAATGTTGTATACCTGAAGGATATAATGTTGTTAATCAATCATACCTCAGTAAAAATATAAATAATAAAAGTTAATCACCAAAATAAATATACAAATAAATAAATCTATTTTAAGATGGTATTTGGAAAAATAAAAAAGGATTGAGCACTTCCAAACCCATTCAATCAGCCACCTGTGTTCCCAAACCTACCATGCCAAGCTGTACCCTCTTCTGTTTGTCAGCAGCACCGGCTGCCTGAGGACCTTTGCACAGATGCACCGCCGAGCCTGGCCCAGGATCCCGCAGACTGCAATCTCTTCTCTATCACTAATACTCAACAAGCACTCGCTGTCCCCAAGGACTTGATACACTTGGCACTACTTGCTTGCCAACCCCTCCTCATCACATGCCTGGGAGGGCAGCCTGGTTCTTGTCTTTGTCCCCACCAGCCAGCTCTTAGATGAGGAAACTAAGCACAAGGAGACTCAGTCACTCTCCCAAAGCCAAGGGCTCAGAACAGTAAAGTCTAGACACCTACCCCAGCAGGCTGAGCCTTGACCGCCAGGCCAGAAAAGGGTGCCTGGTAGAAAAGCAACGCTACTTTTCAAAAATCTCCATTGTACATTTCACTTATATACATAGTCTGCTTGTCTGAATTGAGAAACACTGGCTCTTTTGTATCATTAATTAGTGATATTGAATGATCAAATAGATCTCAGTACATTGATAGGTGCTTGAAGTTTTATTATAAAGGACACTGCATGTATATCTATTCATGAAACAGGTAAAAGGCAAAGCCTAGAAGTGATTTTAAAATGCAGCTGAATACTTTAATCTTCTTATTAGTCAACTAAGACACCAAATAAGATGAAGCTAGATTTCGGGATTAAAAAGTACTTTCTATTTTCCACATCTGAAAAGATATTCTACACCATCTTGAATTCAATCTTGGTACAAGTACATTTTAAGTGTAACAGCTAAATAAAACAGTTTTAATGACACAAGTAGTTGTCAATCACGGTGACAATGCTGATGCTACAACATGGTGGGCTCCAGCTACTCGGTGCCCAGCACTGAGCTTGGTAACACATCAGCTTCTTTAATTCTGAACAAAACTGCAAGGTGTGTACAATTAGCCCCATTTTACAAATAGAGGAAACAGATTCATTAGCATCTAGATACCACCCTCTTTTTAGGAGGCAGCACTGCTTCCCTGCCCCCACCCAATCCCTAAGAGCCCTACTCAATAGTCCAAGAGAAATAAAAACCTAAGAAATAAGAACTTGGCATGTCATTAGCCTACAAATAGTGCTGCATCTATTCAGCAAGCTTCCGATTATGATGAGGTGTGCCATTAATAAGCTAATGCACCTTAGCACCAGGTCCAGGCTGGGCCTGGGGCTCTGTAACCTCATTTCTGCTCTGCCAGCTGCTTCAGGCCAGCCTCTGCCCACAGGGTCAGTAGGGAGAGGCCGTAGGGATGGAGGAAGGAGGAGGGACTTGCTTCCCCTGGTGTGCTCCTCTAGTTCCCATCACCACCACTCCAGCAAGGCTCTGATCCAGCAGGGATAGTCCATTCTGGTAGTAGTGAACAAAGTCGCTTTGTAGTTTTTCCAATGCTCATTCCCTTCAGAAACCCCAGCACCCCTCTCAGGTGCCTGAGTCCCAGTCCCACAGAAGCCTGCTCTGGGCTCAGACACCGCAGCTCCTTCCAGCCAGGGTACCCTCCTCAGAGGTCTGGGGTCCCAGCCCCCCAAGTCCTCTCCTCCCCGCCCCTGTGCTGCACCATCTCTGCCTGCAGCCACAGGGGTGGCAGCTGTTTCCTGAGATTGCTATTTCCATGATACCCTTGACTTCTGTTCTTGCCCTTTCTGGTTAACACCTCTTAACATTACGTTCTCTCATTAAAATAACTGGTGGGTTCCTGCCCCTGTCTGGATGCTGCCTGACCCAGTGGTGACATAACTGTTCCCAGGGCCATTTTTCAGAGTGCTTCCACTGAGACAAACAGTCTTCGTCCGCAGGGCCATGGAGAGGGCACAAAACCCTCCATAATTCAAAAAGTGTGGTCACAAGCCACCTATCAAAATGCCAATTCTGGGGCCGCATCTGCAGAGAACGGAGCTCAGGCGGCACTTTTCACAAGTCCTCTAACACTGTCAGTGCCTCAGTGTGAGAGCGCAGGTGTGGAGGCAGTCCAACGTGGCAGAGGATCAGAACCCCCAGCAAGGGACAGTCTCCCTGAGCCTGAGCCCCCTCACGTGGAAGAAGAGAATGGCAATAGGAGTGTCTACCACTAGGCCGTAGGATGGAGCTAAGAATTAAATGGGAGGAAGCAAGTAAAGTGCTTGACTCTGCCTAGCGTGGGGGCTGGTTTTGGTGGGATCGTCCCTGTAGGGTAGTGTCTGACATCCATGAAGTGCTGGTGGGGGTCACTTGGAAATATGCACCGTCCCCACACGCTTTCTGCAGACAGTGCTGTATGGGTGCAGGGGAGGTGCCACTGAGGCTGTCTGGAGCCCCTGACATGAACCAATCTTTCTGTGGCCGGCAGCAGCCACGCACCAGTGGGCCTCGTTCCTAACTTGTCTCATCATGTTCTTGCTGGAGTCGCAAGATGTCTAACACCAGCAGAAGTAATTAAAAATAAACGGAGACAGGGAACCATTTCGACTCTTCCCTTGGCGGTGAGGGGTTTCCTGTCATACTGTTGACTGACCACGAGAAATGAATGTTCCTGCTATTTTCCTGAGACAGCTTTAGGATTTATCACCCTGGAAAAAACACAGCAATGACACACACGCACCCAAAACTTTCAAATCAAAATGTGACTTTAGTCAGGGAGGGAGAGGTGAAAAGAGGGAGAGGACAGAGGACTGTAACCACCAGCTGAGCCCTGAGGTAAATCACAGTAAGAAACATGACCATCTTGGAGCATTCACAGGAAGAAGAAAAAAACCTAACCCTAACCCCCACCCAATTGCAATTGGTTTTGATGAGGAATATCAATACCAAAACTGCATACGTAGCCCAGGACCATGGTTTGTAGCCTGATTCCCCACACAGTAGTCAGAAAGAACTTCTAAAAACAATCAGCTCCTGCTTCTCCCTGTTCAAGAACCTCCCATGGCTCCCCAGTACCCTTGGATCACAATGTCAACTCCTTACCGTGCCCACTAAAGGCAAGGGGAGCTGGCCCCTGCCTGTCCTGCCAGCCTCCCCCACAACATTTCCCTACCCTAACCATTCCAACCATCTGCCCTTCTCCCAGCCCCTCATACACACCCAACTTCTCCTCCTTGGGCCTTTGAAAATGCCATCGCCTCTGTCCCCCTCCTCCACTCTTTTCTCGTCCATATCCTGTCCTCAGAGAGGCTTCCCTCAGCCTCCCCATTCTCTGTCTCTGGCCCTTGCTTGTCTCCTTCAGAAGATTTACCATGGTTTATAGTCAGCTGGTCTTTTTACTTGTTATCTGTGATCTACTCCTGGGCTCTGGTACAATAACCTGGGACAAGCGGGCCCCCATTAAAAGTGTTTTGGATGAATGAATTACCCCACATAGCTACTTCCTTTCATGTACTTCCTCTTTAAATAGCCCCTGCCACCCTCAAGCCTCCATGGTAATTTGCTCCTATGGGATGGCGTACAGACAGCCATAGTAGAGGTGGGGTGTGGTGGCAAGACACTTGGAGACCCCTCTTCTATGAGCGGTATGATCTTAACTCCTTCCCCAGGGGCCTTTGGTCTTGGGTAAATCCCTTCTCTTCTCAACAGGCTCAAAGGGAGGCAAAGGAAACGTTTTGTAAAATCATTTGAAAATCCAAATTATTTTACTTTGCGTTCCCTCTAAGTTCATCCATGTTCTAGCAAAGAGCAAGATTTCATTCTTTTTATAGCCAAGTAGTATTCCATTGCATATATGCACCACTTTTTTTATCTACTTGTCTATCGATGGGCACTTGGGTTGCTTCCATATCCTAGCTATTGTAGACGATGCTGCAATGATCATAGGGTGCATATAGTGTTTCAAATTAGTGTTTGGGGTTTCTTCAGATATATATCCAGAAGTGGAATCTCTGGGTCATGAGGCAGATCCACTTCTAGTATTTTGAGAAACCTCCATCCTGTTTTCCACCCTGGCTGTACCAGTCTGCATTCCTACCAACAGTGCACAAGGGTTCCTTTTCCTTTACATCCTTGCCAGCACTTATTGTTTGTTGATTTATTGATGATGGCCATTCTGCACAGTGTGACATAACAGAGAAAGACCAAGAACATATCATTTCACTTATCACGGAATCTAAGGAACAAAATAAATAACAAAACTGAAACAGACTCATAGATAACAGAGAAGAGACTAATGATTACAGGGGAGAGGGGGTTGGTGGACTGGGTGAAAAAGGTAAAAGGATTAAGAATACAATTTATAGTTACAAAATTGCCACAGGGGTGTAAAGCATAACATAGGGAATAATACTGTTGTGATATTATTGTTCCCTGTGTTGTAATATAGGGAATATATTGTTGGGAGTGACAATATTGTAATATATGGTCACTAATACTGTAATAACTATGTACGGTGCCAGGTGGGTACTGGCATTATCAGGAGGGTCACTTTAAATTATGTAATTGTCTAAACATTATGCTGTACACCGGAAACTAATATAAAATAATATTGAATGCCAACTATAATTTTAAAATAAGATTTAAAAATATTATAACCCTAAGAACTAATCAAAGTTACACACAATGAGATACATATAAGCATGTTTATCACAGTGATACTTATAATGGTAAATAATCGGTAGCAATCTCAATACCAATAAAAGTAAATGGACATACAATATTATGACAAAATATCACTTGAAAGTCAGAGATAGAAACAATGTCATTTGGGCAAGAAAAAAGAAAATTTCCTTGCAAATTGCTTAAGATTCTTTAAGGGTTGGATTCTTAAGAGAATAAGTACTAGCTCAGAAGTTCTATTTCCCAAAGGGCCCATGTCCCATGGAAAGAGGAAGAGAGAGGAATTTGAAGAACCTTCCACACTTCCCAGCCTCCAGGACTTGGCGTGTTTGAGGCTTTAGCTTCCAAATGATGCCAAAGGAGGGAGGCGGGGGGCAAATCCCCCACGAGAGCTCCTTCTTGGAGAGCCGCACGACATCAGCTGAACGACAGGGATTCCCAAAAGTGCTCCAAAGCCAGGCCCCCACACCGTGCTGCGAACAAGGGCTTCCCTTTGTCTCCAGATCAAGAGCTGCTTCTGCCTCACCTGTCCTTGCCCTCCTCCTCCCCAGGCCCCTACGGATCCCCCAAGGGCCCCAAGCCCTGGTTGTCCCTCGAGGGCCTCACAGCTGCAGATCTCGCTGTTGCTCTAAAGCAACCAGAAACACAGAGCACACAGAGCTGAGACAGAATTCTTCTTTGAAGTCCCCTGTCCTGTTAGAAGATGGAAATCACTCAGAAGAGGAAAGTCCCCTGGACAGCCTTTTTCAGAGGCCATACAGCGCCTGCAGTCCTGATGGGTTCTGAGATCCCCACATCTCTGACATTCCACCAACCCTCACGCACTTTGGGATGGGAAGGCCAAGGAAACGAATTTATTGTCTGGGTGACAATATGACTGGAATGACAGGTCACTTTGTCTTGCTTTGCCCTCCAGATGCATGTATCCTGGCTAAGGGCACAGCCTCAGCATTTGACGTCTGGGCTACCATTTGAGATCCATCCAACACTAGTTATAAAGCCATGAATCAGTTATGTAGCCTCTTACTGCCTCAGTTTCATCACTTATGAAAAAGTAGATAATAATAGCACCCACCCACTGATGGGTTTTCTGAGCAAATATGCATAAATCATTTAAAACAGCACCTGACATTCAGCACTCCATAACAATAGCTCTCTTTAGCTTTGTTTTATATATTTAAGTATAGAACACCAGTTGGAAGCATTCCCTGGTTAAGGGAAGTGCTGGTGCATTCTAGTGCTGAGCAGTCTAGTGCTGCCCACATGAAGGATAGATAGTGCAGGGCACCTAGCAGGGACAGAAGGGGCATTGTGTGACCCAAACTAAAATAGAGTTATGAACCCACAAGTAGGTCAGTTCTGGCCTCACCATGATGGAGGTTCCAAGGGTCTCATTTTGGGGGGTTCAGGGGTCTCTGCTTTCCTAGGTCTTGGCAAAGAGGAAATCTGGTTCTCTGCAGGCTCCTGTTACTCCAGCAACCTAAAGGCTAGGACACTCTGCCACATGCCATGTCACTACACAACAGGGTTCCAGGTGCAGTCAGGGCCAATGTCCACGGCACCGGGTGCAGTCCCTGACTGGGAGCCCGCAGCTGCCTTCCCTTCTGAGCAGTCCGTCACCGTGCGCTGCACTCCAGCCCTGGGGGCAGTGCTGAAGGAGAAGAGGGAGGACCAAAAGGACTCAAAAAAGCTGAAAGGGTAGGTCCCCACATCAAGGAGAGGCACCTACAGCATAAAGAGAGGGATTCGCCATCAAGTCTCCACCCTCTCTACCATTTATAATGTGGCCACTGTAGATACTCAAGTAGAAAAGGCAATGGAAACATAGGAAGAAACTGCCCTCACCATTTTGATTTCAGCCAATACATAAAATTCCAGGGGCATCTCAATGACTTTCAACAGCACACTGGTCAATTCCTTTAGATCAGTGGTTGGCCAACACGTTCTTAAAGAGCCAGCTAGTGAATATTTCAGGCTTTGTGGGCCACATGGTCTCAGTCACAACTATTCAACAGTAGACTACATATAAACAAATGGTCATGACTGCGTTGCAACGATACTTTATGGACAGGAAGATTTGTACTGTACATAATTTTCACACATCATAAAATGTTATTATCCTTGTTTTTTTGTTTGTGTTTTGACCATTTAAAAATGCGAAAATCATTCATTTGGAGCTCATAGGCTACACAAAGCAGGCAATGGATCAGATTTGGCCCATGGGCCATAGTTTGCAACCCTTTCCTTAAGTCACTTGCTTACCATGTCTTAGTATCCACTCTGCCTTGTCATCAGGGGAAGTAATGGTAAATAATTCCATGAGGATTTTCTTTAGTTCACTTGGGAGAGCAACTACATAGGTGGCAGGTAGGGCTGGCTTTTTTTTTTTTTTCTAATTTAAATGTAGGCAGCTTTATTTCTTGGGCAGACCCTGGAATGAGTCCCTTTCATATTGAGAAGTTCATATTTTATTCCAAGTGTGTAAGCACTGCTGTGAAGCCACAAGCCAATGGATATCAGGCCAAAGTAAATGGCATCCAATAAAGGAATAAATAGCTCATTTCTGAACTCAGAAATAAAATGCTGGCAAGGGACACATTGCATAGGCAATTGCTGCCTTCAGAGACCCATAGTTAAATCACAAATAATGCATTCCTTCTTCCTTCTCATTCTAAAGTGATTTATTAATCAGTTTCCTTAGCAAAGCCCTGGTTGGGTGGTAAATTTTTAAAATGATACCCACAGTGTTCCCCTGGCCTGCTCCCTACTTCTTCCTCCTTGCCCCTTCAGTGAACCCAGTTGCCATACTGTGAGGAAGCCCAGACTACTACTATACTGAGGAGAGAAAACTTACAGAGTGGCCCCAGAAGATCAGTCACCATGTGGAGAGAGAGGCTACAGCGAGGGGAATCAAGGTAGCCCAGCCCAGCTCCCAGCTGCATGCAGATTAACTAGAGACCCAACCTGACACCACGTGGGGCAGAATCGCCCCGGTTAAACTACAGAACTGCAAGAATTGCAATAATAAATTGTTATTTTAAGCCACTTGGTCTGGGATATTTTATAGTATTGCTGTATAAGTGATTGCCTTTCCTTTCTCTCTTTTCCTTGCTTCTTTTGCTGCATAACAAGTTACCCAAAATGGAGTGGCTTAACTCAACACACATTTGTTATCCCAGTTTCTTTGGGTCTGGAGTCTGGATACAGCTTAGCTGGCCCTTCTGTTCAGGATCTCACAAGGCTGCAATCAAGGTGCTGACTAGGCTGTGTGTCACCTGGAGGTCAGACTAAAAAGAATCTGCTTCCAAGGACATTCAGATGGATCGCAGGCTTCATCTCTTTGTGGCTATAAGACTGAGGGTCCAGGTCTTTGCTGACTATTAGCCAGAGGGCGCGCCCAGGCCGTAGAGCCTGCCCTCATGTCCTTGTCACAGGGCTTCTCCGGATTGTCACAGGGCTTCTCCGGATAGGCACTCCATCAAATTGGCGAGAAGAGCCTCTCTGCACTCAGGGGGCGTCCAGTCCCTCTTCTGTGGGTTTTCAATTAAGTAAGGCCCCCCCCCACAATAATATCCCTTCTGATTAGATCAAATCAACTGACTTGAGACCTTGATTACATCTGCAAAGCTCCCTAACCTTTACCATATTTCATTGATAGGAACAAATCAGAGGCCCCACCACACTCAAAGCGAGGAGACTACACAAGGTATAAACACCAGGAGGCAGGAATAAGGACACTCTCCCAGGACGGCTCTGCCCTACTCAGCAGAGCTGGGATATGGTGCATGGTGGTGGGACTCTTCAGAGATACACAACCTGTCTCCAAGGACTCACCAAACCAGGGAAGATGAAAAGTAGGTCCAGAAGTAATTACAATACTGGACATAAAGCTATGTTTCCCTTATGATGATTCTGAGAGACCCTAAAGTTTAGGGTTCAGGCAAAGAAAAGATGGCGTCTGACTGGAGGAGAAAAGGGAAAGCTGAGGGCAGACCCAAGAGAAAGGACCAAATCCCCAAAGGATGGGTAACGTAGGCCACACCTTTGAAACAACACCTGTTAATCCACACCTGTTAATCCAGAACGGCATACCTGTGGCATGTTAAGCACATGAGAGAGGAGGGCTTTGAGGCAATGGCAGGGTGGTGAAGGTCCTGGCCAAACCAAGTATGCATTTGCTGCCTAAGGAGGCAGCCATTTCACAGTTCCATCCATTTTTTTGTCTTATGAGAAGGCTGACTCCAAAGTGTCAAGTGTACCCACGTATAAGAAAAACTAAAACCTAAAAATTTTATATACTGTAGCCAGATTTTCAAATGATAACCAGTAACTGGCAATATTTCAAGCAAAGTATGGGCCAAGAAATGAATACCTGGGCAGTGGATTTGGCGAGGGAACGCGTCTTTGTCAGGCTGACAGAGAGAAACAAAAGTGGCACAGCCCACAGGGTAACTAAACACCACAGCCTGGACTCTGCCTCACGGCAGTGGTTCCCCAATGCGGCTCTTCACCCACAATGAACACATCACCTGGGAACTTGTTAGAAATGCACACTTCCAGACCCCGCCGAGCCCTACTGAATCAGGAACACTGGAGATGGGTAAGCAATGCTTGTTGGGACGCACCCCACAATGGTTCTGATGCTCCCTCAAGTCTGAGAAAGGCTGCCTATGGGACTCAGGCTCTAGCTTTAAAATAATTTTTCTTTTTTCTGACTTCATTTCCTGTTCCTATAATCTGGAAGGTTACCATCTACAGCATGACACAACACTCTACTAAATATCTAATGTTCAAAAGAACAGAGAAAGATGACTCTTTAGACATTGCCCATCATCTCACTTTAACCCAGGGCTAAATCACATTGGGGTTTTATGTACATTTACTACCTGAACCTTCACAGAGAAGCCATCATGAAGAGAATATGTATATGCATGTTTATATGTATATGTATACAAGTATATATAAATACGAATGTCATGGAACTCCCTACAATGGAGCAGAAAGAAAAAGTATCCTGCTATTCATTTTTTAAAGAGTTTATTTATTTTGTTTTAGAGAGAGGGAAAGGAAGGAAGAAAGGGAGAGAAACACTGATGTCAGAGACAAACATCAATCAGTTGGCTCTCATACATGCCCAGACTTGGGACTGAACCCACGACTGAGGCACGTGCCCTGACCGGCAATCAAACTTCTCACTTTGTGAAACAAAGCCCAACAAACTGAGCCACACCAGTCAGGGCATGCTATTAATTTTGAATCATAGGAAAAGACCCTCTTGCTATAGAAAGAAATCTGCTTCTGCTTGATAGCTCTTTTTAAGTAGATGAAACTGTTTTTGAACAATGTTGAAATTTCCAGGACCCTGGTTCCAATTAATCCAAAGAAGCACCTGGCCTAAAGTCAATATTGTTCCTTTGGAAAGGTACGTTGAAATTTGTATTTTGCCTGAAGAATTATGACTTTGCAGCCCACATCCTATGCCTCTCCCTGTACATAATGTCGTAATGTTTAAATACAAATATTCCTGGGCGAGTGCTCTGTACTAAGTATCACCAAGCAGGAGGGATTCACGTGATTCCGAGCATGAGACTCATATGACAACACATTTGGTGCTAATGGAACTGCTTATTAAAAGGCTCCTTCACCTTCTTTCATTTAAGATGGTCCTAAACAATTGAAAATATCCTTGAACAGGCTGTGAGAAATACCCATGACCCTACCCTACACTCGCTGGTGCCATGGCCTCCCTGCCAGCCCTTCCGTCACTCGGTCACCCGTCAGGGCTGTGCGCTGTGTGCCAGCCGCACACCCGGCACTGTGCCGTATGCTGCATGTATGACCCTCCCTCACAATGTATACATTTGTCAGGAATGAACTCTGTCCTCTGTCTGTCCCTGGAAATCACCACCTGAAACACAGCGTGTGAAATCACCTTGTCCAACAGTGAACATGCATCTTCTTCAGGACTGAATTCTAAAGTCAGTGCTTATTGTGAGAGTTGCATTCAGCCAAATTTATTCCTAGGTACCTCAGACAGGTGCCATGTCAGAATCCTACACCCTCTTAGTGAGCCCAGCCCAACCAGCTTCTCTTCCAGCCTCAGAAGTGATGGCTGTTTCTCAGCGGGAGCCTCAGGGAAAGAAGTGGGTGTCCATGTACAAAAGGTATGTGTCTTGAACAACCAGACTCACACTTGGTGAGGTAAGATGACTACACATGGGGACCAAGGATGAGGGGTGGAATATGGACCAACATCATACGCTCCCTTGAGGGTACATGCTCCCTTGAGGGTACACGCTTCCCTGCATACAGCTGAGAGCATAATTGTCATGTCTCCTGTTTCTTTTTGCCACGTGTGTATAGTTAATTCAATTACCAGAAATTAAATACTCAAAGTATGAAAAGCAGGATGAACTTGTTCTGGAAGGTCTCCCACACCTACAGAGACAGTCAGGGTGGGGCCATTGCCCATGGGATAGAAAGGTGCCTCTGTGATGCCCCAGGTCAGCATCTGTCCAACTGACCTCCTTTTCCTGATGAAATCCCACCATCGAGGTAAGATAGTGGTCACCAACTGCCCATCTGCCAATTAGTGACCATTCGAGAAATTTATTCTATGAAAAACATGGATTACTTGGCCATATCCTCAGAGATTTTGCTCCTGTAGGCTTAGAGTAGGGTCCATGTATCCATGACTTAAGAGCTCTCCCCAAGGAATTCAAAATGGCTAATAGCTTGAGGAACCTCTGCATTAAGACACTTAAAAGGCACCCAAAATGTTAATATCCATTACTGATACCCTAACACATAGGTTCATCAGATAAATGAATGTCAACCTGGGAAATGGTCATTAGAATGAAGAACAGACTTTGACATGGGTGGGAAATAGCGCCGGAGGGGTGGGGACGGACCGTAGGTCCTGGGGGTAGCAAGGGCTCGGGAAGGAACTGTGGAAACACAGGAACATAGGAGGTTTCTGCAAGGCTTCCAGGCTGACCGAACACAATGAACACATCTTTATGGGTTTCCTCTCTCCTCCAAGAATGTTTCATTTTGAGAAAAAGGAAAGCCATAGCATGTTTTGGTGAACAAAAAAACCCGAGGCTGAGAAACTATAGGTTATTATGAGATTAAATTTACACAGGGCACTTATCTGTGAACAACCTGTTGGCTTCAACACAACGAAGATTCTCTATGCACTGCACCACATGGCCGGCAGCCGCATCCACTTACCTTTCTCTCTGGCCAATTGTATTTTGCAAAGATTGTGTCATAGGTGTCCACAGCCCCATCGGTGATGAGCATGATGGCCTGGCTGCAGATACTTCCTTGTCCTGTGTGGTTGAACTGTGGGAAGAAATAAGTACAAAATAAAAAACCCACCAGGGAGTTCTGTGTGTCCATGAGACTTTAGGGGCATGAGGTCTGGGGCTTTGGAAGTCCCACCAAAGAAACATGTGCACCAGAAACACGGAGTCTACACTCTAAGCCTTTCCCCTCACATGAATCGCCAAATTTACTGACAACTTAGAACAACACACAGACTGCAGGAGGGATTTTTGGAAGACACGCATAAGGTGGGAAGTGTGATTCTAACACACATACCTCTCCTGTCTTCGGGTGTGAACAGCTCTTCAGAATATAAGCCCAGAGAAGCTGGCACAACAACCTGACAGAAACACATTATTCGGGCAGCAGACTATGCACCAGGCAACATCCCTTTCAAAATCTGAGTCTGGTTTGAATGGGCCTAATGGGTAAAAGTTGACTATATAATAAAATCAAGGAGGTTTTGGACACATAGAGAGTAACGTCAGGAATATCAGAATTCAGGTTAGAAGTGTAAGCACCCTTTTTTAGGGTTTGTTTTAAATCTATATTTGTTAGCACGTAATGTTTTGTATTAGTTTATGTAGGATAAACTAATTAGTTTATGATAGTATGTGCAGCATGCTGAAATTCCAAGATTGTGCCCACTGGTGTACAAAACCCTAAATTTCTTCAGCTTTCAGTTTTACATAACATTTTCACAAATCCCAGCCTTTGTGAAGGGTAAGCTAGGGTGACCGACTGCACTTGCTGGAGCCTCATGCGAAGAATTCCCTTAATGAATGTTATTAACGCTGCAATTCAAAGCACCACCAGGTTCTTGGAAAAAAAAAACAAAAAAACCCTGCAACTACACAGTAATGCTAAGGCATGGGAAACACACAGGGAGACTTTAACCTTCAGAAGTGAAACTCCATCCATCACAGTCTATAAAGTTTATTCTCACATTCAAAAGTTATTTATTGAAAGCCCACACAATGCTGGCAATATAACATGAAAAATTCCTTCTCTCCCATAGTTTATATTTTATTTGAAGAAACACATAAAAATGAAGGAAGGTGTTTGATGTCGTATGTTTGAGCACGGTGATGCTAAGAGGGATAAGAGATGGGAAGGGGGCGACTTTAGGAAAACAGTCAGGGAAGACCCCACTGAGCAGGTGATGTGTGAGCAGTCCTGAAGGAGGTGAGTGTCTGTGCGAAGGGCGCTCCCAGGGGCAGACAGGCACACGCCCGACGGCCCCGACTGGGAGTGCACCAGCACCTTGAACTGTGGACTGTGAAACTGGCAAAGGAGAGAGGCTGCTTTTGAATTTGCCACTGGCTCCTGGTGAACCAAAGAGCTAATAAACATTCGAGTTGAAGTTTAATGCCCAGTCTCCGTGCACTTAGAATTCTGATGTGGAGTTTGAAGTGGCAGTAACTTGAAAGGAGACTATACTTAACTGGATGAATGGATAAATGGATGGATGGATAGATGGAAGAAATAAATTTTCATGCGGCCACACTGGGACAGAGCAAAGCCAACTCGAAATAGGCATAGCAAAAATCATGTAACACCATCCCAGCCTGGGGTGAGTGTCCTTTTCTTATGAGACGGGAATGCCATGCTTAGTTGGTTATTACAACACAGCTTAAATTTCACTATCTGCTGGGCTATAAGCATAAACTTAACCTTCACTAGCTTCTGAAGTAGGTACTATCATTATCCCCACTTTACATGTTGGGAAGCTGAAGCACAGGGGGATTAGCTAACTTGTTCAAGGTCACACAGCTGCTATCTGCTGTAGCTGAGATTTGAACCCAGGCAGTCCAGCTGCAGAACCTACTCCCAGACTCAGCACACCCTAGGGCCTCACAGTAAGGTCCTTGATCAGATAGGGATACATGGTGGCACTCCACAAATGTTCCTTTTCTTCTCCTTCCTTTTTCTTCTCCACCCTTTCCAGGGCTCCAGGTTTACTTGACAGTCACCAGGGCTACCCCTTGAGAGTGAGGGAGTGGTCCTTAAATTCTGTGCCCTAGGCACTTGCCTCACTTAAGTCATGGCTCTGGCAGCTACTCCTGAAACTTGGGCTGGACAGATGTCCTTGAATTAATGAGCAGACAAGGCCCATGACAAAAATTAGTAGGTAGGAATACCTGACAATGAAAGTCATCATACCACAAGTCTGTTCACATAACTACTATTCTACTGTCTTTATTGACATAAAAATATTCCAGAAAACTCTTGCTGAGGGAGATAAAAATAAATTGCAAATAACTTTATTGCTTATTCCAGGAACTTCCTAAAAGACCTGTCCACTCTTCAACAGAAAGCATCAAAGGACAATTCATACCCTAAGACTCTCTGAACCCCCTCTTCAAAATCTTCCCCCCACCCCTTGCTGCATTGGCCAACTCTGCACTATAATATTAGGATTCTCATCTGGTCTTAACCAAGCCTCCTCCCTCTCCTCCACCTTGAAAGACCCATCTTCAGCCGGACTTCACAGTCTCAATAAATGACATGGTCTCTTCCATGCTGAGACAACGCTAAGATTCTATCATCAGAGTGCATTTTGTTTGCTTACTGCAGTGACAAAACAGCCTGTAACCTCGTTCATCAACAGGCTGTTCTGCAGATGTTTTGGGAAGCCTGCATTCAACACAGCCTTTAAGCCACTAAGCAAACCCAGTAGCAGGCCACTGAACAAAGGTGATCTGTGCTTCGGGTCCCAGAGTCTGCAGAAGGGGGAAAAAAATCAGAATAGCTTGGGGATGTTGTTCATGAAACTCATTTGAAAACATCCTGATAAAACTTCCCCCCATCAAAAAAAAAAGCAAGAGTGGGAAATGAAGATACATGAATAATGCAGGCTTGAAGAAATGACTGCCCAGAGCTGTTTACTTAAAAACATCACTTTCCTCTCTGCCTGAGTCTTTCGCATTCTCTGCATCAATCTGCAGTTGGAGAATTTTGGAGAATGCAATTAAATTCAAATGCTTTGATGAGCAATATCTCTTCTCTTCATATTGCCTGGAACTTTTTTATTGAATAGAGAGAGTGATGAAAGTGTTTTCCATAATAATAACAATGACAAGGGTCTGATGATGAACTACAATTAGCTCAGTGATTCATCAGTTAGCAGAGAAAATTTCAATGCATCCTGACATTTAAAGCATTTGGTTGTGATTAACAGTCTTTGAAATGTCACTGAATTTTATTTAATTGGCTAAGAAAAATTTTTAAAAGGTAATCACTGCAAAGATCATATTCATCGCCAAAACAGATCATTGCAGTTGTCACATGACAAGGTGGATGCTAACCACTGTAGCACACCGGCTCTGTGTTCTTGCAGGATCGAATGGATGCAGCAGAGATCAATAGCCAGGAGCGCCTCAGAAGTTTGTCTAACTGCTCCTTTCCCAGCTGTTTGTACAGTAACTGTAAGCCTTTAAGTCATCTGGGCAAATACTGAAACTGAAATGCAGGTCATTGCAAAACAGAATTAACTCCATTTAGTTAGAGTAATCTCTGAACCATTCTGAGTTCCAGCCACAATCACAACGTCAAGTGTGCGTGTGTGCATGACAGAGAGAGAGAGAATATATGTGTGTGTGTTTAAGAAATAACTTTTTATTTCATACTGGCTTGCAAAGGCAGGCATAATACACAGCAAGAGAAATAGATCATGTAAAGATCATATTGGTGAAGTGAAAACATCTAGAGCTTCATTTTCATGAGAGATTACCATCTCTTTTTTCCTCAAAGTGCTTAGCTTTTTAAAATACTAATGGTAAAGGGGTTAAGAAGTAAAATTAAAATTAAAGTAAATAAAGAAGAAACTCAGAGACACAGACAACAGTATGGTGATTACCAGAGAGAGGTAGAAGACGGGTAGAGAGGGTAAATGCTGATGGAAGGAGACGTGATTTGAGGTGGTGAACACACAATATACAGATGATGTGTTATAGAACACATGAGACCTATATAATTTTATTACCCAATGTCACTGCCTCCCCCACCCCAAAAAACGCCCAATGGCAAGAGACAAAATGGACATGTCTCTCTCCAAGCCTTGAGATGGCATATATTCAGGGCTCCAACCAAAATTTAAAATTGTAGCTTGGCCCTTTGTTTTGGCCAGGTATGTTTCTAAATTACTGATGAGCTGTTAACAGAAATGTGCGGTCCTAAACATTGAGGCTTGTGTAACTGTTAATTATCCATAGCGGACAGCCTTTTGGAGTGAGTGAGATGGGATGGCCTCAGGTTCACACTGAAGAAGCTGGCATGGTACCTTTCCTTCTTACTTTTCTCTCCTCTGCAGTGGTGACATTGGCTCAGGGCTGAAACCTAAATGGCCTTTCAGGTTCCAATAGGTGTTAATGGTAAAAGAGAGTCTAGGATCAAATCTTACCCTTGGCTTCAGAGGCCAGTGTAGCAGAGTGGGCACAAGGCAAGTATGGGAATCAGGCAAAACTGGCTAGCACACAGGTCCCATGCAGTGTTGGCTGAATGCCGCAACCGGACCAGAGCTGGCCCCGCAGAGCTGCCTGGAGACTCGGCGCAGTGAGGCCTCTGAACCTCTACTGGTCTCCCAGCTCCTGCGACACCTCAGCTGAGTGGCTGATCCATTTAGTGCCTGTTTGCTCTCAGCTTCACCTCATGCCTTTTCCCGAAAACTCACATTTCCCAAAGTCCCCAACAGTTTTGACAAGGTTCATCTGAAGAAGAATACTAGAGAACACAAGAGAGAAGCCGGGTTTCTAAGCAATTTCTCCCTTTCTCTCAGCTTCCAGGGCGTGGGCATTTTCCAGCAATGACTGAGTCTCCTCCCCGGCATGAGCTTCTGCAGGACAGGCCCTTCCCGCCGTGACCCCAGTCAGACAGCCCCCCATGTGGTTTTCTTCCCATCTGGATGGCCCCAGTGAGACGGCTCTGATGGAGTCCCACCCTCCTGCTGTCCCCCCTGCCCTGAGAGGAGAGGCCTCCTGCTGGCATTAATCTGTGGATTCTTTCCTTCCCTGTTTGACTTCTCAGCTTTTCCATTCCCTGTGCAACCAATTCTCAGGATTAAACTCCTGCTGTTTGAAATACCTACAGTGCTATTTTTCTGCTTCTTAACATCTTAACTGCTGCTTCCTTGGTCCAAGCCATCATTATCTGTCACGCAGATAATTTAATGGCCTTCCTGCTGTTGTTCCTGCCCTCCTACAGTTGCTTCTAAACACAGCAGCCAAATGCTGCTAAAACCCAATTTGGATCACATCATTCTCTGCTCAGACTCCAGTGACTTTCCATTCCAATCACCCAATCAGAGCAAGAGCCAAAGTTCTCATTAAAGTCTATAGGGCTCCACGGGACCTGGCTCCTGGTACTCCGGACACTCACTCCCTTACACTCTCTCTTCCTCATTTTGTTCTTAGTCACACTGGTCTCCTCGCTGTAACGTAAATATACCAAACGTCCCTGCCTCAGAGCCTTTGCATTTGCTGTTCCTCTTGCTGGAAGTATCCACAGGGCTGTTCCCTCTGGCCCTGCAGGTCTCTACTGCAGGATCAGCTCATCAGAGCGAACCTCCCTGGCCTCACTGTATAAAGCAGCAACAAGCTGACACAATGGTGCTATGTTCTTCACGGGGAGGCTCACCTCATCTGTCTCTTTTCATGAGAACTGGGATCAGCCAGCTTCTTCTGTAAAAGGCCACAGAGCAAATATTTTAAGTTTTATAGGCTACGTGGTCTTCAGTGCAACTAATCACCTCTGCCCATTGTGGTACAAAAGCAGCCACAGACAACCCACAATCAGGTGGGCATGGCTGCATTCCAATAACATGCTGTTTGCAAAAACAGGGTACAGGCTGTCTTTGGCCCAGGAACCAAAATTTGCTGACCTTTGCACTAAAATATAAAGCCCATTGATGCAAACAATTTCCCCATTCTGTTCCCTGGGGTATTCTCATGTGTCTGACATGAAAGCACATAACACATACTAATTAAATATATGATATAGCTAGTCATTATTTTTCCTACTACCCTCTCAGAGTAATAAGAACACAAAAGCCACATGTTATTCAAGCTTAACACAATTGGAAATCGAGGAAAAGAATCACTAGCCAAGAACTCCCTAAGGTATCTCGTGGGATGTTAACAGGAGCTACCTGGAAAACCATTCTTTGTTCAAAGTGTGAAAAACAGCAAGTTGAGCAGAATTCTTTCCTGCAGTACCTACTGGAGCTTGACTCTGGTACTATTTCTTGGGAATGTCGAAGGGGCTGGAGGAGAGCGAAGGATAGGTACAGCACTCCCTAAACATACTGCACAGAGAAGCCCTTCACCCTCAGAACATTGTCACATTCAAGTATTCAGTGCTACCATGATGAGAAATGGGCCTGCTCTATAAAGATGACAGGAGTTTCTCAGGTGAAAAGAAATCTGCTTTATAAGGTGTTCAGGTGTCGAGACACTCATGGTCCCAGAGTCCATCAGCTAGGCTGATGGGTGAGTCCTCTGACCAGATTGCACTACCAACTCTGCCCAGCAGGGGGCAGGTGTGGCCTCCCTGGCTGGACCTGTTTCCCCAGACTACACCAATGGATACTGCCCAGTGACAGCCAAGGCTAATGATAATGCTGGTTCACAACTGAAAAAAAATAATCACATCTATTCTGCTGGACAAGAGAAAGGCAAATCAAGAAGGAGCTTACATCACTGAGAATGTTGAAGGCCTCATTCAGAGCTATATCCAGCATTCCAATTTCTTTGGCAACAAGTTTGTCCAGATGCTCCCTGAAGTGCTGAAACAACAAAGCAGAAAATCCATTAGCATCTGTCCTGTTAGGTGAAACGCCAACGCTGAATGAATAGGCAGGTATATGTTAAGGCAAAACCAATGAATCTCAGACCCAAATAGCCAAATTTGTTTTCTTCAAAATTTAAAAGGTGAGATGTATTCAATGTAAAATTTACTTTCCATATACTTTTTTTAGCTTTGGTTACATTTTAGAGAAAAAAATGTTGAATTCTGGTGAAAACCACTGAGTTCATTTGAAATTTCTGCTTTCCTCTCCAGTTTTATCTCCCGGTGACTTTTAGGACTCTGCATGCTCCCTCCACTAGGTACCCAGTCTCCATTCATTCCTTTCTCCCCTGCCAGGCTCTCTACCATGTACTTTGGGAACATCAGTTCGAATATCACCCCCTTCCTGCCTGAGAAGCTTTCCCAGGCCACGCACCCACCCACTGGCTTACAATGTTTTCTTGGACAACACCCTGTGTTGTGTCCCATGCTCATATCTACCTTGCACATAAGACTCCAGGGTGTGTGAGACCCTTATTAGATTCTGTCCTCGCTCCCTAAGACAGAGTATGTATGGTTGCCTACTCTCTCTCCCATGACCATCACACGTCTGATACACAGAAGGTGCTCAGTGACCATCTCCAAAGAGCAAGGACAAAGACTGGATCACACAAGAGTTGTGAGTATGATAAAGGGAGACACAGGCTAGAAATCAAAAGAGCTTCAGAAATAAGCAGAATAGAAACAAGTCTCTTGAGAAGCAGCCCCTAGGACTGCCTGGCTACGTTTGTTCCATAGAAGCCCAGTATTGGCTGGAGAGTAAAGGGGACAAAAGGAAGTAACTAGAACCCCACATGTTTCTGCTCCCAACAAATAGGCAAAAAAGAGTCTAGGCACATGCCTAGGTACATGCTGAGTGCATGCAATGTCCACCCACCCAAAGCCCATGTCCGCAGCTGCCTAGAATTATTTTCCAAATGACCCATTCTGAAACCAGTTTTTTTTCTGTTGAAAAGACATCCATACCACGTCTGTTGAAGAAACCAACAGGAGAAGTCACCAGGAGGGAGGGGACGGGAAGGGTGGGCTCATGGAAAACACGTGCTGTTGATTTCCTGGACTCGGATTATTTGTTTTTCTTTTTTTCCTCTTACCATATACCCTGGTACCCAGCAGTGCCCCACGCATGCCATCAGGATTCAGACAGTGACACCCATTCATGATATATGTATCACACGACCCTGGAACTGATCAGAGTCAGGGCAGATCATAGAGGCTGATCCTAGGACATGTCTGATGGTTCAGAGATGCTTTTCTGCCTGGGCCCCCTCAGGAAGCACCAGAGGCCACTGCTCAGGGAGACAGGCCATAGGCTTGCTGGCAGACGGGGCTAGAGTTCGAGTGAGCTCCTCCCAGTAATTCAGCTTTAATGACATCATACCTAACACGAATCAAAGCTGGCTTTAAAGTTGACCATTCGCCCTGAGGATATTCACACCACCCCCAAGACCCTTCCCTGGCCCACAGCAATGACACTCACTTGTTCACTAGAACAGCCCTGGTTATCAAAGCCTGTCCCATGTTAGGTTCTTAACAACTGCCAGGTAACTGAGTCCTCAAAACAACCGTATGAGTATCCATCACCCCACCTTTCAAATGGAGGGATTGAGGCTCTGCACTGGGCCCAAATGCACATACCTCCCAGCTACCTGGCCCAAGTCCCTCCCCAGGTCAGCTTCACCGACTCTAATGCCCTCCTCCTTTCCACAATACACCTGCTTTAAAAAAAAAAACAAATTAGTATCTTAGATGCCAGGTACTGGCAATGAGCCTGACATCTGCCTGGCTGGTCTAGCTCCAGAATGTTCTTTCTTAATCTCTGTGCATGGACTATGGCTGAGTCTATAGGAGATTATCAAGTGCTTGAGTGAAGAAGAGAGGAATGCTAGAGACCAAGGAACCCGAAACACCACACTGCCGAGCACCAAGCCTTGAGCTCCTCCGTTCCTCCTACCTGATGCTCAAAGCCCAGCAGGACACCGAGCTCACGACAGGTCCTGCTTGAGCACTCCGTGAACAAATCTGCACAGTTCAGGGAATCTAAGGGAGCCCAGGCCTCCTGGCTGTGCGTGAGCCAGAGGGGATCAGGGCAGATCAGTCTAACTTCACCAAACACAACCACCCTGGGGAATTGACTTGTGGATGAGGTGACCACCGAGAGGACTCGGGCTCCGGGAGTGTCACCCCATGCATGCCCATCATGCTGCTAGCAGAGAAGCTGGTCCTTAACCAGCCCCAGGTTCACATGGCAGTGACCAGACCCTGCCTTGACAGGTTCATTCTATTCATCTGATATCATTTCTGTCAACTGCATTTAATTGAGCTCAGTCACACAAGTTTACACAGTATTGGTTTCTTTTTTAATAAGACAGCAAACCCATTTAATTTTTCTTTTAATCCATGGGTAGCTGCATGTCATATGTAGAAAGATGCTTCAGGCAATGGTTGCTTTTATTGCTGGATATTTAAGGGTAAAATGTAACAATATGTCATGGAATTTACTTTTATAATAAGGTCACTTGTGACTTTGTTTTTTTTTCTGGTACAGATCTGGTCCATATATTAGATGGAAAAATATTTCCTCAGGTTGAGGGGTTCCAAATGATGTCACAGATGAAGAACTCTCTCTTTGTTTCTTTTTCCACCCCCGCCCTCTCATCCAAACTCCCTTAGCTCCTACTCCATAACCTGAAAAAAATCAGCTTCATCTTCCTGGTCTTCCAGGCTGCATTAAACCCCCAGCCCGGCGCTCCTTTTACACAAAACTGGGACTGCCTTCCACAAAAACATCTCCCGTGATCGGCTTCCACTAAGAGCTGTTCTGTCTACTATGGTAGCCATGAGCCATATGTAGCTATTTAACATTAAATTTAATTGAAACAACCTTCAATTAAAAACTCATTTCCTCATCCTCACTAGCAACATTTCAAGTGCTTGACAGCCCCATGTGGCTGGTGGCTGCGGTACTGCACAGCGAAGGAGAGAGAGCATCTCCCTGTCACTGCATACAGTTCGATTAGACACCGCTGACCTGGAGACACAAGGACCTTCCTCCTCACCAAGCCATTGACCAAGAGTCAGTAGAAGAAAACTCTAAGGCTTGTACTCAGTGGGTGGGTGTGTTTTTGCTTGTCCAGCATCCGTTCCCCTTCTCCTCACTGACTGCTCATAATTTCTATGATTTGGGAAGGCTAACATCCTTTTCCTCCCTTCCCAGATAAAGAGATGGGCCCATTTATCAGGCCAGTCCAGTCTGTGAATTCCATCTCGTCGCCTGTGGTCAGACACAGGCACATCATGCACGTGGGGAAGAAGCCTCTCCACTGAGAGGACTGAGAGGTCAGCGAGGAAGCCTGATGCTGCCCACAGCCATTGAGCCACTGCACAGAAAGAGCTCACCTGAATAAAGGCAACAGCCCAGAGGACCAGAGCCCAGAGTGGAAGGGGCAAAATGGAATCATAAGAACAGGGCTTAAGCCCCCAGATCCAGCCATGCTTAGTATTTTCAGGAAAGTGAGCCAATAGATTTGTTTCTTTGCCTGACCAGAGTTAGCTGGATTTGGGCCCCTTGATGGAAAGGACCTCGATGGCCATGACCATCACATTGACCCTGGCTGACCATCACACTGACCCTGGCTGAGACAATACCTCCTTGAAGCTCCCCCTGCATTACAGTCTTCCTCCTCATCTCATCTAGGCCTGCCCCTTCCTCCCCTCTTTAACAACTGCAGCTCATGGTTCTCACACACCGTGGGAGCACCTGTGCCACAGGCAGCGGGGCACTTCATGCCCAGCAGGCTCTAGGTGTGCTTCCACCACCACGGCACGGAAGAATTGGCTAAAGATGACTCTTAGCCATGTGCCTCCAAGGTGGGCGTCTGAAAGTGACTGAAGAAGCCTGGCTAACTGCCCTGCAGCCTCCTCATCAACACAGATTTCCTTTTTTCTGCTCCCAGTTGTGGCTGCTCTAAAATTCAAAAATTATTATATTTAATGCAATCATACTATAATCATTATCTGTAAGCAATTAATATGTAGACCTCATGGACTCTGGAGAACAAAACAACCATCGAACTAGGATTCAGAAGACTGAATCTTAGTTCTGGTTACACCATTTACCAACGATGAAGCCCCGAGGCAAGTTGCTTTGGCTCTCAGGCCTCAGTTTCACCCCCTGTGAAATGGAAACGGGGAAGCTCCTGAGCAGCGGGTGGTGGGTGGGCGGGTGAGAGCAGCCGGGCCTCCGGGCAGCGGGAGGGCGCGGGCGGCCTGAGCTCCAGCTCCCAATCTGCCACTCACCCTCCTTGTCAGCCTGGATAAGGGACTTCCTTCACCTGAGCCTTCATCTTCCTCTTAATGCAAGGGGGGTCAGGCTAACCTCCCACTGGTGTTACAGAAGAGAAGCCATCTGCAAGAACCATGATGGTAGGAAAAGGCAAGATATTTCATTTCATTTCCACTAAAAGAGATATTTGGGAAAAAAATCCTGCACAACATCCCCTCTGCCATCTTCCTGGTTTGCAACTTTACAATCTAATACACCTTGAAAAATGACTTATTTTGCCCTCGAAGGTCCAAGTTTTATTAAATAGAGAGAGACACATGGTTGATTTCACTGACACCAAGACCTGCATGTCTTCCAGAGCCAGCACAGGGAACAGAAGGTTCAAGGTTGCCCGAGCCAGGAAGACACTCCTCAACAACTGTGTGCCAGAAGGTGGCCAGTTTTCATTATTTTTCTAAATTAAAATAAACAATTTATTGGAAGTGGTGACAGTTCCATTTCATTATTAAACTTCAATAAAGGAGGAGGAGGGTGGCTTTTTATCTTTGCTTCAGGCACTCATGCAGCATATGCCACTGCCCGGGAGAAGGCCTCGCTTCCAAAGCAATTAAGGGAGCTTAATGCCCGGGGAGGCGAACCAACAGGCGCACCACGCTCCCCGTGCCCGGGCGCCAGCAGGCACGGGGAGGCCGCTTATCTCCAAGAAACATGCACAACATCCAGGCCAGCGGGGGTCCTGCTGAAATAACCCTCTCCTTCCACCAGCATTTGATTCTGTTGAATCAACAGTGATAACTCTCTGTGTGATCATAGCAATCACGTTTTTTCCTGTCCATATAATTATAATGAATGCTTGAGTCCTCCCAATTAAAAGAAGGGGATGAACATGAAAGTGGACACCAGGATACAAACCACCTTCCATCCACGGGGCCTTGAGAACCGGTGGCCCTTGCTTGGGGATATCTGAGGAGGTGGCTAACAGTCCCTATCGGTGATGCCCACCAAGTCACCCGCATTCAGCGGACCTGAATTTCAGACCCATTAGGTGTGGGTGATGGTCCCTGCAACACCTCCGCTGTGGGAAGGCTTTCAGAAACTGTCACCCCAAGTCCTCCAATGGCCGCCAAGTCTGGCTGAATAACAACTGCAGGCCAGGCACTACGTACTTCTCCTGTGCTACCTCACTCAATGCTAACATCCCTAAAAGAAAGGTACCATTATGTTCCTATTTCACAAAGCAAATGGAAACTCAAAGTAGTGAGACACTTGCCCAAGAAGGCAGGACAAGTATGAGGAAAGTGGATTTCAAAGTGCTGAGCCCATACCTGAAGCCCTAGGTAGACTATCTCCCCCCAACACCCAGGCGCAGTTCCCAAGGTTCCTGATAAAGCCCAGTATTCAGGGCACAGAGCCTGTTGGATCATGTGCAAAGCCACCATCCCATTCAGGGCTGGCTTCACGGGCATGTGACCTATGCAATTACACAGGGCCCCATGTTCAGAAGGTCCTTGTGCTTGGTTTAATGTTTTGCTGTTACTTCCCTGAAATTCTTAATCACTTTACTTTTGAATTTGTGATTTTGAATAAAATCACAAATAAATGAAGTCCAGTGGAACAAGAGCATGCATGTGAGCAAAGGAGATATGGGAAGTCTGCTGTCCCTACCGCTGACCCTACCCTGGTGTTTATCAGGGCAGGTGTGCATCGGTCGTGCTTGGCTTCCTTAGGTCACTTTGCACTGAGGCTTTCAGGGGGCAAACTCAAATGGAGAAGCTAAGGTGAGAGCACCCTGCCGAGGCTCTCCAATTTTTAGCTCTCTCAGTAACACACATGGAACCACTTCTCTGCTCCTGAAACAGGGGTATTGCTCACATCAGTTAAGTCAATGTCCCAGAGATCATGTCCATCTCATTCTGATGTCAAATTCCTCATTGAAATTTCCAAATAAACCTTCAAAACTCTGTGATAAGTCTCACTACAATTCAAACTGCAGAAACGCATTGGTCAGAGAGCCAGGGGGTACTCACAACTGTCTTCTGACCTGACTGGGGTACTAGACCACAGGATGATTTAACATAAATACGGAGTTCTTGTCCTGATAGAATTCCTCCTGGTAATACCTGCCCAACCCCAACCCTGGGCTGATGCCCCCAGGTTCTAGCATAACCTGAGAAATCCCTTGGCTGATTTATTTTCTGATTCTGGAGAGAGAGGAAAGGAGAGAAAGAGAAACATCAATGTGAGAGAAATGTCAACTGGCTGCCCCCCATACGTGCCCCGACTGGGGTTCAAACCTGCAACCTTTTAGTTTATGTGATGATGCTCCAACTAACTGAGCCACACCAGCCAGGGCCCCTAGCTGAATTTTAATGAATGTTTGAGCACATAAAATAGCAACCAAAGGCAATGCCTAATCGACACATTTGACAGGAAAGTCATTCATCTTGTGACATTGCCACCTCAAAGCCTGAGCTCCACAGAATCAGACTCTCATCTGATTCCAGGCTGGGAGAGCAGACAGTGACATGGTGTTTCTCAAACATGAAAAGAGAATGTCCCAAGAAAGCTGGTGTTAAAGAGGCAGGCCCAGACGTTTGCAATTTAGGGGAGAAAGTACAGACACTGATTGGACCTTGTCTGGGCCAGTCCCCACTTCCCCTTCATGTCGTCTATAACAAATTGAAGTGTCTGTGGGTAGCAGCTGTTTAATACTAATGCCAAACTAGAGACAAGATGGATCTTTGGGATGTGAACAATGAATGTTATTTCATACCAGGTAGTCAGATTAGCTGCAAACTCATTTCCATGGAAAGAACACTAATTATGTCATGTAAGACAATGGTGATAAGCCCAGGACTGGCGACTCTCTACACTTGGGAAATACCTACAGGGGAACTTGGGGGACTTGCTGCCATTTTGCATGAGCTCCTCATCCTCTCTGTCCGGTGTCTGAGGGAGCCAGCTCCACGAATCTCCAAGAGACTGAGAAAAGCCACAGCCCAAATGCTAAGGAAGTGCCTGCTTTGTGTCTCAACTGGGCACAAGGGCGGATGTACAAACAGGAGGCCTCACCGTTCACGTCTTTCTGACAATTCCCAAGGTCCAAGTTCATCTTTCATAAACTTTATGAAAACCTTGATTTGATTCAAATGTGTTTCTTGGAAGAAGAAGGGTTTCATCAGCTGCGGTGTGCAAGATTAGACAGAAGTCACAGTTTCAGTTAATTCCAAATGAGATGCCAAGCTCTGTGGAGGCTTCAACTCTGAAGAGATGTGTATCTCTAGTCAGCTCCCAAGAAGAAGGTAATGCAGGGCTCATCCCGTCAAACCACCCCCTCACAGTTAGGTGACAGTCCTTTGTGCCAACAGCAAAGCTACAACCCAGAGTGAAAAGCGCTGGGTGCTGAGGACACACATGTGGTGTCATGGCCCAGGGGGTGGTGGTGGAGGTGCCCCGATCCGCCCATGCTCACCCATTCAGGGCAGCCACCTTTGTTTCTGGGACAGGTTGGCACAGAGGTGTGACCTGTGACACAACAAAAGTAGGGCTTTTCTGTATGATCACTAAGAAGATTCATAAATTGATAATGTATAAAATTTGTATTTAATTAATATGTATATTTCAAGTATACACCTTCCTTTCTACCTACCTACATACATAGATAAGTAGTCACACCTGAATCTGATCAAGTCAGAAGCCTATGAATTTACTAAAATATACAGGAAAGCTGTGTGGTCGAGAGCCTGCTGGTGGCATGAAGGACACAGAGAGCCAGGGATAGACACAGAGAGACTGAGCCATGAGAGCATTTTTGAGTCTCTTACATGTCCCTGGACTAGTCTGCTCAGTGGTCAGAAGTAGAGTTCCTAGACAAAATACGGATACCTAAGTGTCTTTGAATTTCACACAGACAACAAATAATATACTACAAATTTTGGACTATTTATCTTAAATTCAAAGTTAACTGGATATGTTGTTTGTTTTCTAAATCTCAACACCAGACCAATTTAGGCAATATTTTTATCAAACAATTTCTGAGAAAGACTCTGATTAGCCCAGCTTAGGTTATATGTCTGGGCCTGAACAAATCAGGTAGCCAGAGAATGGAGTCCTTGACTTACTCAAACCTGGATTATGTACACATTTCTGAACTTGAGATTAGTAGCAAGGACTGGGCGAAATCTCACATAACCTTTACAAAACGAACTTGCTATGGAAAGATAGAGGGGACCAAGATGCTGGACAGGTAAGAACTAAGGCACAGTCAACTTATAAGCCATTCTGGGAGAAGTGCAGCCTTTCATTAGCTTAGTTCACATTCTCCGAGGAATGTGCTAAAGTAGCCAGGGCAGCAAAGACATATCACACACACACACACACACAACCTGAACATGTGCTTGACTCTGCAGCATGTTGAAGGAGGAACATGTACAGTAAGCAGACAAGAAATAAATAGTAGCTTTTCCCAGGGAAAATCACAATCTGCATCTAAAAAGTTAGAGAAAAGTGTTTCCAGAATATAGGTGGTCCTGGGGAGGGCTTGAGGCCTAGCAGAAAGGGAACGACTAAGACAGAAGGGAAGACAGTGCTGCTGACAAGTATTTATAGGGTCTTTCCACATACCAGCTTTGGCTTGAGAACCCATGACTAGTGTCCCCTTCAAGCCTTATAGCAACCCCAGAGATACAGCGTTTTATGAAGAACCAGATTCAGAGGGTTTGCATCACTGACAATGTCTCACAGCTAATAAATGGCAGAGCTGGGATGTAAACTCAAGTATTCTGTCTCTAAAATATTTACTTTGTTTCTCTCCCCCCCCCACAAAAAAGTTGTTTTGTTATAGAAAATTTCCATTATCAACTCATGGCAAATATTGCTTGAATGATATCCCATCACTGCCTACTTCAGTCTCCCTCCCAGTAATCAGCTCCCCAGTGGCCTTCAGTGATTCTCAGCACCTGACACTCACACCCACACTGCACCAGGGTTGGGCTCTATGACCCAGAGGATACCACAGAATACAGCAGAGGTGATGGTATGCCAAGATGAGGTGGTGAGTAACTCTGTGGTTTCCATCACGGTTGCTCTTCTGATCTCTGTTGGAGACTTCACTTTATGGGATGCCAACTGCGCTCTCCCCAGGAACGGTCCTGGGAGGTGCTTTTGTAGTGAGAAACTGAAGCTTCCAACCCACTGCTGTTAAGGAACTGAGCTCTCCTGCCACAGCTCTCCAGCTCTCCAGCTCACATGAATGAGCTGAGAAGATCTTCCACCACAGACAAGACTTTGTGCATCTGCAACCCTCAGCCAACATCCTCAGTGAAACCTTATGAGAGACCCTGAGCCAGAACCGCCCAGCAAAGCCACTCCTGGATTTCTCACCCTTGGAAACTGAGATGATAAATGTTTGTTGTGATAAGCTATTAAACTGGGGGAAAATGTGCCACATAACAGTAGATAATTAATATACCTCCACCCAGAATATCTTGAAGCACATCCAGGACATATTATTTCACATGTGGCTACGACAATATGATATGTCTTTGAGAGATAATGACTTTTAAAAACAAATGCACAATACATGCTGTACATTGTGTCTGTCACAGACACACAGTTTGAATCAGATTCAAATAAGGTCCACCCAATATGATTGGCTGAGGGTTCACTCTAGTCTCTCATTCTAGAGTTCCTTCTCCATTGTTTTACTTACAATTTTCTGTTGAGGAAACAAAGCTGTTTGTCATGAAGAATGCCATAGAATCTGAATGTTGCTGATCGCATCCCTTCGACAATGCAATCGTGCACTAACATGTTCCTCTGCCCCCTATATTTTAGTAAATTGATCAGATTCTGGCTTGTTCGGATGCAGGTGTGACTACCTATGCATGTCTGTGGGCAGCAGGTCGGCAGGCAGATACATATTCGGCATTTACTTCACTGGTGCTGCCGTTACTTCCTCCAGACTAATGTCTGATAATCCCCTGTGATCCTGGTGGCCAGTGATACTCAACGCCTAGGTCCATTAATTTATTAGGAATGACATATTAATTTTGTCATCCCTGTTTAACAGATAAATATTTCTGGAAATTTTGAGAAATAGGAGTTTCTCTTCTTACACTATTTAGTTATCTGAGGAACCATTTATAGAAGGAGGTTGGATGAATGTTTGCTACTCTTTATTTAGTGGTTTTAAGGATAAAGATTGGTCCAAAGGTAGCTAGTGAGGGGCTCCCTTTCTGTTTTTTTCAATATCATGAACTCACAGTTTTTCTGCTTCATTTTTTAGTGTCAACATGGACTGTAGCACATATTTTGTATTTCAGTCTGATGCTAATCTGTGGCCAGTGGGACCCTCTTTTCTTCAGGTTTGCACCCAAGTCCTGTTGCAATGGTCCGCAGCTGCCTGCTGTCACAACAGACCCAACGTTCCAGGCTCAGCTGGCTCCTTTTCCACTCCCACCTAAAGTTGGCCATTTTCCCAAGAGCCCAGTAAAACCCCCATTCTTAATTACTCACACTCTGCAGCCCCTGCGTTTCCTTGGGTGCACACCCGGGAAATGAGAGGGAATGAAGAACAGAAGAAAGAACAGAAAGAGGCCATGGAAGGGGCAGGGAAGTAAACAGTAGCTCATAAAGGACATAAAATGTGGCGAGAATCCTATTCCAATTCGGTGACGGGCAAAGTGACAAAGAAGTAAGGTACTTGACAGATATGGGTCAGGACTTGACTTTAAGAACAAGAAACATGGTAAAAGAAAGAAAGGCTGGAATTAGAAGAGTTTGAGGAGAAAGGCAGGAGGTACATGCTGTACTAAGTCAGGCTCTGTGCTGGGCCAGGACCATGATGAGAAGTCAAATTCCATCACTTGTGTAGGGACTCCCAGGGCCTCCATTCAACCCAATTCCCATCTGTGCTGTGTGAACTGAAATCTGACCATGTTATGCCCACATTTTGACTACCATGACCTCTCATTCCCTTTCTCATGGTGCATATTTACCCCAATATCCTCAACCTGTTGGTTTGTATTCATTCATTAAGTCACCAAATGTGGTGACTTATTAAGAATCAATCAAATGTCACACACTGTACTTAATCAGTGGAGCACAAGCAGATCTGGTCTCTGCCCACAGAATTCACATACCAGTGGGGACAGACAGACCACAATCAATAAGCACACAGATACAAGCAAGGGTCCCAAGTGCCATCAAGGAAAGGCTCATAGTACTTTTCAGTAGCATACAACAGAGGCATTGAGGGAAGGCCCAGAAATTAAGTAGGCAGAGGCAAGAGGGCTGGCGCATGAGAATTGTAGAGAAATCTCATGTGCCAAGGCCCTGTGGCAGGAGGAAATAGCACACATAAATAACTTTATTAACTCACTGAGACCAGAGCACAGAGGGAAAAGGAACATGATCCACCACGGACCTGGAGAGCCAAGAAAAGACCAGACACGGCAGGAACTTGGCCACACTGAGGGTTTGTGTTCAATAAATGACTAACTAGAATGATTGCTTAAGGATCGCAAAGACTCAGAGCTAAGATGAAATGACAGGTTGTGGGGTTCATAACATAGGACAGGAAGCCTTTCTCTCAGGACTTCCAGATCATCTGCAGGTAGGCCATGGGCCTCCAGGACAGAGTGACAAAGGCCTGAGGCCATTCACATGCTTTAAACCAGAATAGCAATAATCCACAGGAAATCAACAGCTAGACGTTCAACCACAGGACGTGAAATCAACAGAGAACTTGTGGACAACATGCATGCTCCCAGTCCAGTAAATGTAAGATTTAAGGTGAATGAAACAACAGACGACATTTCTTCAACAAGGGATTTTTATGACACATGAAAAAAAGGAAAAATTTTAAACTAGCTGTCATTGTAAAAATAAAAATGTACCTCTTTTAAATACTCGAGTTGTTTTGCTGAAGGAAAATGCCTCCTTATAAATGTGCAGAATGCCCAGCAGGTGAAAATGCAGATGAATAAACAGAATGCATATTGCAAGAAGTCTTAGGACTCAAAGGTCTCATGACTACGTGTGGCCAGTCTCGTGATGTTTCTTACTCGAATCCACCTGTACAGACCCCACCCCCATCCCCCCACCCCGCTCTTTCCTCACGCCCAGCACTACATTTACACTGCTTCACTGACATACTGTCTTTGCTCCCAGCCCCAGGGGATGCAGCCGTCCCTCTTCCACACACACAGAGCAGGTCTGAAGAAGACAGGGATAGCTGTCCAGTAATACCTGCTGCTATGATCCCAGTCATTTCTGCTGGCTCCTAAACCAGGTTCTCAGGTCGTGATCAACCAGTAGGACTCCTCAAACTAATGAGCTGACCTTTGCCTGCCCACCGCTGGCTGTCCTCCCAATTGTTAGGGAATCTTCCCAGGGCCCTGGAGGTGATCTGCCTCTCAGCCTGGCAGGCAGTGGGCTCCATGGATTTAATTAATACATCTTTACTCACCTCTAATGAAAATGAAAGGAACTTTAGAAGGAAAATCATCAGTCTCATCATGCAGAGAAAAATAACAAAATATGCTAACCATCAGACATCTGGATAATGTTTCTTACAAATCTAATAAAGGTAGGAGCCAGAGTAGGTCCACTGTGTGTGGTTCAGACCCTCTCTGAAAACACCCTGCCCCCTGACTTTACCTTCACCATCTATTTGGCATTTTCATTTGTTGCTCAGGGTCCTCAGGCTACTTCTGATTCCAGGTGGGCTATGATTATGAGTCACTAGAACAGTGATTAATGTGATGGCAATACAAAAGAATCCAGGAGAATTTCCTGAATAAATCTGGAGACAAAGGGCTTTGCAGTCTACCTAGAGATCACATGTCCCCTGACCACGGCCATTACAGAAGAAATTCTCCTTCGCCAGGAGGAGCTTGATGGAAACCACCTTCTCAGTGTGGCTGGTGGCCCAGCTGTGAGCCCCACGTCACTCCCTGGGGGGTCCTGAGGAGAGGAAGGGAAGGAGGTCAAGTCTGGGATGAGACATGAGGGCATCAGCACAGTTTCCTTAAACCTCATCCTTTTAATGTGGTCCTTCCTGGATTTATTGAACAAAGAAAATGCCCCATGATTCAAATAGGAAAGTCTGCCATAGGCACCAATTTTTTTTTGCAATTTTCTCCCTCTGTATCCTGCCAAAATCTGAATGTCACGTTCAAGGGAGCACCATGAAGGAAATTCATTAGTATCTCATTCTCTGAGATACTAATTCTTGCCCAAGTTTGCAGAGATTTTTGAATACTCCACCCTCTTTCTGGTACCAAGGTAGAGAAGGAACTGAAAATCCATGTGCCCCAGACCTCACTCATCTTTCCATGTTCCTAGTTTTATGGACACTTCTCATTTGAGTACAAGAGCAGACATGCTAAATTAACAGAATGGCCCGTTCCAGTCAGCATTTTAGAAGAAAAATGACTTCACTGCTGAATGATTCAAGCCTAAGTGGCATCCTGAGGATCTTAAGGACAAAGACAAAAGACCACCTGACTAAGGGAATGCTGTCTGTGAGGGCAGTCATTGCCAGTCTGAGTCCTTGAACTGGGACATAAAATGACATGCGGCTAATCTATAGAGTCTTTTAAAAGCTGCTTAGCAAAGATCTTTCACCTAACTTCCTGGAACAGTAATAAAATCTGAGAAATGGTCCACAATTAGAAATGTCACATAACACGAAACCCCAGCTCAACTCTATGCAATCCCCACTCATGGACACCATGCCCAGAGTATAATTTTAACACATATTCCAACAGCATGTCTGTGTTCATATTTTGCTCAGGACCAGTTGTGACTTTGAGGGAAACTCTCGAAGGTTATTGATGTCGGAGACTTGGCTGAGCCAATAGGTCAGGACCCCAAATACAAACCCCACCTACACATTACTCCCTGGGTTCTAGGACAAGACTGGGGTAAGCATCTTGACCACATACTTGCAAAGAGGGAGGGCAGTGCTACTTTTTGGTGAAGAAGGAACTTTGAAGACATTAGAGAAGGGGTGTTTGCAGAGAAAATCTAATATATGAGCCCTGGAAAACTCTGTAATAAAGAAGCCAGAAAGAGTAATATCTAGTCTCCCAAATGTGGTGGTTTGCAAACAAACCTGCATTAATCTATCACCCAGCTCTTAATGGACCAGAATCTTAAGATGAGTAGGGAATGGAGACGGACCTTTTAAAAAAGTATTAGATGTGATTCTGCTATGTGCTGCTGACTAAAATCTGCTGCGTTAAAGAATGTAAGATTAAAATGAACAGCTTATACTAAAAAAAAATGAAAATAAAAAGTAAAATGTAGGGTATTCATTACAATAGTTGTCAAATACTTCTAACAACTATTGTGGGTTAAATTGTGTCCTCCAAATAGACATGTTGAAGTCCTAATTTCTCGTACCTTATTTGGAAGTAGGGGCACGGCAGATACAATTGGGTAAGATGAGGCCATTAGCATGGGCCCCCTAATCCAGTACAACTAGTGTCCTTGTAAGAATCAGATGCACCCAGGGAGGAGATGTCCTTGTGAAGACAGAGGCAGAGGCTGTGGGGATACAGCTACGGTCTGAGGAGCTGCAAGACGGCCAGAAACCCCTTTAGAGGAAGCATGTCCTTTTTGACACCCTGATGGATTTCTGACCTCCAGAACTGAGAGAACAAACTTCTGTTGTTCTAAGCCCCCTACTTTGTGGTGCTTTATCAGGACAGCCCTCACAAACTAACAGAACAGCATTTGCCACACAGTCGCCTGCTAAACTTACTTGCTTAAATCCTACAGGTTTGGAAATGCTGCAAAACGCATTATGAAACTTCTTTAGAGAGTCCCAATGTACATGAGCCTCTTAGAAGGCTCTGAGAAATCCTGCAGCAAAGAATATTATTTAAATTTTCTTAATATATCATTTCACCTTCTTCCAGCTCCCCACCAGGACTTCTGTAACATCTTGTCACAGAACTACTGTTTCCTCAACTATATTTTTGAGAAACACTGGCTTGGCCAATAAAAAAAGAGAAGTACTTGCTCTTGCTAAGGAGCATGATTGGATGCTAGACTCCATTGCCACTGTTGTCACTTGTTATGCAAGCAGCACTCGATCCTTTTCTAATATTTTTCAGATCCTATATGATTTATCATCTGTATGGTTTGTGTGATAGCGTGATTTACAATAAATATATATTTGGTCTTCATCCATCCTCATGTCTGGCACAGACTCCTGAAACCTTTGAGATGTCCTAAGTGATAAGAGCTACAAAGTAAAAGGACTGTCTTTTTGGTATTTATATAATAGGACCCTTCCCACCACACCTGAGATTATGGTAATGAGGTGAGTTTTGGAAAGCTCCAAGGTAGGGGGGCGGGTTGCCAAGGGAACCGACCCACACTAGAGGGTTGGAACTTTGAGCAGCTGCCCCGCCAAGACCTCCTGGAAAGGGAGAGGCCTGGAAATTGTGCTCAATCACCAGTGGCCAGTGGTGATTAAACCAGCGACCCAGGGAGCTGTTTCTCTGCGTTCTGTAAACCACTCCAGCAAACTAATCAAACCTGAGGAAGGGGTCATGGCTCTTTTTTTTTTTTTTAAATTCCAGTGTATATCCAATGCCTCACAAGCACAGGTGACAACCTGGATTTGAAACTGATGCCGGGGCCGGGGGGTTGGAGAACAGGTGTATGGAACTGAGCCCTTAAGCCTGTGGGGTCTAGCACTATCTGTAGGTTGACAGTCTCAGGAGTTTGCAGGATGGCTGAGAATGGGAGACTCAGTTGGTGCTGGTGGAAAAACACACATGTGGGAAGCTGCCCTAACAAACTACCACACTCTTTGTGGCTTCAATAACAAAAATTTATTTTCTCACAGTTGTGGAGGTTGGAAATCTCAAGATCAATGTGTTATTAGTGTTGCATTCTTCTAAGGCCACTTTGCTTAGCTTGCAGATGGGAGTTTCGGCCTCAACATACAGATTTCAGTGGGGGGTGGGGGGGTACAATTCAGTTTATAACACCCTTTCAATTGCTCAGTCAGGGGGCAAAAATCCCTGTTTTGTTGGTAGGAAAAGAGACCAGAAAGGTTAAGTAAATTGTCCAAAGTCACCAGAAAGCAACAGAGCCCAGATCACAACTCAACAGTCTCAAAGTCAATGGTTCCTTGCCTTGCACCTTCCCACACTGCTTGGCCCCCGATTCCCAGCAATCTACTTTCATTGCAAGAAAGTCCCTGATAATACATGTATATAAAAATTATGCATTCTTTTTTGCATTCTAATTACTTTATTGTGAAAAGAAATTTGAGCCATGACCTGTAAATCTGCAAGAGGCATGTTCACTTCAGCAAGCAGCGAAGATAGAAACCACGTCTTTCAGCAACAGCATTGAGGTCCCTGACAGGGGCGGTCTACCCTAGTGTTTGTATCAGAAATCTCGGTAAGGGAGAAAGAACCTCGTTGTCATTAAATGTGCAGATTCTGGAGCCTGGTCGTAGGTGTTGAAATCCTAGCCTGATTACTCTTTATCACATACATGATGTTGGAGTTCTCCTCACCGATAAAATAGGAAGCACAGAACATCAAACAGGGTGGCTGGGAAGGTCATGAGATTATAGATGTAAAGCACTGAGCAAACAGCCTGAAACCAGTGAATATTCAGAAGTTGTTCGCTGCTATATTAAGAAAATTTTTAAACCCTTTTTATTTTTAAGTAATTGTAGACTCACAGAGAAGCTGCAAAACTAGTAGTAGGGGGTTCCAATACCCTTTATCCAGCTTCCCCCAATGAATAGGTCCTTTACTAGTACAATTATCAAAACCAGGAAATTGACAGTAGAATACCATTTAATTATACAGAAGTCATTTGGATTTCACCAGCCTTCATACACATTACCTTACTGATGTATGGTTTTGTGGAATTTTAGCACATGAATGGATTGGCGTAGCCACCGCCACACCCAGGATACAGACCTGCTCTACCAGCACAAAGGTGCCCTGTACTACCTACCCATTGTGCTCACCTCGGCCCCCACAGCCCTGCCCCTGCAACCACGGACCTCCTGGATCACTGTAATTTTATTTTGAGACTGTCATATAAATGGAACCATACGGTGTGTAGCCTTTTAAGATGGTCTTTCTTCCACCAACATAATAAGCTTAAGACCTATCCAAGTTGTCATATATATCAATAAGTCTTTTTCAAAAATTCCACTGGATTGATATACCAGCACCTATTTATTCATTCACCTGCTGAAGGACATTTGGGTTGCTTCCAATTTGGGTGATTACATGCATGTACAGGTTTTTTCAGGGGTGTAAGTTTTTATTTTTCTGGGCCACATATCCTGAAGTAGGATTGCTGCTGGGTCAGGTAATCAGTGAAGTTAAAACCTACAAAAAAATTGGCAAACTGTTTTCCAGTGGCTGCAGCATTCACATTTCCACCAACAACCTCTGAGAGATCCAACTGCCTTGCATCCTTGCCAGCATCTGATATCAGCATAATTTTTTGGACATTCTGATATGTATGCAGTGGTATTATGGGAATTCTAAACCACTTGGGGCATAGATCCCATAGGGGACCTATGAGGGGTTGCTGTGATGCAGGGAGTCCAAATGAAAGCAGCTTCATGCCAGACACCATTCCAGACAAAGAACCTGTGATGCTGTGCACGTGGGAACAGCTGCTGTGGGCATTGATGGATTTTGGGGTGCTCAGCAGAAGCCAGGGAGAAATAAGTCTATGGTAAGTGGACATGGCCACTGACAGTACAGAAAGCATGTTGTCCTTCCACAGAGCCCCAGTTACTTTGCCTGGGAATTTCTCCAATGGTGTTTAATGTCAGTGGTGATAATAAAATACTACTTTAGCGACAATCTTAAAATTGGGTTTTTATCCACTTTGCTTCTCTGGTTCCAAGGACTGCTTATGTGAAATATTTTTATGTTCACTTCCAAGACAAGTTAAAACTGTTCTTTCCAAAAACCTACACAAGGGAGTGAAAGTCTGAATAGCATCGGAGCAGGCATGAAGCAGAGGTCCACGGAGGAAATGGAAGGGAAATGCATTCTGTTTTAAAGGATGCAGAAACAAGGCAATTGTGTTCATCTTAGCCTTTTTATACTCAGAGTTGATGCAAAGAACTGGAGAGGGGAAGAAAAGAAGGGTTCAAGAGCCAGGGGCCTAGTCCCCTCATTTATGCTGTGTGGGGATACCTGCAGGACCACAGTAGAGGCAGCATGGACAGGGGAAGCCTCTGTGAATGAGACTCTATTCATGTATCTCGGAGTCCTGGAGCTGAATGAGGCTTCCTCTACAGACCACTGCAACCTACTGTACCCAGACTGACTCCTGCAGCCCCCAACACACTGCTCTCCAGGACTTCCCCACAAAGTATAAAAGAAGCAGCTCACAGGAAGAATGTACTGGTTGTTGTGTGACCAGTGAATGGAAAACTATATAAAAAAAGGAAGGTCTGCATGACGCAGTCAAGTGGGGATAGCAACTGATTCTAGACAACGTGATACCCCCCCTCCTGTGTTTTTTGGGGGGTTGCTATTGTTCTGCCTTACAAATCAAGACAAAGAGGACTAGGTTGGAGACACTGACCAGACTCAGTTCTCATTTCAGAATGAAGTGCACTTTTATCTACTATCAAAGGACCATCAGTTTCACTGTAAAGGCATCTTGGAAGACAAAGTCACTTAAGTCAGATGGAATAAAATTTCACAAACCATGTGAAATGATTTCTTCTGTATTTTGTTGTTTAGACATGATACACAACTGTCAACTGGTCCTCACTACACTTAATGCCAATTCATTTAGCTGACTCTGACAGACACTGGAATTCACAACATTGTTCAATTAAAGGGCTAACATGTGCTTTCTTGGGGTCTTTACATGTATTTATTGAGCATCTTATTGTAGATGCTGGGAGAATTAGACAAGGTCTCTGGCCTCATAGAATTTATGTTCTATTTGGTGGGGGCAAGAGAGAGAGACAGGAGAATAAATACATTAAAAAATTTTTAAAGATAAAATAACTGGTGATGAGAGTTCTGTAGGGTAGGTCTGGTGGCAGAATGAAGTAGGGAACACAGGCTACCTTGAGTTGAGTCATCAGGGATGTCTCCCTAAAGAAGGGATGTCTCCTCCCAGACAGAGGGGAACAATCTTTCCCTAGGGTGGACAAGACCCTAGTGTGTCTGAAAGGGAGCCATGTCCCTTGAGTATGAACAACAGTGGCTGATACTGAATGAGCTTAGAGGGTGAGCCCACAGTGGGACAAGGCACATGGTGAGGACCTTAAAACTCTTTTTAAAAGATTTTTATTTATTTATTTTTAGAGAGAAGGGAAGGGAGGGAGAAAGAGAGGAAGAGAAACATTAGTGTGTGGTTGCCTCTCACTTGCCCCCTACCGGGGAACTTGCCCACAACCCAGGCATGTGCCCTGACTGGGAATCAAACTGGCAACCATTTGGTTCACAAGCTGGCACTCAACCCACTGAGGCACACCAAATAGGGCCCATTTTAGACTTTTGACATCACATTTCTTCAGTTCTTTGCAGAATTAATGTGAGTCCTCCTCTTCTCAAAAATTGCTTGTATAAAAAATGCATCTTTGAATCTATTTTTGGTTTATTTACCTGTGGATGGAAGGCCCTTCCTTTCCAGAAGATCCTAGGTAATTCCTTGGGTCTGGAGTGGGTGGGGGAAATCTTGGCTTATATCCATGTATAAAAGAGAACCTGTAAAATGATGTCGGGTCCAAGGTGGGGTCCTGGCCTCTGGGAGGTGGTCCTCTCATTTCTTCCTGCATATGGATTTTTAGTAAATGTCTAAAGTCATTTTTCTAAACTTCAAAAGGACCTTGTGGGGCCTTTTTCCCATAACACTGGCAATTGCTTTTCTATAAAGCTACAGAGATTTTCAAAAGTGGTTAATAGCTCATTGCAAATGAACATAGTCTTCCTAATTAATAATACTGCAATTCACACCTAAAACGGATTGAGAGATGTTTTTTTAACAGTTTCAGTAGATTAAATAAGCTTTGTTTTGACTTATTGGAGTAAAACTTAAATGCTGTGAAGTGTATCATACCTGTTTCTGAAATCACTTTTATAAATCTGAGTTTAGTTATAATCATGGCAACAGATATTTCAGTATTGGAAGCAATCTCTCCTGTTGGCCCATGAATTGAAAGTCACCTGTAGTGATGTCCATTTTCAATGTCCACTACCATCTACCATCATGTATTTATCATCATGAAATGACCACCACCATGTATTTATTTATAACTAGGTATACCAAGAAAAAAGTTACAAAGCAGTGATTTGCATTAGCATAGTTCTTTACAGTTTACAATGTCCTTTGGAATATCTGATCCCTTCAGTGTTCCTCAGTGACCCTTTCTGTCACTCAAAAAATTATGTCCTCATCTTTCTTCACTTGTTGCCATATCCTGTTCCTTCCATGTGTTCCTCTCTATTTAATTTATTATTAATATTTGCATAGAGAAAGAATCATATTACTTGCTAAGCCCAAGTTCTCATCTTTCCTCATTCCAGAGTTTTGGGGGTGATATAATCTATCCTGATGGATCTTCTTCTCCATGGAATTACCCACGCTTCCTAATGTGAACACTTCATAATAATTCATAACTCTACATGCTGAACCCTCCTGGAAAGAGAGAGGAGGTCTGCCACCCAGTCCAAAGGTAACCAGGCTAATCTCCTTCGACATTCCTCTGTGTGTGGGGCCATACAGTGCACTGTATATATAGTACGGTATATACTCACAGAGGACATGGATACTCTGTACTACGTATTCACATAACATATGAACAGTCTACCTCACCACGGTGGAGCTCACATACATGACCATTAGAACTAGCACAGGCCACCTGAAGGTACCTAATCTTTTCCTATCATTGTCCACATGAAATCCACCAGCAGTCCATTTTCAACCCCCTTCACTCACTATCTACCACCTTCAATAGCACCATCCTGGTTCGAGGTACCACACTCAGGCACCTAGACTCAGAGAAGGACCCTCCTCTGCTTCTCCTCTGACCTGACATGACCGTTCTCCTCCTAGCACTTAGAGGGATTCTTTAAAAACATACATCACATCAGGCTGCTTCCCTACAGGACACATTTATTTCAGTGGCTTCCTCAGAGCAGCCACAGCACGGCCTCAGCTTGCCTCTGATGAGGCCAGCAGGTCACAACCTTCTCTCACCCAGGTTTCCTTTCAACACCTTAGAGAGGATCCCTGACAGCCAACCCATCTCCATCTAGTTACTCTCTGCCCCCTTATTCTGTTGTATTCTTTTACAGCACATGGCTCTTTATTTCCATGTTTGTTCTATTGACTCAAGAGATATTTATTAGTACCTGTTATGAGCCAGGCCCTCATGGAGTTCAGATCACAATGTGTGAGGAAGATAATGATGACTGATAAGTGCTCTGAATGAATATGATATAGAGCAAGAGGGTAATGAGGCGGCAGTTGCACACACAGAGGTCAGGAAGGCCACTGAGGAGACAGCATTTGAGCAGAGACCTGAGGTGATGGTAAAGCTTGTCACAGGGCTCTCTGGGAAGATCCCTCCAAGCACAGGAAACAAAAGTGTCAAGACCCTAGGGAGGAAACAAGTCCTTTGGGTCCCAGGAACAGTGCAGAGGCCAGGGTGGCTGAGGCCTAGTGAGTGGGAGGCAACAGAGAGATAGGGTCCCAGAAATAATGCCTGACTCACTGGCTTTATTCTAAGATCCTGAGCCATTGCAGGATGTTCAATATAGAAAGGGTGTTGTCAGCCTTATTTGTAAAAGATAAAGTATTGCTCTGCCCCAGAGTGGAGAACATCTAGATGCCGGAGGAGCTAGGAGTGGAGAAGGGTGGAGGTAGGGAGACCCAGTTAGGAGACTGTCATTCACAGTTCAGGGAACGGGACTGTGGCTCAGCCCATGGTGGGAATGGTGGAGGGCATGAGCATGGTCAGATTCCAGTTGTTTTTAAGATAGAGGTGGCAGAACATGCTAGACGCTGGATGTTTCTTCCCCAGGGAAGGAGAGCGACAAGGAGGGTGCCAGGTCTGGGGGGTCTGAATCTTGGAAGTCTGGGACTGCCATTTGCTAAGACAAGGAAGATTGGGGGAGGAGTGGTATTGGGAGATAAAACCAAAAGTCTCATTTTGGATGCAAGAAACTTGAGACTCTGGTTGACCCCTCATAGGCCCCCTAGTAGGCAAGGCTGAGACCACAGCTGGAGGTGTGAGTGTTAGTATCACTGGGGTCTAAGGTGGGGATCTAATAATTGCTTTGGTTATTATCTATCTCACACCAAAACTTCACATTTCCATGGGAGAAGGGACTTCGACAGTCTTGTTCATATTATACCTCTAACGACAATAGTGCTTGTCACTCAAATACTCGTTGAATCGATGAACAAACTAATACATATAAAAAGACTTACTTGTGCACAAAAGTTAAATATTATTTGACCCAATTTCAATTCTATAAATTTATTCTAAATAATTAATCAAGCAAATACTCAAATATTTATATAGCTACTCATCACAGCACTGTTTTCACTAACAAAAAAAATGAAAGCAAACGGAAGTTTCAACAGTAAGAAGATTGGAATGTTATACACCCATTTAAAACACTGTAGAAGAATATCTCAGGGTCTGGAAGGATTATTACAACTTAATGTTACTTTTAAAATACATGTACAAGAATTCACAATCCACCTTCTTTCTTTTTTTAAGCATATACAGGGTCTGGCAGAAGTAAAGCCTGCTTGAGTGTGGTTGGTAGGTAAAAATATGGGTGTAATAATTCATAGTTTTAATTTTAACATTTCACCTAAAATGTCATATGGTGTGATACTGTTACGTTACAGAATTGCATGCTTATGACTTTGTAATAAAAGGGGGTGTTATTTGCGCCAGGCTCTGTATAACTGATATGATAATCTTCAGAATAAACTCAAAAATATTATAGTTAAACTTTTTGATACAAGGTCTACAATATGACTTTTCAATTTTTCTTTCTGTTGCTTTTCCATATTCTTCAGTATTTTGTATATTAAGAAATGACTTTAAAAATCCTTTTTAACAATGGGATAGTATCATCACACCAACCAAGCTTCATTGCTATGGATGAGCCCTCTCCTCCTAGAAGCTCTGTATTTGTGGAATGAGTCTATATTCTGTGATCTTAGCCTCAAAGCCACCTTCGAACCTGCCAGCAATAGCAGCATGCTCTATGGGACAGACAGACGGACATGCTATCAAGTGCAAGTTAGATGCCTGACCCAGGGCCTGGAGCAGTGAGTACAGGGAAGGAAAGAGGGTCCCTGCCTTCAAGGGAGCCAGAAAGACCTCCAGTTACACCTCAGGGTGCAGGCCCTTGAAAGAAAGGACAAGATTGGCTAAAATGGGTGAAGACAGCCTGGCAGGTTGGAGCAATCCTTGGAAAATACGAGCAATGAAAGTGATGGGGGAACTCAGCAGGTCTGCTGCCTTATTTATGAGGTGGCTGGGACAGCACCTCTCCCTCTTGGGTGGGGCCACTGCAGGAGCTCTGTGTCCTGTGCTGGCTGGGCCTCCGGGCGAGCGCTGTCTCCGAACCCAGGGCCCTAATTGATTCTGCCTGTGCTACACATGCAACTGACTCGCCAATTAAGGCAGACTTCACTGAAGCTTGCCCACATCTTGGGTTATTTCCTCTTTCTACACATTTGTTGATAGTGACACCGAACAGAGGGGGACCACCCACAAAAACGTTCAACTTCAGACAGCGAGAATGTCTAAACAGCAGACACTGCTCTGCTTCAACTCCAGTTTGAAATCCCAGGTTACAGGACTGGCTTGTTTTAAAGGGTTCCATCCAGGTCCCGTCTGGAGGTGAGTAAAGAAGAGGTGCCTCCTCTAGCGGTCAGATAAACCTGCACATCAGAAGTGAAGGGGAAGCCAGTTTAACACTAGTTTAAAAACATGAGTCATAAAAACAGAATCCTAACACTCAGTCTACCTGAAATTTCTATAATAATTCAGGACCCTTTTCTTCTTATTACTTAAATGCTCTTCTGAAGGTGTCTTATAAACAGGTAGAAAAAAGGAAATATTTATTCTCAGAGCTAATAAACTTAAGACCAATGCCAGGGTTGGCATCACACAAGAGCCTATGTTTAGAAGTGCCCAACATTTGGCGTAATGCTCTTCTGTTGCCATATTGAATTTTTTTTATTTTTGAACCAAGGGCCCTGAGTTTTCATTTTGCACTAGGCCCTGCAAATCTGCAGTCCTTAGGGATGCTGTGACTTGGAACCTGGAATTGTATTAGAAGACTGTCTCCACCCACTGACTTCTTCTTGTCTCTGCGTAAATGTCTACCCATGCTCACCAATGCCTGGTTTTATTTCCAAGTATCCAGAACACATTTTTTTTCCTTAACTAGGAACTTCACACAGAGATCTTCACAACTATTATTCTGACGTGCTGGCTATTAACATTAACTGATGCCAAATATCAGGGGGAAAATAAAATGCCTTAGAAGGCAACTCACAACAGTGAAAACACTTAATATTTTAATTCCACAAATAAGTCATACATTTAAAGTAGGCTCCCAAGACTTGGTCTGGCAGCAGCAGTGGGAGATCAGACGCTGATGCCCATGAAGCCTCTACATCCACAGAGATGCAAGCAGAAAGGCTAGTTTCGGCAGGTGACTGCAGCGCACGATTTAGGGTTACACCGGACCACAGTGGGGTCTAATAGTATGTTTGGGCGCCAACTACAACAGAATCCCCTGGAAAGGTGCTAAACACCATCCTGGGCTCCGGGCTCAGAGGTTTCAATTCAGTATATTTTGAGTGGGCTCAAGAATCTCTACATTTTTTTATGTTAGTTATGGAATTCTTAGGCCCGGCTGCCCAGTTCTGGTCATCCACCACCTCCATGACCAGAATGGGAATTTAGGGAAGATAAATAATTATATATATCCTTACCCAATGATATGTTTATTGACTTTAGAGAGACAAGGGATGGGGAGAGACAGAAACATTAATTGGTTGCCTCCCATGCATGCCCTAACCAGGGATTGAACCTACAACCTAGGTATGTGTCCTGACAGTAATCAAACCCCCAACCCTTTGGTGTATAGGACAATGCTCCAACTAACTGAGCCACCTGGCAAGGGCTAGGGAATATTTAAGTGAAATATTAAGCTTTTTAAATTAAGCTTTTAGTGAAATGTGTCTCATCCAGCAGGACGCGCCTGTCATGAAGACATGGTGAGAGTGCGGTCTTGGCTAGCTACGCTGGATCACACAATTCCAAGTGCAAGACATCGGGCACCTGCTCTGGGCATCACCAAATTAATAATAATAATAAATAATATTTGATATCGGTGAAAATGAATTAGAAATCGAGAAACCTACAGGCAAAGAGAGCAAGCACAGCATCCCATGTGGGAGTCTGAGGACAGGGAGTGCTCCAGGCAGAGGGTCCAGGCTACAGGGGGTGAACTGCTCCTTCTAAGACCTGCAGCTTCCACACATGGCTCATTAGATTTGCACACTATGAAGCCATGGTGAAGGAGGCTCTTACAGCTGGTGAGGAAGGGAAGCCAAAAGCAACTGCAGCAGGAGACTCCATTCATGAGTGGTTCCCTTGGTGCCTCCAACATACTGTATTATCTGCAGTTTCCAAACGCCATCCTTGAGGAAAAGCCCAGCATGACGCCCCCGACCCCATAATAGAATGATCGTGAGAAATCAGCCCCAACCGGGGCACACTGATTTGTGCTGGATGCTCCCCTTGAAGACCCAGTTAGCTGTTAAATGAGGTCAGTCCAACTCAATCCAGCAAGAGGTCGCCACAAATACCCAAGAAAGTTGCTAGTCTTATGGAAAATCCTTTAAGTACTACTGATATAAGAACATCTTCTCTCTAAAGATAAGAAAAAAGGCAGTGACACTGCAAACACCTCTGCTTTGTACAAAAAAAAAGTGTTTAGTGAAAAAGAGACTGTTCCTTAATTAGGAACAGGACCCAAACAATGAATGTGGGGAGTGCAGAGGGCTTGGGCTGGAGGGGACAAGGCTATAGAAAGTGCCTTCCATTATTTTTCTGGTCTTCTACCCAAGCATGCCATTCTATCTCAGGCCCCAGGGAGGTGACAGGCTGCATCACACACTGCTTGAGGATGCAGACTAGCAAGAGCCCCTTCTGGGAAATGCCTTCAGTGCCCGCCCCTGATCCTAAAGTGTTTCAGGTAACTAAATGACTATAAACTCTGGGCTGTGCACAGCCTATGCCAGCTGGCTTATACCGCCGGGGCTGTGGGCGGGCAGAGCAGAGCATCCTCTTCAGGCTCACTGATTGCAGCTGAGGCAGATACCCTGGCAGCTGTTCTTCCTCCCCAGGCTCTACTCCTGGAGCCACTGGCCTAGTTAATGCTGGGATGACCTGGCATCCACACCCAGACCTAAGAAATAGTGCAGCATTAAAAACGTCAGTAGTTCCTCATAGCCCATTTTAACCAGGTTTGGCAAAAGCAACAAGTTTAATCCCTCAGCAATGATTAAAGATAGAGGGCAGCCCCCAAGGCTGCTTGCCCACAGCGTAATCAGCATAGGAAAGCCCATTGTTCTGGCTACCAGGTTTGGTGTATATATATACATACATAATTATCATTAATTAGTTACTTTCCTTGTAGGCTCCTGCATAGTTAACTAATACAATTAATAGTAATACTAATTAAATCCTTAATACACACAACCCATTGGAGCACATGGGCTAATGGGTTACACCTGAGACCACCCCAATGACCAGGGACCGACCACAGCAACGTCTAAGAGAAATGCTGAACTATCAGGCTGCACTCACATAAAAATTGCTAACATTTGACCAATTTTCAATGGACAAAAAGCCACTTGGTATGGTTCCTTTTAATACTTTTTTATTCTGAGCAAGGCTCCTGGATTCATTTCATTCAATATAAAATACGAGATTGCAGGTCATGATTTCCTCTCCCACAGAGTGAGTGATGACCAAACGAAAGGAGAGAGAAGATGAGGCTTTGGAAAATAGGGGGTCATCATCCCAGTGTGAGGAAGGTGCGATGGTGTTCCTGTCATGCTGGTCACATTCACAGTGGTCTCAGTCTGCTGTAAATGGAGGAACCAGGGAGACTGTCCCTGCAGGCCACTCAACAGAGCAGGATTTTAAAATATACTGTGGGATCTCCCGCCCATTGTGTTTTCTTTTATATCCCCCTATCAGTAGCGCCTGCCATAAAAATAACGTGGATTTTAATGCAAGACAGGAGTTTCTCAGACATTAGATACTGACCAAAACCCTGGAGCCTCACAACTATAGTCTTGTTCTCACAAGTCTCTGGAGCAGTCTATGGGGATGGGCGGGGCTAAATGTTCAGGGCCATTTAGTCACATTTTACCCAGAGATTGTTCTGTTAACTGATGGCCAGGGACATAAGCGTGCAGCTAAGTGCTGACCTATCTCTGTGCTGCATTCTAAGGTAAAACTCCTATCATCATTATCTAAGTGTGTGTGAAACCATGGGCAGTACATTCTAGCTGAATGGTTTGGTGTTTCCATTAATAGTGGCAAAGGTGGTAATGTCTGCACATGAGAACTGGATGCAGGAGGGCTGGTCTCTGGGAGATGCCTTGGGAAGTGGCTTGTTCTGAAAACAGCAGTTTACCCATTATATACTCTATCTTTCCACATGTTAACCATTTGGGACAGAGATACTTCTTAAGGAAGCATTAATAATCACTATTTCTTAAGTAAATAAATAACCACTCACGTCTGTTCAGATGCTGAGCACTGTGTAGAATGCTCTGAAGCTGTTCTCCCAGTAAATTTTCCTCAACCCTGTGTGACAGAATAGGAAGGGAGGGTGCCATTGATTCTCAGTCTCTGAGTGGCGAAAGAGAGGGCAGCGTGCAGGCGTGAGGTGACACACACTGTCCCATAGCTAGTCACTGTGGCCAGGACACACAGCGACATTAACCTAGTTCTTAGCCATTAGGCATTCCACCTCTGAAATTACTCATCTTCACTCTCAGAACAGAGATAATTGATCAGAATTTAAATTCACCCCAATGACTTAAATTATCATGCTGAACAGTCACACTAACAGATATATGAGTATATGTATGCTGCTGTAACTTTTACCCAAATCCTAGACATCCCAAGCTGTTGCCTGAGGACTTGTGGCTGTTTGATCTTAATGGTATTTGGTCTCCCCACACCTCCAAATGTCAGGCTATCATCTCCCATGTTTCAGCTGTCAGTTTGTGTACCTCTAGCTTTTTCTTTTACTCTGAAGATCTGAGAACCCATGTTAAACTAAAGCAATATGAGAAAACCAATATTCCTTTCTCCATTCACTTACCCATTCAGTCAGTATGATCTGAGCATGTGTGATGAGTTAGGACTCTTTCTAGGAGCTGCAACTGAAATCAACTGCAGAATAGTTGCAGTCTACAGGGGGCACTTTCAGGTTGTGGTGAAGGTAGGTGAAAGACAGACAAGTGAACAGGTAAATTAAAAGAAAGAAATATCTGTCACCAGGGCTCATAGGAGTCACAGCAGTGTGACATGGAGGAAAGGGTCAGGGAAGGTGAGCTTTGGTGAGATCTAAAGGAGTATTTCTCCTTTTTCAAGGCACACAAGTTGGTGCAGAGGCCCTCAGGAGGCGGGGATGGGCGTGGAGAGTGGGGTAGCAAAGACACTGATAGGAAGCCCTGCAGGTCCAGAATGGGAGGAGAGCACAGACAACTGGCCGGCAGTGCATTGTCCCCCAGAGGTTTTGTCCTCCAAGGGTCCATTGGGAGGGTTTTGATCAGGAGACTGATGTGATCCAATGTGCTCTTTCTTTTCCTTCTTTCAGTCTTTATGGACAGTCTGACCCTAACCCAGAGGAAGTAGAAACAGCAATGAATACAACATCATCAAGAACAGAAGAATTTTGATACAGCTGAATCAGGACAAAAGGAGAAAGGGAAAGAGACAGGGACAGAAAGCAAATGGAGAGGAGGGGTGGGGGGAAATGTCATAACACCAAGAGATGAGAATGGATAGATACACAGGAGGCATATCATGGAAAGACTTGATACTGAAGGGCCTAAATATTCAATCTTCCAAGGCAGGGGACACTTTTGAGAGTAAAAGGTAGCACTCTTACAAATTAGACCTTGACAACTGGCATATATGGGGACTTCTTTACTAGGCATACAGGGAAGTATCCCTCTCGATTCACTAATAGGGAGTTTGCCCTTATCCTAAGAGCAACGGGGAGGTGACGGAGGCATGCAAGCAGGGAAGGCAGAGAGCAGCTCTGAGGTTGACCAGACCCCTCGGCCTCCAGCACAGAAGCACATACACTGTGGGTTAAGAAGTGCAGGCAGGAAGCTCTGCAGGGAGCTCTGCAGAGACGCAGGGGGAGATGATGACAGAAACTGGGAACTACAGAGGGGCAGCTGGGACAGAGATGCGGGAGAGGCTGGAAACTATTGAGGAGGAAGAATGGGTGGGAATTGGAGACTGAGGAGGGGACTTGTAGGTCTCTGTTTGTTGTGGGCATCTGGGTAAGTGGTGCAACCACACCTGGGATGGGGAATGCTGAAAGAGTAAGATGTCTCTAGGGAGTTCTTCTTGTCCCCCGCTACAACTATTTTTTCCTGCATTGTTGGCTAATAAAGTTGCTTAAAATTATGTGCCAAGTAAGAATAAACAGTCTCAAAGTGAGAGGTCAAGGGACTCCATATAGAGTAGATAGCTTTGCTCTCCCACTGTAGCCTACGTAGTGAATGAATCTGTGAGCTCTGGGTAAATGAGGTGTGAATATTTATGATAAGGTCATTGAGTGTAATTGGGAACATAACTACATCTTGGGATCTCAGATATAACCAGCTTTTCATCAGTGCTACCCCAGGGCTCCAGGGAACTTGACACAACGTGGCCAGGCAGCACCTGATAAGAAGCCTAGGGAAGAGCACCACCTGTGTGTTTGATGAGACGCTAAGGTGGGCGAGGCACGGATGCTAGTGGGACCCAAACAGCTCTTATCAGGCAAATCAGGGCATGGTCATTAAAAGCATGGGAGTTATAGGACATATGAAAGGCAGCTCCATAGTGTTTCCTGGCTGGGACCTGGGGAAAATGTCAGGGGAACAACCACCAGGTCACTGCCAAGCAACAATACAAAAGCAGTTTGCTTGAATATCACCTCCGGAGCTGAGTAGTAGAACCAAGAACACATGCACACACATGGAGAGAGGGGGGTGGGAGGAGGTTGCAGCAGACCTTCCACGTGCAGCCACAAAGAAGTCCAAGATAAAGAACTCAATATAGTCCCACTTGGGTAGGGCTGGATGATGAATAGCCTTTTGGATTATAGGTCACTGCATACTTCATACAAACAAGAGGTTCAGCCCTTTCTACTAAGGTGGGCACCCCAGCTTCATAAGAATAACTATTACATAGCCAATCCCAGTACATCACATTCAATGGTGGTCCTTTAAAAGCTAAATCTGAATTAGACTTTTCTTTACACAGCAAGACTTCTGAAGAATAAAGTACTGTTGAACCATGTCAGAAAGGTAAGCCTACCTGGTCAGGTAGTGAGGAGACCAGGACAGTAACTGGAACATGAGATGAGTATCAGTGATAAGACTCTGCTTACTGAATGTGTGTGCCTACATGAGTCATTTAAACTCTCTCTGCGTCTCCATCAATCTTTCCTCAGCTCAATCAGCTGACCATATACATGCAGGCCCAGGACTCCCCATGAATATAATGAGTGATATGGTTATAATCATAAGAATAAAATTAGAGCTGCTTTCTAAATTGTAAACACTTTGTAATTTTCTAAATAATTCAGTACTATATTTTTGATGTTATTATTTCTTATATCTACTTCTATTTGCAATATACATCCACGTCTTCTTGCTTTCATGTTAAATGTAAATGAGAGATCAGAAATAAGTTCACTGGCAAATCTGTTCAAGGTTGAAAGTCAGCCCAAGGTAGAGATCCAGCCTCATTTACCAAGAGAGTTAAAATGAGAAGAGTGACAGAATATTAGCCAATCTACTCTAACTCTCAACCATCGATTCCCAGGCCCTTTCAGAAAGATTTTAACCTCAGAGTAATGATTGAGTAGCAGACTTCTACTACTCAAGGGATCAGCACCATACAGGCCTACACCAGTTTTGTAAATAAATTTTTATTGGCACAGAGCCACACCCACTTGTGTTTATACTGCCTATAGCTGGTTTCCTGCCACAATGGCAAAGGTGAGTAGTTAAAGCAGAGACGGATGGCCCACAAAGCCTAGAATATTTGCTATTGGGTCCTAGACTCATACAAGGGATTCACAATGAACACTATTCTAAAGTGAAGATTAACAATTTTTTTTTACTATATTAATGATTTTAACCCAAATCATACATTGGTAAAAATTTGCTAATCTACATAGTTCCCCAGTAGTGGCTGGACTGTTTTCAAGCAAGTAAATTTGATCAAATTAATATACATATGTAATAAAATATAAAGGAGGACATAACTGAGCACAGTTTCTGGGGCATATCACCCATGGAAAGAGTCCCTAGTCATCATTTTGGTGACTTCACCTCTACGAAGCTACTACACAAGGAATTGGGAGACGTCTGCTTTATGAATCATTCGAGTCACTATCAAGTAGCAGTATGCTAATTCAGGTAAGCCAACAAGGCGACATACACTTAAATACATTTAAAATATGGCTATATCTCTTTCCCTCAATAACCAGAAGTCAGGAAAAAACCTATCTGGAAATTTCCAGAAAGGTCATCCTCACGTCATAGGAAAACAACTGGGTTAGTGCTTATAGACCTGTACTGATAGCTTTAAAAACACATTTGTATTAATTTTAAGAATAGCAAACTGATACTTAAAATGCTGTATTCTGACTGCAAAAGTACTTTGGGCTAGGTGTAAAGACATTTGCTATTCACCGGGGATAAAGTTTCAGCTATGAGTGATGAATAAGTTCCAGAGATCTACTGCCGCACAACGCTGTGCCTATGGTTACCAGGACCGTATCAAATACTCAACAGTTTGTCCAAAGTGTCTCACATCAAGTGTTTTTAGTGCAATTTTTTAAAAAGAGAAATGTAACAAATGTACCTCATAAATCCTTCACTTACCTACCATCCTTCCCTCGCTTCCCCTCCCTCTTCCCTTCTCTTGATTCCTTTTCTTTTTTTATTTCTTTCTATCTTTAAGCAATATAGAAACCACAAAGCATACTGTTATTTTTCTTTCATCGATCCTAACTACACACCACTGTTATTCTTTTATGGAATATACATAAACATACCTTCTTTCCATTCAGAGCTTCATTGTATTAAGTTATATTAGATCTAGAAGAATTTGTTTACATTAAGTTGTTCCCCAATTTTTTCCTAAGTTACTTGTATTGTGCTCACAATATTTAAAAGCCATTCTAACTACCTGTTATTAGGTGCGAATTGAATAAAAGTGGGTTAGTGCTCTTCTCCGCAAACGTTACCTCCCTCGGTGCTTGGGCAGTCTGCATTCACTAATCTGCAGAAGAGCTACTTTTGGCCTGTCCTTCACAACATGCCCCGCATTCCCACCTCACTGGCACACTGTACAATGGAGGCCCACAGAGCCCTGAGAAATGAGAAATTTTAGGATCCAAAGGTGTCTCTTTTGATAAAGCTCAAGCTGGAAGAAACCGTCCTGGGGGAAATCTAGCAACTCTGATGTGTACTTTTGTTAAGCCGTGGACATTGGGTCATCTCATGGGGAAAGATCACAGCTGTGAGGAAGATGGGAGTTCCATGGGTTTCTAAGATCCATTCATTTTGCAACAAATATTTGCCAATGAATCTTAAGCAGAGTTATGACATTCAGTGGATTTCGGAACATCTTCATTATAAAACCAAAGAACGAGCATAACACTCTCCTTCTGCACTCATCCCAAAAAGACTACAGGAGGTTTGTTTTAAGGTCCGATGAGTGGTTCAGAAGGTCTGAAGTACATTCCAATGAGAGTTTACTGGTTTCAAGTCTATATTTAAGCTCCAGGCTCACCCAATGTGTCATGTTTTTTTTTTTCCCTTAAAGAAAAAAATGTGAGTTATTTGGTACACAAACCAGCAAAACAAAATTCTCTCCAGACAGTAAACAATACTTTGAAAACCCCAAAGCAAAAACTTAAAACCTTAAGCTCCTTTGCTCAGGGATGGTGTGTCATGGCTATTTCAAGCAAAATCACAGGAAATGTGTGAAAGAGGACAATTTAGTTTGACCAAGGCCAGCATTTTAACCCCAACCTTTTCCTCTATTTCAAGACATATTGAGATCCTCTCATTCCTCTTTCAAATCTTTAAAAATAAATTTTATTAAGTACCCTGTTAATTAAAATTATATAGTTCTGACTTTTTAGGCAGTCACGTGTATATTGTGAAACCAGAGTTCACTGCCATTGGACTACAGATACATAATAATCCCAGATGTCACCTTGTAAAGGCCCTTTCATGCCCTTTTATTAACTGGAAGTAACATTATTGTGGCCACCAGGGAACCAGTCATAAAATGAAAAAGTATAGGTAGGAAAGACTCTCACTTATTTGGCAATCATAATAACTTGCCAGAATACACTTGGATATTTTTAGTGAAGAATGAACTCCTCAGACGATTTGGCACACTGAACTCAGAACATGGAAGGCTAGCATCAATGTGCACAGTGCTGTTTCTACACAGGTTTATACAGAAGGTCATAATTTTCTGTCCCCATTTCACAAAGAACATGACAAAATGGCTGCCAAGCTGCCATTCAGGGGATCTGGCATGAACGAGACAGATTAGTGAGAATTGCCAACCCTGGAATCAGATCATGTCACCCACAACCTAATTTAGATTGTCATGATTATATTAGAATAATGAGTGAATTTTGTGATTTGTTTTCAAGCAAAAAAAAAAATTTCAGACAGAGCCCTCTCCCAGGTGGCTCATCTTTTCATTCATTAATGTTCTACTGAGCCTCCTCGACAAATGGTGTTTGGAGATCTGGACAGCTACATGCAAAAAAATGAAACTTGATCACCAACTTATACCATATACAAAAATAAATTCAAGGTGGATAACAGACTTAAATGTAAGTTGTGACACCATAAAAGTCCTAAAGGAAAACATCGGAAGGAAAATCTCAGACATCCCACACAGCAACATATTCACTGGTATGTCCCCTAGGTCAAGGGACATAAAAGGAATAACAAACAAATGGGACCTCATCAGATTAAAAGGCTTTTATTTCTTTTCCTCATTTTACTTCACTAGCTAGAACTTGCCACACTAGGTTAAATAAGAATAGTGAATGTGGATATCATTGCCCGTTCTGATCTTAAGAGTCATAGATCTCAAATTTTTGCGTTTCAATTTAATATTAGCTGCAGGAATTTATAGACGGCCATTAGCTAATAGATTTTGTAGGCCATCAACTTGAGGAAGATACCTCTGTTCCTGTTTTGCTGAAAGTTTTTTTTATTTTTTCATTGTGAATGTGTGTTAGATTTTATTAAATACCTTTATTGAGTTAATTGATGTGACCACATATTTTTCATCTTTAACCTGTTGACATGGTACATTACAAGGATTGGTTGGACACTGATGTCAAACCAGCTTTACATACCTGGACTAAATCCTATTTGGTGATGGTGTATAATTCTTTACATATATTGTTGGATTTGATTTGCTAAAATTTTGTTGAGGATTCTTGCTATAAATTCATGAGGAAATGTTAGTCAGTAGCTTTCTTCTGTATTTTGGTTCCAACTACCAGCTGGATAAAATAAGTTGGGATTTCCCTCCTTGATTTTTGGAAAGGATTCTGTAAAATTGGTGTTAATTCTTCTTTAATGCTTGGTAGAATTATCCAGTGAAACCATCTGAGACTCAAAAATATTTTTCCTTTTTTGGAACTCTAAATTATGGATTCAATTTCTTTAATATTTATAGGATTATTCAGGTTATCTGTTTCATCTTGGTTGGACTTTCATAACTTGAAATTTTTGAGTATTTGACCCATTTCTTCTAAGTTCTCAAATTTATGATTGTAAAGTTGTTTGTAATATCCTTGTATTATTTTTAATAACTACAGTATCTAAAGTGATATTCCCTATTTCACTTCTAATATTGGTGGTTTATAACCTCTCTCCTCTTATTTTTATCAGTTGCTAGTGGTTCATCAGTTTTTTTTTGAAGAACCAGCTTTTGCTGTCATTGATTTTTCTCTGCTGTTAATCAATTTAATTGATTTCTGCTTTTATTACTTCCTTCTTCTCGTTTGCTTTGGGTTTATTTTGCTTTCCTTTTTCTAGTTTATTGTTATAGAATGTTAGATTATTAATTTGAGATATTCTTTTTTAACATAAACCTTTAGTGCTATAAAGTTCCCTCTAAAAACAGCTTTGTCCCACATAGTTTGATATGTTGTCTTTCCATTTTCATTTAGTTTTATATTTTATGCTTTTTTTCCAACATCTCCTATTTTACACATGGATTATTTAAAAGTGTGCTTCATTTCTGTGTTTGAAGATTTTTCTGTCATCTTTCAGTTACTGATTTCTAGTTTGATTCCATTATTATCAGAAAAGATATTCAGTTTGATGTCAATTCTTTTATAGTTGTTGAGGTTTGTGTTATGCCCCAGGATACATTTTATCTTGGTTAATGTTCCATGCATACTTGAAAAGAATATGTATGCTGCTGTTGTTGGATAAAGTATTCTATAAATGTTTCTCAGATCGTATTGGTTGATAATTTTGTTCAGTTCTTCTATATTCTTGCTGACTTTCAGTTTAGTAGTCTATCAATTAAAGACTGTAAAGGGAATAAGTCCCCATTGTAATTGTAGGTTTTTCTATTTCTACCCCCAGCTATATTAATTTTTAAACACTTATTTTTTAATTATAGTTGACATGCAGTATTATATTAGTTTAGGGTTTGTAGCATAGTGATTCGAAATTTATATACTTACAAAGTGATCACCCCAATAAGTCTAGTACCCATCTGACGCCATACATAATTATGGCAACATTATTGACTATATTCCCTATGCTGTACTTCACATTCCTGTGACTGTGTTTCTAATGGGAACTTGTACTTCTTAATCCCTTCACCTTTCTCAGATGTCCGCAATCCTTTTCCCATCTCATGACCATCAATTTGTTCTCTCTATGAATTTTCTATTTCGATTGTTCATTTGTTTTGTTTTTCAGATTTCACATATAAATGAAATCATGTGGTATTTGCTTTATCTGTTTGACTTGTATCATTTAGCATAATACCCTCCGGCCTACTCATGTTGTCACAAATTGCAAGATTTCATTCTTTTTTATGTCTGAGTAATATTCCATTTCACATATGTACCACATCTTCTTTATCCATTCATCTATCAATACATACTTAGACAATGCTACATCCAATAAGTTGTCAATATCCCAAATGCACAAGAAACACAACTCAACAACAGTAACAAAAAACTAGTTAAAAAGTGAGCAGAGAACCTGAACAGACATTTTTTCAAAGAGAACACACAGAGAGCCAATAAACATATGAAAAGATGCTAAATATCACTCAATAATCACCAGCTCTTTTAATTTTTACTTTATGTGATTTGAAACTCTGTAGTATACTCTAAACACATTTAGAATTATTATATCTTCCTAATGTGTTAATCCTTTTATGATTCTGTATTTTCCCTCAATGTCTCTAACAATTTTCTTTGCTCTAAAGATGACTTTAGCTGAAATTAATATAGCCACCCCTATTTTAATTAATGTTTGCATTATATACCTTCTCCTATCCTTTTACTTTCAATATACCCATGTCCTAGTATTTCAAGTGAATTTCTTGAAGTAGTATATTGTTGGATCATTTTTTTTATCCACCCAGTCAATCTCTATCCTTTAATTGGTGTGTTTAGACCATTTACATCAAAGATAATTAGTCAAGTTAAGGCTTAAGTCTGCCAATTTATGTCCTTTTCCTGTTCATTTCCTCTGTATCTCATCCCTGTTTCTCTTTTCTTAAATTCTTGTGAGTTGCTTCCTAAGTATATCTATTTTTTATTGTTGTCTTTATAGTTGCTCTAGTTATTATCAATATGTAACCTGTCACAGTCCACTGGTATCAGCATTTACCAATTCCACCGAAATGTAGAAATGACTTCTAATTAAGTCCCTTACCCTTCATACTTTTAAAATACAATTGCCCTTTTTAAAAGGTTTGATTTATGTATTTTTAGAGAGGGGGGAAGGGAGAGAGACAGAGAGGGAGAGAAACATCAATGTGCAATTGCCTCCCATGTGGCCCCCACTGGGAACCTGGCCCACAACCCAGGCATGTGCCCTGACTTGGAATCGAACTGGTGACCCCTTGGTTCACAGCCCTCTCTCAATCCACTGAGCTACACCAGCCAGGGCTAAAAATATAATTGTCTCAAGTACTCCTCAACAAATATTGGGAAGACAGTACTATATTTTTGGCTTCAACCATCAAATACGATTTAAGAATCTCCTGAGAATTAGGATAGTCTATTATACTCATTCCCATTTTTACCCATTCCAATATTCTATCCTTTCTTGATCCCTTTCTGTTATTTCCCTTCTGTTTGGAGAACTTCTCTAGCCATTCTTTAAGGGTAGATTTGCTGGTAACAAATTCTCTTAGTTTTCATTCATCTAAGAATGAAGGCATCTGAGAATGTCTTCATTTTCCCTTCATTCATGGAAAATATTTTCATTGACTAGGGAATCCTGGGTTTGAAAGTTCTTTTTCATTACTTGAAGAATACTATGCCACTTCCTTCTGGTCTCCATGATTTCATATCACAAATTTGTTGTCAAATGAGTAATTTTTGTAACATGTCCTTTCTCTCTGGCTGCCATCAAATTTTTCTTCCTTGTCTAATTGTATTTAATTATGATATGTATTACCATTGATTTATTGGGTTGACCCTATTTGGAATTTGCTTAGCCTCTTGAACACATATGTTTATGACTTCATTAATTTGGGGAAGTTTTCTGTCAATATATCTTCAAACATCTATCCAGTTCTACTCTATCCCTCCTCTTCTGGGACTTTCATGACACGATTGCTTGCTCTTTGTTATTGTCCCACATGACCCTGGAACTCATACCAGTTTTTCATACTAGTCCATTTTCTCTCTGTTGTTCAGGTTGAGTAATTTCTGTGGATCCGTCCCAACATTCACTGATTTCACCTGTTGTCATCTCCACTCTACTGGTGAACTGATCCAGTGAGCTTTTGATTTTGGCAACTATATTTTTCAGGTCTAGAATTTCCATTTGCTCTTTTTTATAATTTCTATTTCTTTCCTGAGATTTTTCTATTTTTCATTTGCTTCAAGAGAATTCCTAATTGCTTGATGAAGCAATATGATAATTACACATCTGATTCATGTCAATATTGGCTTGTGTTGATTGTCTTTTCTGACTCATGTTGTAATTTTCCTGGTTCTTGGATGACAAGGAATTTCTTATCACAGTCTGAGAATTTTAGATGATATATTATGAGACTCAGAGTCCTATTCAATCATTTCTTTCAGCACTTGGTCTCTGTGTTGAGGTGTAGCATAAAAGCCAAATGGGCATCAGTGTGACGAAAGTTCAGCTCTCTGTTCAGCCACACTGTGGAGGGTTGGTGTACAGTTGTCCCACTGGTGTTTGGCTGGAATAGGAAAGGTATTATCTCAAAGGTTTTCTTGAATAGAACAACCTTCTCCTGACTCTTCAGCTAAAGAAAACAGGCTTTTCTTGAAATTTCATTTTTTAATTTTTTTAATCTGTGTCTATTGTTGGGTCAGGTGGAAAGAATCTGGATTGCTCTATTCTAGATACAAGGGCATCAGTCAGGAAACCCAGGGAACTCACCTCCATGTCTTTAGAGTAGGTTGAACACAGGGATTTTTATTTTTTAGGAGAAGAATCTAATGGAAATGTGGCTATATCATATCAGCAGAATCTGAATCAATTTTTATACAATTCAAAGACAATTTTAAATGAATTCTTAGCCCACCTTCTCTAATAATTTTTTCATTCATAAGACCTTGTATCTCCAAATATCAAAGTGACCCTGTTCATTGGGAAGTTACCTAAAGGAGGGCCTTAACAATTTTTAGAGTATTTTTTATTGATTATGCTATTTTAATTTTCCCAATTCCCCCCCTTTACCCCCCTTCACCCTACCCCCACAACCCTCCAGCATTCCCCCTAGTTCATGTCCATGGATTGTACATATAAGTTCTTCGAGTTCTCTGTTTCCTATACCATTTTTATCTCTCCCTGTCTATTTTATGCCTACTAATTATGCTTCTTCTTCCCTGTACCTTTCCCCACCTATTCCTCCCCTCCCCCTCCCCACTGAACTCCCTCTGTGTGATGTCCATTTCTCTGATTCTGTTCCTGTTCTGCTTGTTTGTTTAGTTTTTGTTTGCATTGTTTTCCTTTTCTTTTAGGTTCATTTATTGATAGCTGTATGTTTGCTGTCATTTTATTGTTCATATTTTTAATCTTCTTTTTCTTAGATAAGCCCCTTTAACATTTCATACAATAAGGGCTTGATGATGATAAGCTCCTTTAACTTGACTTTATCTGGGAAGCACTTTATCTGCCCTTCCATTCTAAATGAAAGTTTTGCTGGATAGAGTAATATTGGATGTAGGTCCTGGCCTTTCATGACTTGAAATACTTCCTTCCAGCCCTTTCTTACCTGGAAGGTTTCTTTTGAGAAATCAGCTGATAGCCTTATGGGAACTCCTTTGTAGGTAACTGTCTCCTATTCTCTTGCTGCTTTTAGGATCTTCTCTTTGTTTTTGATCTTGGGTAACTTAATGATGATGTGCCTTGGTCTGTTCCTCTTTGGGTCCAACTTCTTTGGGACTCTCTGGACTTCCTGGAAGTCTATTTGCTTCACCAGATTGGGGAAGTTTTCCTTTATTATTTGTTCAAATAAGGTTTCAGTTTCCTGCTGCTGTTCTTCTCCTTCTGGCATCCCTATAATTCAGATACTGGAACGTTTCAAGTTGTCCCAGAGAATCTTCAGCCCCTCTTCATTTTTTTAGATTCTTGTTTCTTCATTCTGATCCAGTTAGATGTTATTTCTTCCTTTTGTTCCAAATCATTGCTTTGAATCCTGGTTTCCTCCTTGTTACTGTTAGTTCCCTGAATATTTTGTTTTATTTTTGGTATCTTTGACTTATTCTTTCATTTTTCAACCAAACTCAATCAGATCTGTGGGCATTTTGATTACCAAGGCTTTAAATTCTTCATTAGATAGTTTGGCTATCTCCTTATTGCTTAGTTCTCTTTCTGAGGTTTTGCTGTGTTCTTTCATTTGGGCCATATTTCTTTGTCTTGGCACAACTGACGGGCTGTAACGGGGCAGGGCCTTAGGTATTCCCTGGGCAGGGCAACCCTCTTTGCTGCACTGCCTGTGGGGGAGGGGCCAGAGAGGGAACAATGCAGCTGGCCTGCTTGTCTCTAGCACACTTTCCAACAGGCTCTCCTATCAGACCGGAAGTATCTGCAAGTGGCAACCCTAGCCTTAGCCCACAGTCAGCTCTGAGTCTCCCATGCAACTCTGCAGGAGCTCAGCAGTCAGCCCCTCCCCTCATCCACCTCACTGAGGTTTTTCTGAGTTGGCCAGTGTGGTCCACCTTACCAATCTGGTTGTTCTGGTTGATTTTTTCTTTAATTCATTGGTTGTTAGAGTTCCATGCAGTTTGATTTTCTGGCATTTCTAGTTGTTTATAGATTTTAGATTGGTTGTTATCTTCCTTTTGGTTGTGTGAGGAAGTGAAGAGTTACTACCTACACCTCCATCTTGGCCTCAATCATTCTAAGCATCTTTTCTATTTAATCTCCAGTTATGTAAGCACCATAACTGGAGGCTGATTTGAGGCTTGGAAAATATCCCAATGTTACTGTATTTGGAAAGGTGTGTGATACAGACCCTGGAAATTGCCAAACAAAGGATAAGTCCCTAAAAAAAGGTGCCTGTAGGTTTACATCATTTTCCTACCCGAGCTTGGAAAATGACCATAAATAAACTTTCCCTAGATACACTTGTTTTTTGAACTACAATGTACCTGCTTCTTTCGCCTATAAATAAAGCTTGTTATGACATTTCTTTTCCTCAAATTGAAGCTTGGATGATAACTCTGGTATAATTTTTTCCTTCTCACCTATGTCCCACTTGTAATTAATTGTTCTCCATCCTCTGTCATTCATTCCCTCAGTGATGCCCAAACCAGGAGCTTCTAACACCTGCATCTAAGACAGCACTGATGTCACCCATTTGGGCCAGGGGGTCCCCCCAGCACATGCACAATGCCTCACACAGACCTACCTCAGCTATTGTCCCCAGCCACCTCCTGGGTGGCCCCAGGACATGAGCATATATTATTGTACTCATCTGGCAATGACAGCCCAACAATGTGAGTGATGGCAGCTATGAGTCCCTGGAGGTCTAACGTTTTGTGGTCACACTATACCTTCCACCTAAATTGTCACATGGCTCTGTAGGAGTGGTATTGGTAGCTGTGGTAGTGATAGAGAACAGCCCCTTTTCCGCTAGCCTAAGACCGCCCCGTAGGAGAGTCTAACTTCCGCATTCCGCTTCTGTAACCTGCTTCTGCCGCGCAGCCAAAGAGAGCCACAGCACCTCAGATATCCCCAAATAAGGAGATAGACTAACTTCCGAATTCCGCTTCTGTGACTCGCTTTGCTACATAGACGGGAAGGTCCTGCAGATTATATAAACCCCCAGAACCCTTTGTTCAGGGCTCAGAATTTGGAGATCACTCTCCTCTGGGCCCGTGCACCTAATAAAGATCATGCACCTGAACCCTCGGTGTCTGGTCGCTTCATTTTGCTCTAACAGTAGCTGTAATGACAAATTTAAAGATGGCCATATAGAAATAAGATTTCTTTTTATGGAAATCATTCCTGGTCGGGGCACACACCCAGGTTTTACATTCGATCCCCAGTCAGGGCATATATGAGAAGGCAAATGATCAATGTTTCTCTCTCTCTCCCTTACTTTTTCTCTAAAATGCAATGAAAAAATGTCCTGGGGTGAGGATTAAAAAATAAAAAGACATCTATTTTGGGAATTTTCCCAAAATGCTCCAACTGGAAGGTAAACTTCTATTCCATTTCTTAAGATCATCCTTTAACATACCTTTTTTGTGTTCCATAATATTTATGTAGTGGGCAATGCTCATGGAACCTTAAGGATACAGCATAGAGCAGACATCATCTAATCTAGGAGACAAGTTACTCCAATAGCTACCTCAATAATGATTTAATCAACTGTATTAAATGCCACAACAATACAAGTGATCAATTTTCTTTAAAATCTCAAGCCATATTTTTTCAATGGTGTCAACACAATGTCAAGTACAACAAGTACGTGCTTAGAGAAAAAGAAAATCAATGAAACACTTTCAGAATTAGTGAGCATCTGAACTCAATGTAATCATTTGATTGCTATGATTTCACTTGTGCCTCTTCCTAAATGTTCCACATGTGGGGCTTGAGGCCCTCAATGGGAGAGTAGCACATCCGATGAGTTTCTAAGAGTCAAGACAGAATCATTATAGGTGGTCACCAAGGGGAGAGAGAAGTGTGCCATGACCCCGATGCACCCACACCACCCCGCAGCAGCCCCCCTCACCTCCTTGTTTGTCCGGTCGGCTTGCACCAACGTTCCATTCAGGCAAGGTTCTACATAGTGAAGCTCCGCGTTATACTGCAAAGGGAAGAAACAGCCAAGAGGAAACGTTTGAGCATTAAAGAGTCCTACTTAATAATTTAAGGATACAGATACACACACAGCAATAAAAGCAGCATGATCACAGGCTCAGTTCATTTACAGATGGTGGCTTCTCCGTCAGTGCCCCAAGAGAACAAACACCATGCTCATGTGTCAAATATATACTTTATTCTTTTTCTTGTTCAAAGAAGAAACTTCTAGAGCATGTGTTTGTGTCTGGTATACACAGTTAAATGACAGTCCCTCAGGGGCAGCCCCAAAGATGGGGGTGCACTGGGCATGGCTGACAGCACACCGCCCATATGGAATCTGCAAAGTATCCCAGACTTGTGCAAATGGAGCTCCAGCTCCCGTCTTTGGCTGCATGGAGCCAAAAGAATCATGTGTGGGTCACACGCGTGTGCAGACAGAACAGAGGAGAGGCCCTGATGTTCTCTGCTCACTCTGGGAGGCTACACAGGTGTTGGTCACAACACTGCTCATGTACAGTGACACTACCTCCCACACAGGCCAATGCCCAATTTCCAATCATTTTTGATCCCAGAATACCCAGAATACAACCATTTGTTTTTGTTCAAAGCTCACAAAAGTAGAAATTTGAGTGTTCTTCTCTTCATTTCTCTTATCAAGCATGATTCTCTGCACTGTTGCTAGGCTGGTTCTTCCAAAATACAAATCTGATTGTGTCACCTCTTGTCAACCCCATTCAGAGCTCCCACTGCTCTTCAGGACTTGGCAGGGCTCCGGACATTGGCCCTTGTTGACCTTTCTAACATCTTTACTCATTAGTCCTCCCCCATGCCCTTAGCTCTGGTCAGCCCTAAGTGTCTTCCCACCCTCTGATATGTCCTGTCTTTCCCTTTAGGCCCTTTACCACTGGGCCCTCTGTCTGGAGACCCCGCTCTGGCATCTCCTGGCTGACTCCTATTCATCCTCTCGGTCAGTTCCTACCTGCTTCCTTCGGGGCAGGTGAGGCCCCTCTCCTGAAAACTCCCAAATTCTAGTCATCTGATACCTGGATCCCTCACTACAAGGTGGGGCCCCATTATTAGAATCCATGTCTGACTCCTCAGTGTATTCTCTGTGAAAAACGCAGGGCTGGGCCCACAGTGGGTACCCAAGAACAATTTATTCAATGAGAGTGTCACGGCATTTCCATTTCATTGACTGAAGGCTCAGCTTGGAGTTCTTCAGAGAAGGAACCAGAACCATCTCTCATAGGCCCAGAATGCACACAGAGTCCAGCTAAGGAGTTTGGACTTCAAGTCTGTGGACATGGAGGACCACACAGGGCTGTGAACAGGTGGACAGGGGGCTGAGTGAAATAAAGAGATGAGCTTGGGACAACCACTCTGGACATACTACAGGGACAGACTTGAGAGGACAGGACTTGCAGCTGCTGCAACAGCGACTGAGATGCATCAGGCTTCACATGCAGATGTGCTTACCAGCAGGTAGGACAGATGATAATACTAATGTCAGCAATTAACTGTTCCTGAGCACTCACTTCATCTAGACACAGGCTAGACTTCATCCACAGGCTATTCCAGCCTCATGTGTAAGTACTTCAATCACTTTCCCTTTACAGTTAGGGACACCGAGGCAGAGCAAGGCTGATCAACTTGCTCAAAATCATACATAAGAGGTGGAATCCAGATTCAATCCCAGGTCTAACTTCACAGCCACTGACCTCACAGCCACTGACTTCAGGATAACAAAGCCCCCAGTTCCTCCTCTCTGGTTCCCAAGCCTTGGTGTTTCTTATCAGTCTGACTTTTGCTCCTTCTTTAACCTTTGTTCTTAGTCTAGCCATACAAGGCCATTTGAAAAATTACAGCTCCATGTCTTGGAGCTTAGATCTCCTCTGATGAGGCATGGAGAAAAATGCTTTCATGCAATTCTGAAATTGCCATTGACAAATGGGAATGCAACACTTGTGCGATCAAACAGAACGTCATTTCAGGATCCAGGAAGCGACTGCACAGTCCAAGCTGAAGAAGAGCTTCTTCAAAGTTCTCAGCTCATATTGGATTGGCACTGAGAATTGATGGGGAAAAAATAAAACAGGCATGCCCTCTTCCCCCACCTCCACTGTTGACTGACTCAGCTCAGTGTGACAACATATCTATTCCTAAACAAAGCCTAATCAGTCTGAGCCAATCACAGCTATGCAATCCCCCCATCTGCTGCATATATGTCTTCATAGCCAGTCCTGCCATGAGGCGTGGCCAAGTGACTCGTTCTCAGCCCATGAAGGTTGAAGGAATAGGTTTCTTCACAGTTTCAAATCATTTTTTCCTTCCCGTTAAAGAAAAACTCTTCTATATCCATCACCTTCTTTTGCACTTGGGATGCTATTGTGTGATGCAAGTCATTTTGCAACCACAAAGGACAAGATAAAAAGTGGAGAGCAAAGCTCAAGGAAGACAGAGCAGGAAGATGGAGCCAGCACCAGTCCTTGAGGACACTGCCGAACCACTGCAGCTGCACCCTCCAAGGCTCCTCTCGTGAGATTATGAGATCCCTAGAGGCTAAAGCAGCCTTCATTCCATTGTTTCTTAACCTGCAGCTCAAAACTTTTGAAGTCCATTTTCCAGGTAAGTTTAAAAACTTCATCTAGTTGCTGCCTAATACACACTTCCAAAGTTGATTCTTGGGATTGTACAGTCTAAGCTGGGAGCTGGGACACAAGTCTGCATCCTGCCCTACCATGTACTTACTGCATGGCCTTAGGGAAGTCACTAAACCTCTCTGATCACAGACTTATGCATAAGAACATGTTAATTCACCTTCTGTTCACCCTCTAGGTGTCCCTGTGAGGCAACAGACCTGAAACTGCTTTGCTAATGGGAAGGCCTGTGCATGTGGGGAGCTGCAGAGGGGACTTAAAAGTAAAGAAGACCAAGAACTTCTTGCCCTCATCAAGGAGGAACATGTGCAGTAATCGAAACCATGCTCGAGTCACTGCATGAGCTGTGGCCACAGTAGAGGAATCTGCTCTTCTGAACCCTCGCCAGCTTGTTAGTGGCATCATCCGAGCTTGCAGTTGACTAATTTCCCTTGACTGCATCAGGACAAAGCTATGCTGAGCAATCTGGTCTGTATCACCAAAGGGAGCTGGGCTCAGCTGTCTGTGTGAGGGAACGGTGCACATCAGACAGCTGTGCCAGGGAGGCCACCACGCTACTCCAGAGCTCCTCCTGAGGGGGACACCAAGGGCACCCTTCATGTGGAACTGCTTCCAAGCTCGCAGCAGCTCTGTTTGGAAACCTTCCCATTCTGCATTTTTCTGGACTGTGAAATTTCCACACTGTGAAACAACAGTGTGGGATGGCCATATTGTTTTACAGTCGAAGAGCTAGTCACCTTGGCCCTAAGACATAACAGCCTTATGCATGGTTCTCCTCCATCCTTACTTAAGCAATCAGATATCAATAGTCAAAGGCAGAAAAGGAAGCAATGCACAATTTCTCCGGCAACATGGAGTTTGCTTCTATCATTTGGTTTTGCTCCTTCCCAATACCAGGACTGAATCCTAAAGAGGAACTCGACTAGACCCCTTTCCACTCAAAGTGGTAAGTTGTTCCTGAACTATCTGGGAAATGGGAAGGGTCTCTTAGCAGAATAGGAGAGGGCCCAGGCAGCCCTGGAGACAGTTCAGCCTGTCCAATAATCACAGGGTGAGGAGACAGACAAAGAATTTTCACCCCTTAAAGAACTCAGAAACGGCCATATAGACACAGGGCCTCAGTCACTTCTGGTTTTCTTCTCCCCTTCTCTGGTCTGATTGGATCCCCTCCTCCGACTCACACCAGGGCAGGGAAAGATGGAGCACCCGGGGCAGACAGGCTGGATGCAAATCCTGGCTCTGCCACCCACTGACTGGGTGACCTGAACCAGGGCAAATCAACTCTTCCAGCCTTAGTGTTTGTGTTGGGAAATTGGGGGTTGTAACTGGATCTCCCCCACAATCTCACTGCGAGGATGAAATGAGAGTCAGTAAAGAGTCAACAAAGGACCTAGCATATAAGAAGCAGAAGGAGAGCCTCTAATACAAGTGCACAGAAGGAAAGAAAATACCTGTGTAAGCGTGATGTGTGCTCCAGAGACAAAGACGAATGTGTACCCTCCACCCCAAGTTGGTACCTGCTAAGTAGAAAGAAGATGTGGGGGCAATGGCAGAGATACACTCTTGGGAACATGGCCCACATGCCCCTGATCTCCTCGCGAGAGCACAGACTATGCATTTGTTAGAAAAGGAAGTGCTTCACCATAGGCACATGTGACTGTCTAACCACCTGAGACAGAAATCACCGTGGTATGTGGCCACACACGATCCCACTCTGTGCCACACTCTGAATTCTCTCAGTGACCCCGGTCTTTGACAGGCTGGAAGCCAAGACTACCACCAGCTCACTGCCCAATCCCCTCTTAGAAAGGCATCTGCCAGAGAACCCTTTGTCCCTGTGTGCTCAAGGAATATTAACTAAGCACCTGCTGTGACACAGGGACATAAAATACTGGCTAAATTTCCCCATGATCATCATTGTGGAGTGATCATGAACCATATTTTTCCTGCTTTCATTAGTAAAATATATATATACATATATATATATATACATATATATATATGCTCATTACATCTAAAGATAATGTCTACTCTCCTTTTTATAATAAAATGTGCTTATCTGTGATACTGCAATGACCCGTCTAAAAACAAAACAGGCTTGAGATAAACCCTTGATCTTCGGGTGTTAGACTACGCCTGACTACTCTCTTCTCCCAGGAACCAGCCCTCCCTCTCCTCTGTGCCAACCACCAAAATCTATGCTCTGACAGCAAGGGACCCATCGCCATTCTCCTTTTCCTTCCTGTTGCCCAATCTCTGTAAGCATTCCCTACATCTCCCATTCTAAAGATACAGCAAAATCCTCAATGGGGATTTTAATGATGATCTAAAATAGGAAAGGACAGTTTTAAGTTTCATTAAATAAATGGCCAGGACATGTTGGAGGAGGATCTAAAAACAAAGGACAAATGAGCTGGACTCACCCACCAAGCTTGAGGCAAGCTCCAGCGTTCGTGTGGAATGTGTGAATCTCAGCCCAGAGACCGGAAAGTGGAAGACAGCTGACTTTGGGTCTGGACGACATTAAGGACCCTGAACCCTGCTTAATGTTAGAAGCTGGGCCTGATCAATGAAAGCAATGGCACTTTCAGGCCTAAACAGAAGATCATCAGTTGCCTAAAAAGAATGCATGGAGACCTAGGGAGGAAGAGGCTTTAGGGAACCTCCCAACACATCACCCTGCATCTGAGACTCCTTCTGTGTCTTCCATTGTCTCCAGATGAAATCCCCATTCTGCTATGTGGTGGACCAGACTTGTTGGATCCGACCTGACTCTCTCAATCCAGTTTCATTCTTTCATCAATACTCCCATCCATCTACTCCACGTCATACATTGACCCCAACTCCAATTTGTCCAGACAATGAGCTCCTTTAGTCAATGCAACCTAGCTTGCACTTCCGAGGATGGAAGAGGAGTTACTACAGCCTGCAGATACTTTTCTCCTCAATTGCCCTCCCTCCTGCCCTACCCCATTGAATATGTCTGGCGAATGCCTAACTATCTTCAAGTGTTCACTGAGTCATTACTTCTGCCAAGAAGCCATCACTGAGTCTGCAGCTGGCTGCACCCCCAGCCCTACGCTCTCCCAGCCTCCCTCACCCTCCCTCCCTGAGACAAGCCTGGCCACTCTATTGCAAGCACCTGCTCCCTGGTTGCTCCACTCCAACACTCACACCCAAAACCCCCAGGTCCACCAGGAAAGACAACATGTCTGCATTGTACACAAAGACAGCCCCAGTACTTAACTGTTAGCACTTAAGAGTATTTGCAGAATGAATAAACAGAATAAAGAAACAAAAAGGCAAAATTGTAGAGAAGTTTCTGACAGAAAAGAGGAACAAAGCCAAGAAAAAGAAAAATTGACACACAGACCCCCCCAAAAAATATGAGAATCTTGCCACCTTTAAAAAACACATAAATAAACAAAAAGTAAGGGAAATCGGTGGTATGTTTTAGAGAATCCTCAGTTCCACAAAGAGCCCACACAGTTCAAATGCCGGCATGCTCATGCAATGCAAGAAAACTGACGTGGAAGTGCTGGAATGCCGTTAAATATTTTTACAGTTTCATTGGTGCACTTTTGATTAAATAACCTTTAGAATAAAAATGTTCAGGGATTATGTAATGAAGCATATGAACCCACGATATTTTCACCAACAGAAGGAATCCCAGGGACCTTTTGCATTACAAAAGCTTCCTATATAATTTGAAACACGACTGGACATAATTAGTAGTATAGAACAAATGAGCATTGAAAGAAAATACCGTCCTCATACTTTTTAACACAGAATCAGTTACATTAAAAAGCAAATCTACAGCAGGCAAAGCACTGGAGAAATAGTTTTAAAGAAAATTCTGCAAATTAAAACCAGGGCACCAGAAAGTTCTGTGTTGAACTAACAAATGATGTTCTTTTCTGCACAAACACAGGCTGCAGGAGGCATTTAAATTGATTTAACAATATCAGTCCAGTTAATACTATATTCATTCAATGCCTGGCTTTATACTCCTGTAAAATCGTTTTTCAAATTTCAGCATCAGAAAGTACAGAATTAGCACCCTCATTTTTATGATAATATTGTTAATTTAATGCATGGCTTGGAGTTAAACTTCAAAGTGAATCAGAAAAAGATGCCTTTTCTCTTCTCAGAGACACCTCTCTTCACACACCAGTGGTTTGACCTTAAATTTTAACTTCGAATGCACAAGATCACTCTCATATTTCAACTGTCCTTTTATAATTCAATCATTTAGTTCATCAATCTTAGATAGATTTTGCATTATCATGCCCATGAAGCCTAAAACAATTTTTAACATTATCATTGCATGTTTATTCTCTGGAAAGACCTGGATTGAAAGCTTTCCGTATAATACGTAACATGCATTTAGCAATGAACTTAATACAAACACACAAAAATGACTGGAATGGCCAAGGAAAGCCTCTTCTCTTTAAGTCTTTTCTCCCTTGCCCATTATGGCACTGAAAATCAAAAGGCAGTGATGAACTAGATTTGTACAAACAAAAGCCTCCAATGCACGAGGGCTTCCAATGCTGGAAATAAAGATTATTTTCTCTACTTTCTCTCTGAAACACTGAAAGTTCTCCTCAAACATCTACCCAGCAAGCAAGAGAGAGCTGACAGTGTAATGAAGGGTGAAATGATCATGTCCTCTGCGGTAAATGAAATACAGACCACAAGAACAAGGCACTCACTCAAACAGACTGACAGGGTGTGCTGAGGGTGTTTCAAATATTCCATCCCCTTGCACCTAGAAGAGCCTGCAGTGGGGTCCCCCTCTAGACAGAGGCAAAGGGCTGTTTTAAACAAATGAAAGACAAACTTACACCATATTGCTTGAACAATTTTGCCACTATGGAAACAGGAGAAGGTGACAGAGAAAAGCAAACACAACAAAAGAAAACACCACCACAATTTGGCAAGGCTAAATTGGTCAAATACACTTAGGGTTGCAAGAGACCATTCAAAGGAATGCAAAAACCCTCAACACGCTATATTGTGAACTGAATGTTTTTTCCCCTTTACATTTCTATGTTGAAGCCTTACCCCTCAGTGTGGTGGTATTTGGAGATGGAGCCTTTGGGACGTACTTGGGGTTAGATGAGGTTGTGAGGGTGGGCACCTCGTGATGGGATCATGCCCTTTTAAGAGGAGACATGAGAGAGTGCTCTCTCTCTTTCTCACTCCATGTGAGTACAGAGAGAAGGTGCTTATCTACAAACCAGGAAGGGAATCCTTACCAGAAACCAAACACTGCCCAAACACTTGATATTGGACTTCCCAACCTTGAAAACTATGAGAAAATACATTTCTGTTGTGTAAACCACCCGGTCATATTTTGTTATAGGAGATGGAGCTAACTAATACAGTTTCTAAGTGTGTGAACATTGCCCCTAGTTCATGGACTTCCCAGTCACACCTAACTATGTGCATGCCCTTTGGTGTAACAATTCCACTTCTAGGTTTTACTCAGTAGATGCACAGCCAAGGGGTGGTGCTGTGCACCCCACTGCAGGCTCTTCTAGGTGCAAGGGGATGGAATATTTGAAACACCCTCAGCACACCCTGTCAGTCTGTTTGAGTGAGTGCAAAAATACACACAGGAGTCCATTCACCGTAGCATTCTTGAGAAGAAAAAAAGATCAGTAACAGCCAGTGTCCAGCAAAGGGGGGTGGACTTAAAAATTTGTCAGCTATCGGTGATAAAATGCCCTGCTGTTCAAATGCACATGACTACTATATGAGTATAAAAGCAAGCTGCTGAATATTCTATAAAATGTGATTCTATTTTTGTGGAAAAATTATGTATGTTCATGAACAGAAAAATTTGGAAGAGTATGTGCCAAATGAAAAGGGAATGGGAACATTTCTGAATTGTTTAAATGTTTTACATATGTTGCCTATACTCCCAGTTCTGTGCTGAAAATATTTTACATATATTGCTTTATTAAAATAATTCAATACGTAAAGGTTATTGTTAATTAGTGGTTCCTATGGTGACCTCAGGCTTTTGATATAAATCTGCTAACATATCTGATCCATTCCCTTATACTTTAGGGGAAGAGACTTCATAATTTTACTACAGAGGCTTCAAATAAAAATGTTCACAGTATCTTTGTAGTTATTGAAATAATTATGTACATAGTCAAAGCTGATCATTAATGTTAAAAACTAACAAACAGACATATAGAGAAGTTTAATGGGACTTCTGATGGATTTTTTTAAAATAAAGGCACACTGAGGTAAAAAACAATTTTTTCTTAACTGTTCTATAATAACTGACATGTCTACTTTTAATTATCTTAATCACCCTCTCTTCATTATTGAGTTGACACTGTTTTTATATCTTAATGAATTTACAGAGATTATTTCAATCGATTGGTTTTGTTAACAGAACAATAAATCCTGACTGATAAAGGACTCAGGATGTAATTAGTTAGCTCTTCTTATTATGTAAATTTCTGATACTTCTGTAATGAGTAATTAAAGATTAATAAGAAAGATAGTCCCAAATTAGCTGCTTCTTATCTTTTAATGCTTCAGGATGTGTGGGGATCAGGCCACATTTGCATATTCTTAATAAGACTGGTAACTACAGTAACTTCTCTTGATTTGAAAACGCAATGTTCTATCTTGAAAGCTGCCTCAGGAAAAGCTATGTCCCTGACCATGGAGTTTCACAGGAAGGCGGCTGAGCAGCTCGGCTGCATTCTCTTCACATCTCTTCAGGGGGCGCTAAAGCCGGACAGTTTCTGCATCCTCACTGTGCCACTTTCTCCGGCTCTGTGCGTGACCTTTAACCAGTTGTTTCCACCTTTTGGTGCCTTTGTCTCCATGCCACTTAGCACACACCTGGGAGAAGATGCAATGTGATGATCTACATAGAACATTTAGCAGGGGCCTGTACACAGAGTGTACTCTATGGAAGGCAGCTCCTGTTATTATTCATCCAATAAATGTTTGAACTGCTATTATTTGCTGGTATTGTCCTAGGCACTGAGCAGAGTTCAGTGAATGAACAACACTAACACCTGCTTCCATGGAATCTATGATTCTCTCTCTTTTCCCTTTCCTTTTTAGGGCTTTTTAAAATCTGAAGCTATAAATCATCGTGCCCTGTAGTTGTGTCTTTTTGTTCAGAGTCCCATCAGGAGCTCTTGCAGGCAGAAGAACACTAACTCAAGCAATCCTTTCTGCAAACCCAAAGTCATTTAAACACCTTATCCTCTGCCTATTGAATGAAAGTGGGTATTGTGTCCAGGTAGAAGGCTGTCAGAAATAGGGTCCCTTCATGACACATTCTGCTCAGGTGCTCAGGGAAGCCAGGCAGACCACAGAAACAGCATTCTGACAGCATGTCTGTGCCGCTCTTCAAATAACAGCCTCCCACTGACCATGGCCTCCCATGCAGTGGCTCAGGTCATTTGGGAGCCACACTGTGGGCAATTCAATAGTATCAGCTTCACAGCTGGTGGTCTGATAATCAGACTCAAGTGGTTTGCCCCAGACACACAGCTGTACGTGGCAGAACTGGGACTTGAAACTAAGTCCCAACTCCAAAGCCCAAGCTCTGCCCCGCTGACTACGCAGCCTCCCTTGCCTGCTACGACCAGTCCATGGCCTACATAGACATGATGAGGCAAAGCACAAGTGGCCCCTGCAGGAGCATCTGGTTAAGCACTCAAGAGACCCAGGCTCACTGTGGCTATAATCTTTGGAAAAAAGAGCGAGAGGAAGGGATGTAAGGGACAAGATGAGAATCTACTAGAGAACTGAGGAGGAGGGAAAACAACTGGAGATGGACAGCTGAATCAGGGCCCTTTCCACAGAGGATGTCACTCCCAAGCTTGGTTCCCATATCTCCTGCTTCCCAGGGTCGTGACGTTGGGCAAGTTACTGACACTCTCTCAATCTGAGCAGCTTCATTTGAGCAAATGTCCAAACCACACACTGTACCACCTAGCATTGTTGTGGGGAACAAAGAAAATGCCAAATAAGCGTAAAGTAAATGGCACACAGTAGGCACTTAATAAGTGCCCCTTTTGTTTCTGAAGATGAAGTGTTTTGTGAGTCTACCACTGCTCGCCATCTTTTATTCATTTTATCATCATGATTGTTATTACTGTCATTGTCATCAGACTAATCTTGCTTGAAGTTAATTTCCACATGAGAAAACCTAGCAGTTTAAGGGAAATCTTGCTAGGTTTAATTCTGAAAAGGCTGGCTCCCCAATAAAACCAAATCTGCCGCTACTCTTCCAGGTGACAGCACCTGCCTGCGTGGTTAGGAGAGAAAATGTGCTCAGCTGCATTCCAGCCTCCCAAAACCCTCCAATATCACGACTCAGTGAGCTCACAGGGGACTAACCAGTCCTCCTCTCAGGGCATCTCACGCCCTGTATGCAAATGCAGTCAGAATGATAACCGTTGCTACTAAAAGATCAAATAAGCCCAAAGTGCACAGAAAGCACAAAACAGCCGCACTCACAGCAATTATGTTGAAGAAGTCATCATCCCCCAACGTGTCCAAAATAGATGAGACTGTTTGCTTGGCGATAGTCAGACGGAGGCCTTTCATGCTGCCACTGACATCCACTAAAATGACCACGTCTTTCGGAGAAGTCGCTGCCTGGATATACCTAGGTCAGGGGAAAGTAAAATAAAAATGAATCTGGAACCTCTCTGCAAGTTTTCTTTCTAAAAACTAACTAAGAGGCTTGACCGTTTCCTACCATTTTCGGTTCCTGCAGTCAAAAGCAATGACTCCATTCTCATCTGGTTCCCATTTAATCCCTAGAAGAAAAATGGAGTTATAAGAAACCCAGAAACTTCAAATATTTATTCATAGCATTTCAAGGCTGCTCTGCTTTGCTGACTGATGGAACAGGGTGAAAAATCACATGCAAAGACCAACCCTGAAGCTCGTCATGTGCTCTATCACCAGCTCTGGGAAGTGTTCGGGGCTGTAACGCTAAAGCAAGCAGCCGAGCTCACTGCTCCAAGAACTGCTAGAGAGCGGTGACATCCGGAATAAAGCACTGTCCATCAGCAAAGACAGGACTCCAGCCCCTTCCTGAGGCTGAAGAGAAAGTTAGCCGAGGTCATTTCTCATTGTCCCTCAAATTGTTGGACCTGCGGGTATCATTCACAGACCTCTGGGCAGAGTTGGGCTCCATCCCTGGACTATGTCTATAGGTAAGGTAATGTCTATAGCCTTCGGGGGCTGGGCAGGGCAGGGCAGGGTAGGGTAGAAAGCATTTGGTAGGTTTTTATCTCAAAATATACATAGGTCTGTTCTTTCCTGACTCTAGTTTTTAAAATCAGGAATTTTGGCCTGGATTTCTACAAGAAATAAAGTAAAATGGCCCTAATTCTACTGTATAATAAAGTCTGAATTTCAGGCTTTGAGGCCTGAAGAGTTTTTCCCATGTATAAAATAGGATCCAATACCCTTAGCCTCATGCTTTGCAGGCTGGTCAGGATGTGCCCAAGGCTGACATTCTTTAAGAATAAAATTTTACTTAAAAAGAAAAGTGTTCGCTACCTAAAGATAAGACAGAAAATCGTTGTTTTCAACCGTCAGTGCTGCTTAGAGATGGAGTATTTGAAACAGACTTCAGAGTTGAGAAAATTAGAATAGAAAAATTATTTTCACAGGAGACAATTGCAACTCAGATGGTAGCATGGGGAGTCCCCTTTCCAATCAATGGTGGCCAGCTCTCCGGACCGCAGTGGGCCCATAACAGCCATGTGCTTACATAACAGCCCCAAATTATCACACAGATAACTGTGAGATGGCAGTCTGTAACCCAAAGAGTCACTTTGTTCTGTCTTCCTTGTACCTACATTTCCCACCTGCATCTGCACCTAATTTAATGACTCCCCTGTAACAAATCAGAAGAAAGAAGGATGAGAGAAGCCACTGCCAATTGAAGGCCATTAAGTAACAAAGATAAAATAAAACTGACATGATATTGTACACCAAGGGACCAGAATGCAATTCATTTTAAAAACATCTGACACGCTGCTTTGTATAAAGCCAAGAATAGCTAGAATCACACAGTCCTGACACATAATGCAATTATATCCTTGGTGAGATAGGTAATGTTTCAATTTGTAATTCCACAAAGAATTGGTTTGAGTCCAGTATAAAGAGAATTTATCTCTTAATGTGTTGACTCATGGTAGGTGGTCGGCGAATGTTTCTTGAATTGAATTGTGGGCCATGTTCTTAGACGAGAAGCACATCCGATCATCTTCCACCCCACCCGCCACTCTGCCATCCATCCTCCCATCACTGTGTGCTCCACCAAGGGGAGCAAATGCGCAGGCCTCTCCTACAGCATTGAGGGCAGGGCCTGGGGGCAAGGAATTAATGACACCAAATCCTCTCGTTCAGATTGAGATAATTTCTCTGCTAGTGGGCTTATAACTCCTCCCAGATACTCGGACAGTTGACAGACCAACAGCAATGACTAAGAATGTTAGGCCCAGCACCTCCTGCCCTCAGGAAGCCCTACATCTAGCAGAGAAGCGGACACGAGGTAAGAAAGCACAAGAACCAGGGACATCAGGAGGAAGTACCTGAGGCTATGTTAGTGTATCAAAGGGATTCTAATCCTTAGAATGTGAAGAAGACTCCTCTTTAAGCTAAGAACAGAATGAAGGTATATTAGTTTTCAGGGCCTGATGCATGACCACACCTACCAATTGAGTGGCTTAACAGAAATGTATTCTCTTGGAGTTGTAGAGAACAGAGGTCCAAGATCAAGGTGCTGGTGGAGCAATATTCCCTCTGAAGACTCTAGGAAGAATCCTTCTTTGCCCCTTCTTAGTTTCTGGGGGTCTCCAGTAGACTTTGACCTACAGCTCCATCCCTTCCATCTCTTCCTCCAGCTTCACATGGCTGTCTTCTCTCTGTGCCCTGTGCCCCGTCCTCTTATAAGGAAACCAGTCATCTTAGATTGATGGCCCACCCAAATCCAGTATGATCCAGTCCCAATGTACCTAATTATATCTACAAAGACCCCATTTCCAAATACGGGCACATTCTGGGGGTTCCAAGTGGGCATAAATTTGGGGTGGAGACACTATGAAATCTACTACACATGGATAAGACTTTTAAAGCGTGAAGGGTAGCCACAGGGTGAAGAAGAATACCGCAGGTAGAGAGAACAATATTCACAAAATTCCCGAGGCTGAGAAGAGCATGTCAAGTCCAAGGAACCAAAGGAGTGCTGCTTTGACTGTGCACAGAAACATTTGTGCCAGAGGCAAGGAGCCGAACAGTAGCAAGAGCCTCGAGGCCCAGCCTGTCCCGGTCAGGAACGGAGGCACAAACTGCGGCAGGATTCAGACAGCACCTCAAGTCAGTTCCAGGCACAGCTGCCCTGGATGCGACGATAAAGGTCACAACTGGTTTCAAAGTCAGGACTGGATGGGCTTGAGGGGGTCAACTTGCTCAAATCTGACATTTGAACCAAAACTTCCATTTCACAGCAGGGACCCCAAGGTTCTCATAGTTAGATAGTTTTTCTTAAGATTTCTTGTTAGGGTGAGGAATTGATCTTCCAGACTTTGTGCCACTGTTTTCTTCCTTACACAGGCATTTCCATAAGAGTGTCCCATAAGAAGTTCTGCAGGATGTTAGCCCAAGGTACATGAATAAAAATCAAACTGGTTTCTATGCTCTGGGAGGGACATCTTGGGGCCTATTATCTACTTACATGCATCTTGAATCTATGCGACTGGGACACCGGAGGCAGCACTGACCAAAATAATCTCACCACTGAGACCTAACCCCCAAAATCTCACAGCAAAGTGCTTTAACAGAAAAACTTCAGGAAACTCTCCTCCAGATAGTACTATCTCCCTGAGGACATATCAATTCCTTAGTATATAATTTTTTGTACACACAGATATTTTGAAAATATTTAAGTAACTACAAACCCAGAGAAATAACAGTAAGTTCACCTCTGATGAGCCAACTTTGAGATCTAGGGAATTGTCACTTAACCAAGAAGTTGCCCTATGAGCCACATAATTTCCATATGTGCGAGTGGGCCTTTGGGCACCCTACCCAGGCTGGATGGAGCCTGAGTCTCCAGACAGGAGGAATGATGCAGCTCAGCAGACTGGCTGCCATGCAGCCTTCTTTTTCCCTGTGGCTCTCAAGACTTCTGGCAGCATCAGTGATTGCTCGTCTGCCTGATGCACCTTTCAGAGGGCAGGGTCTCTAGAACATTCAATATATCTCCCAGCTAGAACTGCAAATAATGTCAAACGCTCTACTGCTGATTCAAATGCTCAAATCTGATAAAATTTAAAATATTGTACAACATTCCTGTATTCCAAGCTTTGTCCCCCAAAGTCATTAGAAACTGTATTAGACAAAACTTAATTCCATCTATGAGAACATGTGACTTCACGTTCTCCTTCAGCACATGCAAATGAATAGCAGGGCCAACAGAGCAGAGCCTCATACACCGTCGTCTGAAAGCCAAGCCACATGCTGCTCATACGGTTTTGTGTGACAAAACGGTTTAAGACCATCCAGCAGAACTAAGAACTACAACAAAGTGCATGATAAAGGTCCAAATATCTTTTTTACCTTCTGCATTTATTTCTGCTTGACTCTAATCTCCCCTTTTCGAAATCTCTACCTCAACAAAGGGTGTCTTAGCCCATTGTTTCTGTTCTCTCCTTTGTGCCAAGTCTTTTTCACTAAACTTCCCTGGCACGGCCAGTGACGTCCAAGCCATCTCCACAAGCCACCAGCTGAACAAACACTCGTTATCGCATCGCAGCCTGGGATTTCTCTTCCCTGCCTGAGAGCAAAATGCCCAGAAAAAATGAAGAAAGAAAAGAGGGAAATCAAAAGGTAGCAGATGCTGGTCTATCCCTAACTGGGTAAGTTCTGCCCAATTCCTTTTTCAAAAAATATTTTTACTTACCCCCAGATCAGAAGTTTCAATAAATGCCTCCCAATATAACTTTAGATCTAAAATAGCTGTTCTACACCTATAATGAAATGCTAACTTAATGTGAGTTGAATTGTAAGCAAATTTAGCTTTGAAGTGTCTTTTGAGACATTGGCTGTGCATTCCTCGAAAGAAATATTATAAGTCTCCTTCATTCAATCAATTCCATCTTTGTTAATAACTTCTTGAGGAATGATTCACGATGATAAATGAGTAACACAAGAGTTGCTATGAGAACCATGGTTTTTTACATTCATTCATTCAGTGAAGTGGTGTTGCTGAGCTGGTCAAGGAAGAGAACACCCATATCAGCTACACTTTACCTGCTGCTAAACCTGAGCTTGGTAAGAAGGACAGGCAGGAGAATAAACGCAAAGTAATGCTGTGCACAGAACCTATACTCCATGTATCACTAACCAACAGCCGGTGGAGTGCGGACTTCCGGAGAGCTCTTTACTTAGCCATCTGCCCCTCCTCAGAGGTACTCTGAGTCGGCTTTCACCTTCCTGCGGCACAGAAATCATGACAAAGACAAGAAAATCAATCCCCTTTACGATCCTTAACCCTTCTACTGGAACAAGCTCCCTGGGATGCAGCTCCAGAATTGCAAGTCTGATGTGGGGAAGGAACTGAGCTTCTCATCATCATGCATAAATTTAATTGGTGTCTGTGTTTGATTAGGTTCTGATCTGCCTATGACACATAGACAGTTTTCTCCTGATATAGTTAAGGACAGTTACAGAGAACTGTCAGTCAGCCATGTCATTTGGATAAAAGTTAAAAATGGTCAGAACAGGAAGGATGAATCAGAACAGGAAGGCGGCCCACCCAGGTAGAAACTGGGACTCACACACGATTGTAAAATCATGAACTGGATGAGGCTCCCAGGAAAAAGGCTCGCTGTGCAGGTATGACTCTGTCTCCTGGGAGACAAAGAACCTGGAGAACCTTCTAACCACAATGAAGTGGTCACTAGGTATCAGAGGTAAATTGTCAATGGAAGAAGTCATCCAGTGTGCAGGACTTGGGATAGAAAGGGCAGGGGCTTAGGAGGACTTGGAGAAGAAGAAACAATGGTGGGGAAGGGACTGTGGCTCTGTATTATTTATGCCAGTCCCCTCCTGCATCACTTACTCCCACGGGACTGCAGCTAGTGACCAGATTCCCAGAGAGGCAGTGGCTCTATTGTTTTCAAGGAGGGGAGGCTGCTACTGCCCCTGTGATGGGAGACAATAGATCTGGTGGACTTTGATCCACCGAGTGACATATCCATCCATCTAACAAATACACATTGAATACCTACAATGGGGTATTTTTGGTGCTGGTGACAAGTGATGGACAAAACAAACATCTCTGTCCTCCCGGGGTGGATATCCCAGTAAAGGAGACAGGGGTTGAAAGCCTGGTGGCTCAGTGCTGCAGGCCAGAGTCCATATTTTGTAGGGTGAGAACCACCATGAGAACAAAGAAACAGGTGGTTTTAGTATTAACACTATCACCAGCTCTGCTTTGCCCTGTTGGTGTGTCCTGGGTTAGTCAGTTAATCTCCAGGCCACTGTGTCCTCAGTGTAAAATGTGGATTATAGTAGCTCCAGCTCACAGAATCATGGTGAGGATTAAATCAGGCAATGCTTGTATAAGCACCCAGCCGAGTGCTCAATAAACAGGGGCCATTATCACTATCATCAGTATAAATGTTAACATTCACAGCACTCCCAAAGGCTTCCCAGGAGGAAACAAAAATAAACAGATCCTTGACAAGCCCTGAGTAACCAATCCTGCAGAGCTCAAAGTCCCTGTAACGGGCATTTTGTTGTTGCTGCTGTTGTTTGAAAGAGCTTATCTGAAGTGTTCTGTTGGGTGAGACCCTTCTGCCACACAGGCACAACCAGGCAGCACCTTGCAAACTGGGTATTACACTATGAATGTCTTTTCCTACAGAGTTACAAGGTCTGCCCCAAAAAAGTCCAGCAGTTCTTAATATAATGAGAACAGTTTGTGTGACAATGATGTAACCTGGCAGCTGAAGGGAGTGGACTGGAAAGCACATGGGTGAACAATGACAACTTCACTGTACTAGTCAGTGGGGGCAGTAGATGCCACAGAGTGAGGACAAGGGCTGTGTGGCCACTGCTTTCAAAATGACCGAGGGAGTCAAGGTACAGATCTACATCAAATTTTGCGTTGAGCTTGAACACTCCTCTGAGGAAACTCCTCAGATGATTCAGGAGGAGCAGCTGTGGGCCACTGGTGGCAGTGGCATCATGACAGCTTCGTCGTGACAGTGTGCCCACCTAGGCAGCCCACCTTGTGCAGAGTTGTTTGGCAGCATCTCAAATCACCCAGGTGACTCAGCCCCACTACAGCCCACGTGTGGCGCCCTGAGACCTCCGGCTTTTCCCAAAACTAAAATCACCTTTCAAAGGGAAGAGATTTCAGACAGTCAATGAAATTCAGGAAAATATGACAGGGCAGCTGATGGCGATTGGGAGAACTGGGTGAGGTCCAAGGTGCCTCCTCTAAAGGGGGCTGAGACATCACTGTCCTATGTACAATGTTTCCTGTATCTTGTACCTTCTTCAATAAATGTCTCTATTTTTTATATTGCATGTTGGATACTTTCTGCACAGATGTCATATACCATTTAGCTTGTGACTCTTTACTTTTAAGTTTATATTAATTAAAAGTAAATAAAACTCAAATTTTGGCTCCTCAGTCTCACTAGGCACATTTCAAGTGCTCAACAGCCACATGTGGTACGTAGCTTCCACAGGAGACACTATGGATACAGAACATTTCCATTTTCCTAGAAAGTTCTTGTATACAGCATTGCAAAACTGTTGTCGTATGCCCACAGCACATGAATGGAACTTGTGGACACCTACGTGAACTCATGCAGAAATGGACATCATCGTCGTCATAGGTATGCTGCTAGGCTAATGCTGACTAAAATTCTCCTTTCAGTATGAATTCCCCTCACCTCCAGGAGGTGGGATCGGTGCTCTTTTCTACAACAACCCAGCACCCTCTATTTTCCTACCTTAGCATGCAACACCCTGTACCACAAACACCTGTTCATCTGTCTCTCTCCCTGTGATGGTCATCGTCCCTTCCTTTAGAGGTATCGAACTCCAGGTAAGGCCACAGTAATCCTCACTAACCCCATGGTTTCAGATGACTGGCCCTACCCACTGCCTAGTGTCCCTGGGTTCAGCATGTAAGCACATGGCCCAGACCAAGCTCATCCTTGGACTTTACTCTAAGCTATTGAGACAGATGTTCTCCCTTCCCCTGGGACCATAATTGAAGAATAAAACTACAAGCCCACAGCCACATTAAACATCATAAGGAGGTCACCTGCCAGTGAAACAAGGTCAGAAGAGAGGAAGATAGAGATGAGGAGTGAAAGAAAAGATTAAAAAGCCAAACAACATTGCTGACTACTGGGATCTAGTTGTGCCTGAAAACACTACAGCCCTTGGGTTTTGAGTTATATGAGCCAGTAACTGTGCCCCTTGCTGCAGCCAGGGGTAACTGGGTTTCTGTCCCTTGCAGTCAAAATCCCCAATGAGCACAGGCCTCAACAAGAGGGAGCTTCACAAGAGCAGAGATCTTTTCTGCCTAGTTTACCATTTTCTCCTCAGGGCCTCACACAGAACTCAGAACAACGCAACTCAAAAGGCACTTCAGTAAGAATAAAGAAATGTCCCTTCTGCTTAAGAACATGCTTATCTCTGATTTACACTCTTATACTACTCTAAACACAGAAAGATGCATTCTGAAAAGAAAAACATCCCCGCAAAACATGCCCGTGGATCACTTTTCCACTAATCCTGTCATATCCAAGAGACCAGAGAAGGGCAGATGCGCTCTCTTTTCAGAACTGAGCACCTAGTGACCCTGTGACATTTATCAGGGCAATGAAATCCTTTGGAGGACTGTGACTTGTGTCTATCTTAACATGGAAAAGACGTAGAAATTTTACAAAGTCAAAATTCTGCTGCAAATATCTTAAAAGAATTGTAAGGATTTCTGAGTGAAATGTTCTGATAAAAACCTTGTATGTAATTAACCTACCCAATTATATAATCTCTCTATAAGGATTCCCTTTTTTTTAAAATAAATATTTTATTTATTTATCTTTACAGGGGAAGAGAAGGAGAGAGGAAGAGAAACATCAATGTATGGTTGCTTCTCTTACATCCCCTCCTGGGAACTGGCCCCCTGCCAGGAACTGGCCTGCAACCCAGGCATGTGCCCTGACTGGGAATCGAACCACGATCCTCTGGTTCTCAGGCTCGTGCTCAATCCACTGAGCTATACCAGCCAAGGCCTAGGATTCCCTTTTATTATAGATGGAATGTGTCATTCCTTTCCAATTCATATGTTGAAGCCCTAACCCCCTATGTGATGGCATTAAGAAGTGGAACCTTTAGAAGGTAATTAAGTTTACATGAGGCCATGAGGGTGGAGTCCCCATGATGGGATCAGTGCCCTTTTAGGAAGAGTATGAAACACCAGGGCTTCCTCTCTCTACCATGTGAGAATTCAGGGAGAAGGTGGCCATCTGCAAGCCAGAAAGAGGGCTCTCAACAAGAACCAAATCTTCTGGTAGCTTAATCTTGGCCTCCCCAGCCTCAGAACTGTGAGGAATAAATGCCTGTTGTTTAAACCATTCAGTCTGTGATATGTTGTTATGTCAACCCGAGATGTTTGATACACCTTTGCTTTCAAATTTCCTCATGACCATAGTTGAAGGACTTCCTACTGGTAAAGACAACAGATGATCTATGGTTCCTTTTTATCTGCTCCACCTTCACCCACATGCCACATGGTAAAATGGTAAGATGTCCTTGTGGCTTCCTCAAGGATTAGCCACCCACAATGCTCTAATGTCAGCAACATCTGTGTTAAATTTACTCTCTGCTGAGTGTATCAAAGCAGACTGCAATTTGGTGATACTGGAACTTTAATAGACTACTGTTTATTATAACATTATCTTTAATAAGATACTTATTGTTTAAATTTCTGTGAGCTCCAGGAGGAACATGCATGGCCTGCTGAACACTGTTCTTGAGAAATGTTGAATAATCTGGCAAAGCAGACATTCGGCAGGCAAGTCTCAGGGGACAGATGTTGCGTGCAAGGCAAGCAACTCCTCAAGGCAGAGGCTGGCAGTCTCTGTGCCTCAAAGTGGGAAGACATCAGGTGCCTAGCCTTACTTAATGAAAACATAAAAGACTCCACTTAATTGCTCCAAGATTATGCAGGGTGTTTTTCCCCTTCTTTTAGGTTGAGCTTGTTAATTTGTACAGCTGTGTTGTTGGCACAATTGCAGCCTCAAGTCTTGTTTTCACAACTTGTAAGCAAAATTAAAACTTCCCTTTTTAATTAAAATCCAAACCAAGCCAGAATTAAATTCCTATTGCAAAGTAGAGGCCTGGGAAGGCCCCAGAATGAACACCTGTTCCACAGGCAAGATGGCCAAACTCTGACAAATGCAATCCTTTGAAGGTGCACCAACTTCTGCTGGTGTCCCTTAAGGATGGGTTACTGACATGAGGGGGACTTTGGCCACTTCAACCTCTCCTTCCAAGGGCAGTCAGCTCTGGAGTGGAGAAACTCGACTTCAGATTTTCCACTTCCTATACCTTTCAGTCAGAACTGAACACTACCCAGTTATGACTAGTTCCCCTCAGTGATCATAAAAATTGTAATGGTAGTACTAGTGGGAATAGTAATGATAATAATAAAAGCAAGTCCTTGTCTAGAAAGTGTAAGTGGTATGTCTCATACCTGGACTCCCCCTTCATAGAGAGCGGCTCTATGAACTACCGAACTGAGAAAGATGCTGGTCCAAATGCCTGGTGCAGGTGTGCATGCAGGTGTGCAGGTGTGCATGCGGGTGTGCAGGTGTAGCACTGCCAATCCGGCCCTGCACTGACAACAGAGTTAATAGTTTCTTACCTGAAGTATAGTTGACAGGCAAGATTACATTACTTTCAGGTGTATAATACAGTGAGTTGACATTTAAATACCTTGCAAATGATCACCACATTAAGCAGCAAGCATCTGTCACCGAACAATTATTGCACTACTACTACATTCCCTGTGCTGTACATGACATTTCCGTGACTTAGGTATTTTATAACTGGAATTATGTACCTCTTAATCCCCTTTACCTATTTTTCCATGCCCCATCTGTCTCCCCATGATAACCATTAGTTTGTTCTCTGTATCTACGAGTCAGTTTCTGTTTTGTTTGTTCTGCTCCTTTGTTTTGTTTTTCAGAAACTTTCTTTTCTTCTAAGCAAAGAGAAAGAAATTTTAACCCCAAACCCAAAAGGAAGATATTACCTATTCCTTAATCTGAATGATAATACTCCTAGCAAGATACTCACCTGGATACTGCCTAAAAAAGCCCTTTGCACTTCCAAAGTACTGCCATATGAGAGACGGGTCACGGTCAAAGTTATCCACAAACACTTTGTTTAGAGATTCAGACCAGTAAACCCCATTGACAATGGCTGGATCTGAAAAAAAAAAGAGAGAGAAGAGGACATTATAAACCAAGTGACACAGAACCTGGCTGGCATCCCGCATCCCTGGCTGTTATCGACATGAGGCCCATCTTGCAGAAAAGTGTGCAGAAAGCTGTAGCTCCTGGAAATTCCATGTGTTAGGGTTTCCCCATCCTGCCCAACCCCTCCAACCCACCAGGAGCTCCTACTGGTGGCTCCTTACTTGAAAGGCACATCCTTTCTTTCTAGTTTCATCTCATACAGCCCATAGTTCTTGAAAAAGAAAAGACAGACTCTCTCAGCATTGTTTTCCACATTTCCCCCTCCTGAGTCAGAATTCAGCACAAAAAACAGGAAAGACATGTTTTCCCCTCACTGCAGTTACCTCAGCTAACATAGCCTGGCTCAGATTCTCTCTACCTCAGACTTACAAGTTTCCTTTTAAAAAAGAAAACAGCCCTGACTGGTGTAGCTCAGTGGATTGAGCGCGGGCCTGTGAACCAGAGGATTGCGGTTCGATTCCCAGTCAGGGCACGTGCCTGGGTTGCAGGCCGGTTCCTTGCAGGCCAACTACCAGCAGGGGATGCACGAAAGGCAAACCATACATTGATGTTTCTCTCCCTCTCTCCTTTCCCTCTAAATATAAATAAATAAATAAAATCTTAAAAAAAAATAAAAAAGAAAACAGATAAGTAAATTGGAATTATGTAACTAAATCTCTCTGCTTCTTTGGTTCAGCAGAGTGTGAGCCCCAGGAAGGAACGAGACCTTACTTTGGTCTTTTTCTGCATAACCAAAACTGTGTGGACTGATGAAGAGATGGATGGATGGATGGATGGGTGGGTGGGTGGGTGGATGGATGGACGGATGGATGGATGACTAAAGCAAAGGTTGTTCTCCAGATTACAGACAACCATCTACTCTTCTGCCCTGCTATCCCAAAAGCAAATCTCTCTTCCTCACCCTTGGCAGCCCAGTAATAACTCCTTGATCTCTGTCCACAGGTAAGAATTAAGGATCTGCCCTGGCTGGTGTGGCTCTATGGAGTGAGTGCCAGCCTGCAAACTGAAAGGTCACTGGTTTGATTCCTGATCAGGGCACGTGCCTGGGTTGCAGGCCAGGTCCTCAGTTGGGGGCATGTAAGAGGCAACCAATCAATGTTTGGAAACACATTTACGTTTCTCTCCTTCTCCTTCTCTCTTCCTTGCCCCCTCTCTAAAACTAAATAAATAAAATCTTTAAAATGGCATCAAGTTAAAACAAAACAAAAAAGTTTAAAAAAGAATTAAGGGCAAAGACACCCAGGAAGAGGAAAAAGTATTTCTCATACTGGTGGAAGCTGGGTAGAACAGGGAGGATGATCTGTGACTGTCCACTTTTTACTTTTTTAACCTCTGAGGCTCCTATTTCAAAATGATGACACATGAAGCAATATTCCTAAGAGGGGAAATAATTGTCTGGAGTCAGTCTGATGAGGGTAAGAATAACAAGAGGATAAACAGGTTGATAACTAGGAAGAGGAGGAGGAGGAGAAACCTCGGAGTCCTTCCCGAGGCACAGGCACTGTGCGTAGCTCCCCCCGCCCCCCAGCCTCCCACACAGCCACCCTCCATGCTGCGCAAGTGGAAACTGAGCGAAGAAGGTTGGGCGCTTTCCCAGAAGCCCCCTGCTAGTAAGTGGCAAAACCTCCAATCTGTGTTTTTCTTTTTTGCAAAATGGGGATAATAGTGACCTCCATCAACGGCTCTTCAGAAGGTTTAAAAAATGGGCAGAAAAGGACCAATGACAAAAAGCATTCACAAAGCCATCAACTCCCCAGAGTTCCCTGTGGGATTCCAAGTTACAGCAATCCCTCCATGGTATTGGTCCATCCCACACAGGTGAGGGGATGAGGACAGACTGGGTCACTCCAGTCCTCAAGTCTCATGGTAAGACAGAGAGAAGTGATGTTCATGCAACCACGTACACTGACAAACTCAGAACACTGCACCCCACACTCTCCTCCACACTGTCCGCCCTTGCTTACTAGCTGGTTGCCCCCAAGACGTTCCCCTGGACAGGGCTGAGGCAGAGCCCACAGGCTGGCCCCTGACCCAGCACGCAGACGTGGCATCTTATCTCAGGGTCTTACCTCTAGCCACCTTATTTTTTCAGGTCACTTACTCAGATTCAATAGGCAACCAGGATTCTGACTCTCATCTCAGGGGTAAATGCTCTAACTCTTGTGAACAATAATAACCACATCACAGGCCAGGAGAGTGAAACTGACCAATTCAACCTTTTACCACGAAGTAATTTTAAGAAAGAATTTATCTTTGCAATCCTGGAAAATGGAGCCCTTTATTGTTCCTGTCCAAGCTTGACGATACTCAGTCTAATTCACTCCCTGCTACAAAAGCCCCTTAAATCAATCCACAAAGATGCAGATACAATAATGACACTGAAAAATCTATGTTTCTTGCCTCCTCCATCCATGGCCTCAATTATATCAGTGTGATATAAAAATCTTCCACAACTAGAAACAAAAATTCCAATTTACTAGCTACTGTCTCGGCATGTTTAGGAGTCAAGCAGTTTCCAGTCAGACAATTCTTACTTTTTGAGCATGGCTTCTTCAGGGGCAGTAAAGGGGTGTCCATGCATCCAGGTGGTCCTAGAAACCTAAGACTATCACCTTGGGAAGTGTGAGCATATTCAGAAATGCAAAAAGAACTGTGGTGGTCTAAGAGTCACTTCCCCGCTTCATCAAACCTTGCTCTGAACTTAGCCTCTTCAAGAAAAAGGGGCTTCATGAGCCCTGACTGGTGTGGCTCGATGGATTTAGTGTGGGCCTGTAAACCAAAGGATTGTGGTTCAATCCTCAGTCAGGGCACATGCCTGGGTTGCAGGCCAGTTCCCAGCAGGGGACGCACGAAAGGCAACCATACATTGATATGTCTCTCCCTCTCTCCTTCCCTTCCCCTCTAAAGATAAATAAATAAAATATTTTTTAAAAAGCGGGGGGTGGGGTGAGCTTCAATTCTTCTAAGACACATGAACCAGAGAAGCAGAATCACTAAAAGAAATGACCTAGTTAAAATCGGGACTGTGCTACACACACCCATTTGATCAAAGATTTCAAATAACACTCCCTCTGGTTTGTAAAATAATCACAGTGCATTGATTTCACGAGCTTGTTTAGCAAGCAAATAGAAGAGAATAATATCCTGAATTGCTGTCCATTGTTACCACCACCTAAGAGACTGAAAAAAATAGAAAAATACTGACATTATTAAGTGGGGCATTCATCTAAATATTTGGGTTTTTAAAAGACTACTGTAAGTTGAAAATGGTTTTCCCAGCTCATTGCCACCAACCAGAAAAGAAGTGCCCCGAAGGGCCATGCACCCCTTGTACCCAGGTCCCCAGCCCTTCCCACCACCTACTGAGGAGGAGGTAAGCATTACACCGGGATGCGGACCAGCACCCTACCCAATTGTCCTCTGCTGTGGCTGCAGATTTGCTGTGAAAAGGCAGCATCTGCCTCAGTAGCATGCTTACTGTTTTCCTTGTTTGTGTTTTGTCTCCAAATAAATTTAAAAGCCCCTTTTGCTTCACTTAGCATTTTCCAAGAGTCTTAGATTAATCTGAGCTTTACCTTCCACCTCTTCCCTTAATCTTCTTAGGGGTTTAATATACTGTATTAGCTTCCTGTGGCCGAGACAATAAAACATCACACACTAAGTGGCTTAAAACACAAATGTATTCCAGAGGTCCCAAATCACGGTGTTGGCAGGATGGGTTCCTTCTGGAGGCTCTGAGGAAGGATATGTCTCATGCCTCTCTCCCGGCTTCTGGTGGCCTCCAGCAACCCGTGACGTCTCTTGCCTTACAGATGCGCCACTCCAACTCCTGCCTCCATCTTCACATGGCCTGCCCCCTCTGTGTGCCTGTGTCATATCTCCCTCTCCTTTTTTTTTTTTTTGAAGAAACCAGTCATTGAATTTAGGGTCCACCCTAAATTCAAGATAATCTCTTTTCAAAATCCTTAACATATGCAAAGATCCTATTTCCAAAATAGGTCACATTTGCATGAAGTACTGGAGGCCACTGTACAACCCAGTACATGTCCTTGTACTCTCTTACCTATCCTACAATATACCCATACTCCATATTTTGTGCTGTTCTTTTTCAAATCTGAGTTTAATAAATGCAGGCTTTTTACCCTGCACAAGATGTTTAAAGATCTTCTCCCTTTTCTTCTCTATGGGAACAATTCAGAATTTATGTCTGCATTGTAATTTTATGAACTTCCTGACCTCTGTCGATGGGTCCCACCTGTAACGGACAAAGTTGGATTATAATCATTTCCCTTAATGCCCAGTGTATGTGTCAGTGCTCAGCCTTCCGTGCTCAGGAAAGTGAATATCATATAACGTGGTCATTTTGGTTCCTGTTCAATGTTCCTGTGGGTTCCACATCAACTCATTGTTCACATTACCCACGTCCAGGAAGAGCAGTTCTGCCCCCCACTTCCTCTCTCTTATGAGAGATTAAATCACCTCTGATGCCAGTCAAAAATTTATCAGATGATCAGCTTTTAGTAAAACAGACGACTAACAGATGTTCAGATAGTAAGAGTCCCACACCACCTCTGTGCTCAATTTGCAATTTGTACTTGAAAAGCATCTCACACATCCCTGACCTGTCTTTGTAATATATCCTATAACCCATCAAAAAAATGACCTTTGCAGTTTCCTTCTTTTATTTCCACCCAAATCGCTGCTCTTTCCTGTGGTTGGCACTTGCTACACGAGGGTCACCTGGTGTTACAGATGTCTAACACGCTCTCCGCACACTGCCTGCTGCAAGTACTCACACAACTTTCATTCTCGTTGTGTATCTTTGAGTGAGTAACCCATCTTGTCTTTGCCTTTCAGGCACCATTTCCATTTGCCTGAGTCCTACCTGAGACGATCAGTCCCTTAGGTCAAGCAAGTCAGTGGATGCAAGCACTTAGCACAGCAATTGGCACATACAAAATGCTCCCTAAATAGTGGGTTATTTACTCTGTGCAGCAGCAAATGAGTAAATAAGGTCCCAAGAAGAACAACTGACTTTTATCCCTGTCCCTATGGTGGGTGTCACTGGGTAGTAGCCTCAGTGTTGCAAACCAGTCTGGAACTCTGGCTTTGGAGCTGGAACCCTGGGTCCTTGTTCAGCACTTGCTAGCTGGTGGCTCTGGACTTGTGACCTAACTCCCCTGAGCCCGGGATCTCATCTGTAGAAGGGGACAGAGCAGCCCCTTGCTCAAATGCTGCTGGGCAAAAGCACATAAGGAGGGAGGCCTCCTTAACTGTTACCAGGGATTCACTCATCACATGCTGTTGTGTAGCGAGCTCCCAAACCCAACCCCGGGGCAGTTTGGCTGCCCCAAGACTGTCCAGATGAAGCTCCACCTAAGTCTCTCCACCCTTCCTCAGATTATCAGGACAAGGTACTCTTTTTGTTTGTTTGCTTTTTGCTTATTTCTTTTTAAAGTATTTTTATTGGTTATACTATTACAGTTTTCCCAATTTTTCCCCTTTAGCCCCCTCCACCCTGTCCCCCCAACCTTCTAGCATCCCCCACACTTAGTTCATGTCCATGGGTTGTACATACAAGTTCTTTGAGTCCTCTGTTTCCTATACCATTTTTTTATCTCTCTCTGTCTATTTTATACCTACTACTTATGCTTCTTCTTCCCTGTACCTTACCTCCCCTTTTCCTCCCTTCCCCCTCCCCACTGAACTCCCTCGGTGTGATGTCCATTTCTCTGATTCTGTTCCTGTTCTGCTTGTTTGCTTAGTTTTTGTTTGCATTGTTTTCCTTTTCGTTTAGGTTCATTGTTCATAGTTGTAAGTTTGTTGTCATTTTATTGTTCATATTTTTAATCTTCTTTTTCTTAGATAAGTCTCTTAAACATTTCATACAATAGGGGCTTGGTGATGATGAACTTCTTTAACTTGACCTTATCTGGGAAGCACTTTATCTGCCCTTCCACTCTAAATGAAAGTTTTGCTGGATAGNCACCCTGTCCCCCCAACCTTCTAGCATCCCCCACACTTAGTTCATGTCCATGGGTTGTACATACAAGTTCTTTGAGTCCTCTGTTTCCTATACCATTTTTTTATCTCTCTCTGTCTATTTTATACCTACTACTTATGCTTCTTCTTCCCTGTACCTTACCTCCCCTTTTCCTCCCTTCCCCCTCCCCACTGAACTCCCTCGGTGTGATGTCCATTTCTCTGATTCTGTTCCTGTTCTGCTTGTTTGCTTAGTTTTTGTTTGCATTGTTTTCCTTTTCTTTTAGGTTCATTTGTTCATAGTTGTAAGTTTGTTGTCATTTTATTGTTCATATTTTTAATCTTCTTTTTCTTAGATAAGTCTCTTAAACATTTCATACAATAGCGGCTTGGTGATGATGAACTTCTTTAACTTGACCTTATCTGGGAAGCACTTTATCTGCCCTTCCATTCTAAATGACAGTTTTGCTGGATAGAGTAATCTTGGATGTAGGTCCATGCCTTTCATGACTTCAAATACTTCCTTCCAGCCCCTTCTTGCCTGGAAGGTTTCTTTTGAGAAATCAGCTGATAGTCTGATGGGAACTCCTTTGTAGGTAACTGTCTTCTATTCTCTTGCTGCTTTTAGGATCTTCTCTTTGTCTTTGATCTTGGGTAACTTAATGATGATGTGCCTTGGTCTGTTCCTCTTTGGGTCCAACTTCTTTGGGACTCTCTGGACTTCCTGGAAGTCTATTTGCTTCACCAGATTGGGGAAGTTTTCTTTCATCATTTGTTCAAATAAGGTTTCAATTTCTTGCTGCTGTTCTTCTCCTTCTGGCAACCCTATAATTCAGATGTTGGAACATTTCAAGTTGACCCAGAGAATCCTCAGCCCCTCTTCATTTTTTTGGATTCTTGTTTCTTTATTCTGATCCAGTTAGATGTTTATTTCTTCCTTTTGTTCCAAATTATTGCTTTGAATTCTGGTTTCCTTCTTGTCACTGTTAGTTCCCTGAATATTTTGCTTTGTTTTATTACTGGTACCTTTCACCTGTTCTTTCATTTTCCAACCAAACTCAATCAGATCTGTGAGTATTTTGATTACCAAGGCTTTAAATTCTTCATTAGATAGTTTGGCTATCTCCTTATTGCTTAGTTCTCTTTCTGAGGTTTTGCTGTGTTCTTTCATTTGGGCCATATTCCTTTGTCTTGGCACAGCTGATAGGTTGTAACGGGGCAGGGCCTTAGGTATTCCCTGGGCAGGGCAACCCTCTTTGCTGCACTGCCTGTGGGGGAGGGGCCAGAGAGGGAACAATGCAGCTGGCCTGCTTGTCTCTAGCACACTTTCCAACAGGCTCTCCTGTCAGACTGGAAGTACCTGCAAGTGGCAACCCCAGCCTTAGCCCACAGTCAGCTCTGAGTCTCCCATGCAGCTCTGCAGGAGCTCAGCAGTCAGCCCCTCCCCTCATCCACCTCACTGAGGTTTTTCTGAGTTGGCCAGCGTGGTCCACCTTATGAATCTGGTTGTTCTGGTTGATTTTTTCTTTAATTCATTGGTTGTCAGAGTTCCATGCAGTTTGATTTTCTGGTGATTTTGGTTGTTTATTGATTTTAGATTGGTTTGTTATCCTCTTTTTGGTGTGGGAGGAACTAGGAACTGTGTCCTAGTTCCTCCATCTTGGCCGGAACTAGGACACAGTACTCTTGATGAATCCTTCATTCATTTGATCATCCAACAAATGTTTATTGAGCATTAACTGTATCAAGCATTCAGCAGTGAACCAACAGACCATGAAGGTGATGTTTTGGTGTGAGGAGGGGAGACAACGGACAAATAAATGAGAACTCCAAATAGAAATGGGTGCAACAAAGACAACAGAAAGAAATGGTAGCCTTGAGAGTTACTTGTGTGGAAAGGGGGAAGGAGAGTTACTCAAACTGGGTAGTCAAAGATGACCTCTTTGAGGAGAGACCTGAATGCTAAATAGGGATCAATCTTGGGCTTTGAGGCATATGTCTCCTGAATATGAAAGTACACCCAGCCCAGAGAGAGGGCTTAGGCCCACACAGGAGCTTTCTTCAGTACCGCATGTTGGATCAGATTCAAGAGGAGAATAGCTGGATGGTTTTCATGTCTCCCAATTCAGCAAGTAAATGACATCTCTCCCATTCATTCTAAATAGATCGTAGATTAAATAATGACTAGTTTTGATGCTAATTATCAACTACTTATATGTATTGGAAAATAGCCCTTAATGTGTGTTGAATTATAAAGCAGGTTTATTTGCCAAACATTTACCCTTCCTCTAAGCGTAGTGATGTGCTAGACATTAAATGCAGGTTTCACATTCAATTCACAAAGCTGGAGTCAATTTCTGGCAGCCCTGGGATAAGGGGAATGAGAACTCACAGCCCAATGCTGAACCACTCTAGATAAAGTTGGAAGAAAATGAATGGTAACACACACACCTACCAATGTGGCAAATCTACAGGGTGCTCTGGACTCTCTCAGCTAGTGCTTCAAGTGTGCTAGACTTCAGTGTTTATTCCCAAGTGAAATTTTATGTCAATGACTAAAGCTGGGCTTTTGGGGGGGTGTCTTAAATGCATGAACTTCAAAGAGTCTTCCTCCCTCAACATACTACAGATTTTGTGGAGACATCATTTTTCCCTCCTTGCCACTCCTTACTCTCCTCTGATAAACTATTCCTAAGTCTCTGTCAGAGATAGGGAGAAGAAATTACATAATAGAAATGAAAATAATGATGATGATAATGACAATGACAATGATGATAACAGTAGCAGGGACTGTTATTTCTGGTACATTTACAGTATACCAAATGATATGCAGGATCCTTTCCAGGGAGGTGCAAACAACTCTTCCTAGCCCCATTTTACAGACAAGAAAACTGATCCTCGGAACATTGAAAGTCATCGTCTAAGAACATCATCACCTTGCCTGAGACAGAGATTAGCTAAATTCCCTGCCCAGACTATTAGATAGAAGAAGATTTGAATGGAGGCCTTGAACTCTATTTACTGCCTACCAGAAAGTAAGCAGAGGGTAGAGGAATGGGGTGGCTCTAAAGGTACCATCTAGACACCAGGTAACAGGTAGCTCAAAGCAGACTGTCTGCCCCCAGCTGTCAACAAATAAAGTGGGTGGTCCCTGGAGAGGGGACTGGGATTGGGCATTCTCTGGGCCCTGACACAGCAGCTGTGCACCTGATGCTTGGGACATGTGAGTGAGTTGAAAGGAACATGGTGAGTGAAGATAAGGTAACACCAGGGACTAGAGTCCTTCTGCCGGAGCCCCCTAATGCATCCCCCCTGGGATCTCTGCTGCAAAGCTGTCGGTGAGGCTGTTTTGTCACCATCAGCATTTGGATCGGGGGTCAGCTTGCACGGGGAACATCAACCAGGCATATAAGTCTGGATAAGACACTCCACGGTGAAGATAAGCACAGAGCAAAAGGCTCCTAATCCTAAAACAGCATTCAATAAATTGTAGTTAAGCTGGTACTCACTAATGCAGAACAGCTTGTGCGATGTGTGGTATTGTCCTATTCGCGGAGTCTCCCTGGAGGTCCATAAGGTAAAGCTGAAGAACCAGAGCCTACCTCCTTCCTGAGGGTTTCTCAGCTCAGAGAGGGAATAGACTCATCTTGGACAGGCATGGTGATGGGGTGATTGCTAGAATACCAGCATGTACCATAACACCAACCTTGCAAGTCCCTTGCAGAGGCTCTGTGGAATTCAGTGTCTTCCTCTCAGATCTGTGTTAAATACCATGGCCAGACCACCCACCCCGCTCCAGAAGCATCAATAGTCCCTGCTAATCCCTCACACTGAGACTAAACACCACTGCCTGGTGCTCCAAGGCACTCTGATCTGGCCCTGGATCTCTTCTCAAATCTGCTTCCCACAGCACTTCCTTTTTTTCTAGCTGTTATATTTATGGTGGTTGTTACTACTACTGTGGGACAAACCACTTAAAGGGTATAAATCATGCCATACTTTCTAATATCCCCAGAAGCATTTAGCACTTGTACTGGATATAGTATGCATTTGTCCATTCATTCAGAAAATACTTGTTGAATGTTTATTATGTTGCCAGGCACTAAGATAGGATTTGGGGATAAAGCAAAGAAAGAGCATGAACAGACATGGCCTTCAACCCGATGGAGTGTACAGTCCATGAGGGAAGCAGAGAACCCAATAATTATCTAAGTACTTGTAAAATTACGGTTGTAGTTGGTATAAGAAGAGGGAGAATGTGATGTCAGGAAACATGTTCCGGGGAAGGTCTCTCTAACACAGCATGGATCAAGCTGGAATCTGCAAAGTGACTAGGCATTAAAAGGGGAAGGGGAGCAGAGTTTGGCACAGCCAACTGTGAGTTTAAAGGCCTGGAATACAGAGAACAAAAAGGAGGCTGGGTGGGAACAGCCTGGTCTCAATCTCAAGGGCAATGAAGGCCCCCGGAGGGCTGGAATACAGGGCAGACACACACCTTTGCCATCCGTGAAAGCAATCACACGAAAGCAGGTGAGCCAGGGTGGAGGGGGGGATGCTTAGAGGCTCCTCCAGTTGCTATAGAGGATTTGACAGTGCCCGCTGTAGGGTGGCAGGGTGAGAGCAGCCGGTGACATCTAGGGAGGAAGTGCTCACCACACACACGTGCCAGGCCAGGCTGTCCACTCTAAAGGTGGGCATTTATGGCAGGGGGAGTGGCTCTCTTCTGTATCATCCTAGCACCCAAGCAGGGGTCCCCAACAGCCGAACCCTGGAGGACAGAACTCCAGAGTACTGACTGCACCATGGGGGAAGGAGCCGAGAGGGACAGGGCATGCTCCTGAGATCATGCCCAAATGCAAATAAATCTACTGATGGCAATAGGGAGGAGTTTGTCCACAAACAGCTGGATTTTCACAGATTTACTAACACGAATTTCTCTGTAGTGACAGTCCTTGGGATGTGTATCAGTCCCAGACATTCTTACAGCATGTCTTTAAATGATAGGAGTTTTTCATCAGCAGCACGAAAGAATAAAATGGTGAGAAAAAGAAATCCCTGACCACCCACATGTGGGTGCTGGCAACCTTCAGCACGGGTCCCTTGCTAAGTGCTGTTGTGTGTGCACACGGTGTCAGTGGTCCTACATCCCTCATTTTCCATCATGCTCACTGCTCCTGGGAAGGCCCACACTATGTCCCAAGGATGAGGGAACCAAGGTCTGGCAAGGGGAGGCCCAGACAGCCAGTTAGCTAGGCTGTCTTTTCACTTCCGGTATTCCTCAGAGGAGGCCAGGACCGGGTATGTGGGATGGCAAGGAGGGGCTGAGAGCCACTGAGACCTGTGCCTTGGTCCCAAACACACTCCCCCTCAAAGTACAGCCAAGGAAACTCTTACTCATTCAGCCAACGAGCACCTAGAAATATCTAGGGTATTTGAAGCCTTGTACTATGTTCCATGGGGGCCATACAAAGAAACAATTCTGAAGAAAATACATATTATAACAAGTCACACACAATAAAGGACAACACCTACTTGGAGAATTCAGACTTGTCATCATGCAGTAAGAACCCATTCCTGATACGCACTGAGTCTCCTCTCATTTCAACCCTCCAGAAGAGAGAAAGAAATTTAAACAGCCCTTCCTTCCATCTTCTGGACAGGCCTGGCTCCCAGTAAAATATGATTTTGTGAGCCTGCCATCTGCGCTGATGCTATCAGCTTTTTATTGATATTTAATATAAACACAGCCCCGAGGCTTGCAGGTACCTTGACAGGGTCTGAAATATAATTGCCAGGGAATGGTATAAATGCGTGTAGCAATTAAGGAGCTGTCAGGAATATTACTGGTGCAAAGACACAGAGCTGTGGGTTGGACAAAGGCAGGCAGCACTTCGGGGGAGGCCAAGGGAGCCAGGACTGTGAGGAGAAACCAGGCAGCAGATTGGGTACGTCTGCTGCTGGCCCAGAAATCACACACGGGAAGGAGAGAAGGGGGTTACAGACACTCAGAAAGGTAAATGGAGCCACATTGAACTGGCTCTTGGTTTTCAACATCCATAGGCCGACCAAGAGCTGGCTCTCCTGCTGCAGCTTTTACACTGTAGAGACCACACATAGCCTTGAGTCTTGGCTTTTCAGAGAGGCCTAGGTGAGAGGACATGAGGGCAGAATGGGATGGAAATGGGGCACTGCTTTCAGGAGCTGTCGCAGTGGTAACAGCCTGGCAAACTGGCTTATGGGCAAGAAACACAGGGTGGATGGTGATGAAAAGGGAGTTCAGAGTGGGGAAGAAGGAAAATGTGCCAGCTGGAGACAAGGTCGGACAGAAGGGGGATTTGAAGTGAGCCCTGAGGAGGACAAAAGACTGCCTTCATGCCATGGTCCAGCAGCGAGTCCTACCCACACCTATGCTGTCACTGATTTAACAGGCAATGCTGGTGGTGGGGATGGGGTTGGTCATAGATGGAGATGCAGACACAATCTCCTCTCTGTACCAGGATCTCTGTCTTCCTCTGAGATGCCCCAGAGCCTTGGGTTTTGTGACTGGAGGAGATGGGGGAGGAAGGCGTGATGTCTAACGAATGGCCCAGGTTTGGAGATCAGAATGACTAGGTCTAGTCGCTGTGCTATCACTGGTTTTTTCAGTCCCTGCGAGGGGAACACCCCTTTCCAAATGCAATGCTGCTGCCTGAGATCTGGGCTACAAATAACCAACCGGGTAGTTGAAGAAAGAAATCTCGACTTTCTCTTTCTTAAAGGAAAGGAATCGATGGAAAGAGTCTTACGCCCTGCCCCACCACTTCTGAAGATACACAGACACAGCACACACCCCACATCACAGCCGAGATAAGTGTTTTCAGGTAGCACACAAAGAAACTTTTAAGTCTTGATGAGTTATGTATTTCATGATATTAGAGAAATTTTAACCAACACATCAAACTCATGGATAATCAGATTATTGTGCAGAATGAGGCTAAATTTATTTATATAAAAATAAAGAATGATTGAGTGCGAGCCTGCAAACCAGAGGATCGTGGTTCGATTCCCAGTCAGGGCACATGTCTGGGTTGCAGGCCGGTTCCCTGCAGGTCAACTCCCAGCAGGGGACGCACGAAAGGCAACCATACATTGATGTTTCTCTCCCTCTCTCCTTCCCCTCTAAAGATAAATAAATAAATAAAATCTTAAAAAAAATAAAGAAAGAAATAAAGAAAGAATGAGTTAATTTCAAGAAAAGCATTAAGTAATTATACAGGTGTTGAGCAGAAAGAGATGAAGTCATAAGTGTGGCCCATGAGTGACAGGCTGGGGACATGCAGCTCCAGTGGCTCAAAGCAGCAATGCTCCTCATTCCCTCCAACTGTTTTGCACCGAGGGGCTCACACCCAGACCTTAACAGTGTCTGGGGCTCACATCCCAGACCAACATGTGGGATGGCAGGTGACACATGCACACATTTCTTATGTAAAGAAAACTGCACTTTTCATTAATAAAATCCTGTATGTCTTTCTTTTCTGAAACCAACAAACTCCTAAAGCCACTCAGCTCCAAGGATATGAAAATGTAGATGCGGTTTCATACAAAAGGCATTTCTAGCTCGACACCTGTAGGCATGTGAGCACGAGTCAGAAGTAGGACTGAGAAAGTGCAGAAAGACAGTCTAAGAAGCAGACACGTTCTCTACAAGTAAACTGCAGGGGAGACCCGCCTTCTCCCAGACCTCTGGGGAGGAAGCCAACTTAGTGCCGAGGTGGTTTTGATGGATGTGGCACAAGGGGACAGTGCTCACATGGCTAGAACATTATAAGAATTTGCTTTTGATGCCCAATTTCCTGTGAATATCTACGGGTCGTAAACCCCCCCACCCCGGATTGTATCACTGGAAGTTCAAACTGCTCCCAAATAGCATGACACACACTAGGAATGATGCCAGCTTCCAATAAGATTGGCCAAGAACTATTAACAAGGAGGTTCCAGACATCTTTCCACCAGACCTCACTCAACCTATGAATTCTTTTTATCAACTATTTCTTTGGCTTGTTAAACAACAGCACTTGGGACAAATTAATTGAGACCAAATGAATGAGTTTATGGACCTTCAGTAGCTAGTGTACCCTAATTCCTGAGTGGCAAGGACCCGTGTTTAATGGTCCTTCCTCTTGTCACTTGAAAAATCAAGGGATATAGGTTCAATTCTATTAAGGGATTTATATCAATAACTAGGATGCCTATATAATTTATTAACCAAAGTAGGGGTGATGGAGAATTTTTATACTATATAGGGACTACCACTGTTAAGTGAGTCTGTCCTAGACAAACAGAATAAATGTCCTTCTGAGCACAAGTGAGTTATCCCCATTGACAACTTACCCTGTTTCACAGGGTGTAGAATTGATTGACTTGTGTGTGTGTGTGTGTGTGTGTGTGTGTGTGTGTATCTCTGGTGTGATCATGATGTGCAGTTCCTTGCTCTAATTAATTAACCAAAATTAATTAGAGCAAGGAATCATTTTTAAAATTATATATCAAATGCCTTCTTTTAACACTTAGCCCGTAGGACCATTGTCTTTTGAGTACTGTGTGTTGTCTGCCAGCTGTGGGCATTTGGCACGCTCTCGACCCCAGCTGAAGCATTTTACTCATGGGAGAAGAAATGGGGAACATTGGTTAATCCACTGAACTAACCCATTTTACTTGGGTTACTTAAAGTTTCTACCATAATTATGTCAATGTGACCTCTGCTTTTACAAGTTGGGAATCTATCTGTCCAATGGAAGGAAACAAACAGCTTACTCAAATACCTTAAAAAATCCTAGGCCACAGAACTAAGAAGATGAGGAGTAGGGATGGCTTGAAGTGCAGATTAATCCAGAGATTACCAACGGTTTCATCAAGGCCCTGGCTTCCATCTTTCTTTCTGTTCTGCATCCTATTGAACTGGCTCCATCCGCAGACCCTTCTTCTCTCACGTCTGGCCTTTCACCCTATAGCCCTCACCCCAGCATCTCCAGCCTTTTCCCTTACAGGCCCACAACACTGCTGCGGCACTCACAGTCAGCAATCTTTTTCCCACACTTCTCGGGGGTAGAATGTGAGATCTGCGCATGTTTCCTTCCTTTTCATTGACTTTTGTAAACCCATCCCTAAACTAGTCAACACAAACAGGGGATGAGACATGCTGGTCAACTGGCTTAACTGTTAATTAAGCCTTGGGTCTGAAGGCAAGCCCAGCATCCATGGAAGATGGGATCCTCAAAGAAATTCGGGGTGCCACTAGGGGGAAGTAGAGGTAAGGATGCCAAACCACAAACACCTCCAAGTTTCCAACATGGTCACAAATACCCAAAGAGCCATCACAGAGCCACAAAACCCCTGCGACTCAGGATTTCTCCAAGCACTAGTTCAGTTAAAGAATTTAAATCTGGCAGAATCATTCCCCAAGTGAAACATATCCATATCACACTGTTGTACAAAACTATGTTGAACATTCTTAAACTGCATGACAGATAGAAGGAGCTTTATCAAGGAACGTTTAGTGCAAAAGACAAATCACTCAGGATGCAAAGAAAAAAATCAAAAATGAGAGAAAGAAGCGCTTCATGGGAAATAATGCTTCAAAAGCAGCAGATTACATGCTACAAATAACAATGAAAAAGAAGAAAATGTTATTGCTACTAAAGTAAACCATCCATACCACACATATTTAACAGAAACTGCACCAAGGCACAAAAAGCCAGCTGTTGCAAAAAAAATGATGTATGACAAAGACAGGCCTTCAGAAATGGAAGTTGATCTCCCAAAACCTTCAAGTACAGAGCTACTTCTAAATTTTAGCTGGTATCGTTTAATGCATTTTAGAATGCATTAAAGCCAAGGTTTGAGAACTCTTTTCTTAAAAATTTTAGTAGTCCAAATGTTATTATTTTCATATTTGTAGAAATAAACTTATTCAAAAATATCCAGCAATAAAGACAGTAAAACTTTTATCTTATGAAGGTTGTCTGATTAGACAGTTTGGAACATAGTTTAAGCTGCCAGAAGTATAGATAAATCAAACCTTTAGCAATATTTTAGAGTCCTAACATATTTGATGACTACCTTTATTATAGCAACTCACTAGAAATAAGACAAGCCACCTATGCAGCTAGTATCCAATTAAGATTTTTTATTCAAGCTGCCATGATTTCACCCTTTGGTCTGCTTGATTACTTTTAAATAGCTTGGTTCTATTTTGTGTGTGAATTAAAGGACATGTAAATTTAAAGCTGTTGATATTTCCATAGCATTTACATGATTAAAATATAATGAAATGTTTGTAAAAACTGAAAGCTATGTTACTCATAGAATGTCCCAAAGCAAGGACCATCCATGATGCCTGGTCAAAATGTACAAAGTCAAAACAAAGAAGGCTGGTCAGAAGATGGACGGACTCAATGAGAATAGCAGAAGATGTGAAAGAAGATAATAAGCTTGTTTCAAAACAATAGCCCACCATAAAAGTAGAAATATTTAAGAGAGAACATATTCCTTAAAAGTGATACTTTATTTAATTTTTAGTTGTTCAATATTTGTTCTCTAAGACATATTATATATTTACCATATATATGGTGATCTTGTCACTTACAATTGAATTAGGCATGAGCATAGTTAATTAGCATATGGGATCAGTGTGGATTTATACCAGAAGGTCGGTCCAATCTTCTTGATTAATGTAAATTCTATTTAAGAAGAAAAGGAAAGGAAAGGACAAGAAAAAAAATGGGCCCTTTCGCCTTGAAAGTAGCTGACAATGGTGCCATGAGGGTCACAAAAAATTAATAACTTTCTGGGTCTTTAACTTTCTCCAGATATTGTCTTTAAAGCAAGAAAAAACACTTCCAATGTTTAAAATCTCTCCAAAACTATTAGTAAGAACAATATGGAAATATATAACAGATGCACAAAGACATCTTGGGATGAATACATTAAGAACCAACAACTACAAATTCTAGCATCTGTTTAATTGTCCCAAAGAGAAACATAAGAAAGACCTTTTGATAAACAAAATACAGACAGTATTTAAAAAAAAATTATGCTGTTGAGCCAAGAACTAATTCTCAGTTGGATATTTCAGGCTCTGACCACCGTAACAGGCCGTGCCGTCACACCGGCCAACTCTGAGAAAAGTCACAGGGCCCAAGCCTTGGCCCTAAGTGGCGAGAGAGTGGAATAATAAATGTATTCTGCAAGAAGTTTCCACGTGGGGCTTTTTATCTCAAACCAAACATAGAGCTCTGTTTTGGGGGAAGAGAGAGGAAATTACTCCTAGTTTTATTCTTCCCCGTAAAAATAACTTCCCTTTCAATGAACAAAAATATCCTCACGATTTGAAAAAATCAAATGACCAGAAATAAAATGAAAACCACCCTAATCCCACCAACAACATCCTGAGGTAAAACAACTCCTCCCTCTGTCTATAGTAAGCCGTTTTGTTTTTGCTAGAATGCGACTGTGCTGGCTGCCCCACCACCGAGACCCTCCCTTCGGGCTCCATTCATCAATGTCCCAAGCCAGCCAGGCACAGCTCGCTCATCTGTAATAGCAGTGCAGCGTTTACTTCCAGTGGGGAGAGGCAAGGAGCCCGCTGTCATGGGGTTTTTAGTACCCAGAGTATCTAGAAGGATTTGTTTCAAAATAAATAAATCTAACTCCTCCTTTAAGTGTAAGGAGAGAAATGTTGGTGAACGGAGAAACAATGCCTGTGTCTTTACCCCAGAAGTGTGCACAGGCCAGCTGGCCATTCTTAGCATGTCCAAAATAATCTTCCCCGACCTCCTTCTCACCTGTCCTTTGCCTATAACACTGACAGTACCCCTGTTTAAAACTTTTATCATGAAACACTTTCAAACTTCAATAGTTGCAAAATTTATTCTTAAAAAAAATGTCCCATATGCCTTTCACCTACTTCTTCAAATGTTAACCTGTTACTTAACCACGGTTTAATAATCAAAACCACAACATTAACACTGATAGCAATACCAGCACCTAATACATCTCATTTAAATTTCATCGACTACCCCACAGATGTCCTCCGTCTGGGCCTGATCCAGGACCATGCACAACACTAGCTGTGCCGTCTCAGTCTCCTCTCCTTCGGGGAAGGTCCCCCGTCTTTCTCCGCCCTGCTGGCCCGTGATGCTTTCCTTCCACCTTGCTGTGCAGCCCTAGTGCTGCCAGAACAAAGCACAACACACTGGGTGGCTGAAAACAAAACAGAATTCTATTCTCCTGCACTTCCTGAGGCCAAAGGCTGCAATCAACATTTCGGCAGGGCTTGTTCCTGCTGGAGGCTCTGCGGGAGAAACGGTCCCTGTCCCTCTTCTACCTTCGGGTGGTGGCTGGCAATCCTTGGCTCACCCGTGCATAACTCCAGTCTCTACGTCTCTGCATGTGGCCTTCCTCTCTGTGCCTGTGTGCCTTCCTCTGGTTGTATGAGGACACTAGTCACTGGATTTAGGGCCCCCCCTAAAATCTACTATGATCTTATCTTGAGATCCTTAATGAACTACATCTGCAAGCACTCTATTTCCAAATAATAAGGTTACCATCTGAGATTCTGAGTGAAGATGAATTTTTGAGGAAAACATTAGTCAACCCACAACAATGTCCTTCAATCCATTTAAAAAAAATATTTGTGGACAGTAATATAAATTATTGTTGAGTTCTATTATACAATTTCTCATATTACCTTAGTATGAGACAGCAGGAGAGAGCAAAAAGGATCATTTTATTATTTGAATAGCATCAAACAAGCTCAAAACACCCATCATAGGGGAAAATAATGGCAAAGTAGATTTAGTTTTATATTCAGTATTTCAATTATAGCTACAACTCAGCAGCAGCTTCACAGTTCACTGCTGTTTCTAACTCCAGTTGAAAATGTACCAGTAATCAGTCTGTTGATGAGGGGAGAAACATAAACACTTTTGTGCAGGAAGGCATCAGGAGTTTGAGGCTGCTTCCGAATTGGATGTTTTTGTGGGAGGTCATTATTGCCAAGAACAGCCAAGACTCCAGCTCTGCCTCACAGGCCAAGGGGAAAGGACAATTGGGACAATCACCATGTTCAATAGCCCGCCACCACTTGATTAGAGAAGGAGATGAGGTTTGCTTTGCAGGATTAGTTCCCTGCAGAAATCCACAGCAGCTTGTCCTTTCCGAGATGAGTGCAAATTGGGCCGGTGGTAATTTCACTACCACCCGCAGAATGTCTGAGGTGAGTAAAATGCACACTAGTTCATCCCCCCTGGCCCAGTAGCTGAGCCTGCTCTGAGGCAGGTTTGCACACCTAGTCCTGAAATGCCCAGCCGCAAACTGGATGGCTCTGAGAGTTCTCCAGCACATCTTGTCAGATCCACTGTTTAACCCGTTTCTTTCTTAGCAAGTCCTTTAATGAAGCTGAGGAGATCCCTCATGCTCACTATTGAGTTGCCTGTCCCATCCTCAAGTTTGCCAATTTTGAAAAGAGAAAACTCTGAAAAAAGAGATAAATACTCAAAGCACACACACACACACTTAACCTGCGTAAGCACCATCATACATATGTATCCACATGGAGGTTAATTTGGATCGAAATTTCTGGTCTGAGAAGTCAAAGCAGGGGAGGGCAAAGAGATACAAATGTCCAGATGAAAACAAGTGCAAACCACACAGATTCCCAAGTAGCAAAAGAAACCATTTAACATGCACTTGTAGCACACACACATACACTCAAACTACAACAGATTATACACCATATTAATTTTGATGTTGATGGGTCCGGAAAAGGCACCATAAACTGTTCAATAGGCTTTATTTGGATAAGAACACAGCACAAAAGCCAAATGGACTCAATTTGAAAAAACACAACTCTCTGAAAATAAGGAGACTGGCCATGTATATACAGCTTTCTGTTTGCCTGGCTACGTGCATTTCATGCTTTGGCTCACATAAGCTTCTGTAACATAGATCCTCTATGCACATCTACAAATAAGGAGACTGGGGCAATAGGGAGTATAATATGCACAAGGAGACACCTTTTAAAGGTAGTTAAACCTGAACACAATCAACAAGTATTGAGCACATGGGATGTGCAGGAATTATTCTATGACCTCCAGGTATAGTAACATATTTGATTCTCAAAACAACTCTAGGGTGAGTATGAAGGTAATCCCTATTTTACAGATAGGGAAACTGAACTTAAGCTTCTGATTAAAGTGGCCAGAGTCACACAGTTAATAGCACAGCCACCAGATAGCTCTTCTTGACCACATTTTATTGACCAAAAAAAAAATACAAAAATAGAATAATTATTGAGGTCATATTTCTAACTAACTCACAGATAGAGAATGTGAACCTGTGGAGTCGCATTGAGCAAATAAAGTGCCAGCATTAAGAGAAGTAAGGCTTAGGATCTCATGCACGTGGGTACGCCTTGAACAGAACCAGATGGGCGACCCTGAGAGTTCTGTGCATCTTTGTGTGATGGCCAAGGGGAATGAAAACAAAGCAGTGCAGATGACAGCAAATTCCTCCAAACACTGGCTCCATTTGTTAGGATGGAGACAGTCCTCTCTGGAGGGAGCAGCAATGAGCAACAGAAACTTGGCATCCTCTTCCCTGCTCCCCTGGGCACCATCAGAGAGGATTTAGCTCAGGAGGCCACTATAGCCATCAGCTGGTTCTTCTTCTTTCTTCAACTCTGACAGGATGCAGATCCCTTTACTGATAACTGAGTACTCTTTGAAGGGTAGTTTAGAGGAAGGGACTAAGGAAAAACAACTGCTGAGTATCCTGATCCTGTATACGTAGCATGGTGGTATTTGATTGGATGGATGAGTTGAGATTTGTGTCCATCACACATCTAATTTGTTAAATGTTACTCTAAGTCGAGCATCTTGGGGTGCTGGAGGGCAGCCCACAGTGAGGACAGTGGCAGTGCCAACAGACCCTTAAATAATCTGAAGGTCCGGGCTAATGATGTGTCTTGTCCAAAGCCAGTCCTCGGCAGGTCTGAGAACAGAGTCCAGATCACCTCCCGGGTTCTACTCTCCAAGCAGAAGCAGGGTGGTCACAAAAATTGGTTGGATGGGGCATGCCTGCGTGACATGACAGTGAATGAGGAGGGCATGGCCACAATCCTGGGCATGGGTCACAGAAACAGAGTGTGGAGTGTGTGTGCTCCACAGGAGGCCCCTGTCTAAAGCAACAGGGATGTCACTGCAGTTACTGATTCAGGCCAGAAAAACAGGCTGAGGGGCTGCCTCTCAGCTCAGGTTTGTCACCCCTGCAGTCAGCAACCAGCACACTTTCAAAGAACTCTCAGTCCAAGTCTGCTCTGGCATTGCCTCACCAAGAGGAGCAAGGATCTCGTGTCCAATGGCCCAAGTTCAAATTCCCACCTGACTAGCCAAGTGCTCTTGAACCTGTTCATACTCATATGAACCCTCCTAAATCCTTGCAAAATAGGGATACTGTGTCTTCTCCCCACTGTGACCACGAGCATCACGGCTATCCCAGGGAGAGTGCTCCGCAGAGGGCCTGGCCTATGGTAAGCTCCCCAAACCTAACTGTTGCTATTATTCTCTAACTTCTGAGGTGGGCTTAAGGAATGACCTATACTCCCTATGGAAATAACTGCTCTGTGTTTATCCCCCTAGTGAGAGACACAAGCTGAGGGCAGAGCTGACAGCCAGTGACAGGATTGCAGAAGAGACTTGGGGGAAAAGCAAAGATGCCAAGTGGGAATGGGTAAGTTTGGCTGTGTGGCATGGGCTATAATCTTCCCCAGGACAAATCAGTCAAGGCTTTGCTCCACCAAGAAGCTCTTCTTCTGGTTGTGGGGAAGCCCTGACCTTGACCTCTGGAGGGACAGAGGTCAAGGGACAGACCTTCCTGCAGGTCCTCAGTCCTCAGGAGCCTGGCTCCATGTGAGTTGTCACTATCACTGCCATGATGTGCTGTCCACCCTCTTGGAAACAAGAAGGTGAGACTTAGCCTGAAAGCCCAGCATCCCTGGTCCACATCCTCAGGACACATGCAAATTCTCAAAATTCCTCTTCACTTCACATGACCACGCTCTCTAGGCCATGTTTTGAGATCCTAGGACCAAGGCTGACAAAAGGCTGGAGGAGGGAGTGGGAAGGGAGCCAAAAGATCTTGCTGAGTGCTTACATACCATGTTAAGTGCTTTCAATTCATTACTTTGAAGCACCTGCCTCATTTGGATTCAGACATTTACGTGTGTGTTTACTTGTTTATTCTCCTTTTCCCCACAAGGCTGGAAACTCCATGAGATCAGAGAACCATGGTCATTAATCTTTCCAGCAAATGTGGAGGCTGTAGCTCGTCACTGTCAAGCTCACACACATAGACAAAGAAGGGCAATGCCAAGGAGCCACTTTCAGACTTGGAAAGAGCATTGCTTCCCTATACATATTTAGAAAGGAAGCCACACATCCAAAGAAGTGACGTCAAACAAAAGGAGGCAGATGATTCCAAGGCAAGTTGTGACACCTGGTGCTGAGTCAAATCTAGATGGCAGCTAAGCAGTTTTAGATCCTGCAGCAGACAGCCCCACTCCACATCAGGGCCCAAGAGGAGACACAAACTGGCTTGCTACGGTCTGTGGATAAAGGGCCTCTCAGAAGCTCCTTGCAAGCCTCCCATCCTCTCCTGTCCAAGGGGATCCCAAGGTACCTGGACAAGACTGAACTTTGCCATGGCTCGAGCCTTTGCCTAAGAGATCAGTTTGGATACAAAACTGCCTGCCAGTACATGGCACATAGCAAGTATTCCATAATTGGGTGTTAATTAAGTGACTCCTACAAGGTGGTGCCATTAGGTGGCTCCCCTGTTTTACAGAGGGCAGGTGAGGGGCAGGGTAGAGGATGAAGTAATCCCCCAAGGTCACAGAGCACAGGAATGGGAGGGCCCATATTTATCCACATCCTCAATTACCAGAGCCGAGTTCCTTTCCACACAGGCTGTGCCTCCACCCTGAGAGCCACAGCATGAGGTTTCAAGATGGGGAACACGAACCACTCACACAGCCAACCCAGGAACACGTCCCAGGTGCTGCTCCACACACCAGCCTCTCCGTCTCTCCACAACTGTGTGCTTGTCCCTCCCTCCCTCCCTTCCTCTCTCTCTCTCTCCCTGCCTCAGTTTCTTTGTCTATGAAACGAGGATAACAATTCAACTGCTTCAATTGGGGGAAGATGATTGATCTTGTCAAGTCATGCCATCTGTTGAACATTTACCAATACATTCCAGCCACTTCCAGGCCCAGCGCCGCAGCTCCCTCACTGCAGCACGGCGGGGGCAGCCCCATTGCACAGGTGAGTGAGGCTCGGTGACTTCCTCAGGGTCACACCATGCAGAGCCCCTGTGAACACTCAGTGCCGGGCAACTGCTCTGTACTATTCCTACCGGGAATAATAATAATAATAATAATAGTAGTAGTAGTAGTAGTAGTAACAACAGACTAGTCTTCTGCTCTTCTATTAGAGTATGAGAAAAAAAAACAAGAGAAAAACAGACACTGGAAAGACGGAAAAGTCCCTTCCAAATATGCCAAATGTCCTTGTCCTGTTCTGTCCTCAGCCATGATCTCCCTCCAGCACACAGTGTCCCATGCTGGCTCAGGGCCAGCCTGTATGCCCGCCACCTACCCTTTGCTGGCTCACAGAGCAGCAGTAAAGTGAGCCATGGAGGCAAGAGTGACAGAGGGACATACGGTCACCCTGGGAAGAACACACTTGCTCATCACTGGTCTGCTGGCATGGCTGGTTTCTGGAAGAATTTCAATCTGGGGAACTTGGACAATCCCGACTGGGCGGCTCCAAATATCCTTGAAGTTGTCCTGCTGGCTCTCTGTATATCTCAGTTCACACACAAACAGAAAGTGGTCCAGCCCAACCAACTACATTTCCAAAAACACCCTCAAAGTCCTTTGTAAAATGTATGCTATAGAAAATCCAGAAAGTACAGAGAGGAACAGAGAAGAAAACTAAAGCCACCCATAATCTGATGACCCTCATAACACTGGGAAATGCCCACCTCGGCCAGCACCCCAACCTCGCTGCATACAACAATGCTGTTAGCGCACCCACCGTGCCAACAGCAGCCCGGATATTTTTTATCACAAGTAGAGGAAGAGGCTAAAAACTAGATGCTTTCATTAACTGTTGTTCGGCTCTAGGGCAACTGGAGCAGAAATCCATTTTTAGGTGGAATACATGAAGCACAACTGCTTTATGTAGCTGCAACATGACGCTTGCGTGTAAATAGCTCCTGGCTGTGACATCTCCAAGAGGTTCCCCAGAAGTTGAAACTTCTCATTTTCCGACAAATAACCTTTCTGTCCCTTTTATTTTGGCTGTTCCACCTGCTGGCCACTTCATCTGTTCTCTAGACAAGAATGAGTTCAGAGCCGACACTGACAAATTGGCCAGCCAAGGTCTGGTCGCACCAGACATCACTCAGCATCCTGACAGGTGACCCGTCCCCCTCTCAGCTTCTGCTGTTAGCTGGGCAGTGAGGCCTGATTGAACTCTGGCTCGAGCCAGCTCACCAGCTCACACATCACATACTCTCTCAGCAGACACCCAGCAGCACAAAATGATACCTTTAAAATTATTCATAATGTGGAGCTATCAAGTTATTTCTCCACCAAGAGCCATGATCAGAAATGCAAATCAAGGAAGGATACACCAGCCCAGGTCAGCATGCAATAAAGAGGGCAGCAGGGGCAGATAATGAAAACAGAAGCCATGTTTTAACCTTGACTACTCACGAAGCCCAAAGTTGAAATATGAGCATCATTATAATGAAACAATTATGTTTTTATGGAGTAGAACTTTAAAGTTCTGAATTAAGAAGGCAACAGAAAGTGAGTATTATAACACAGACAGGCACTAAATATTTGTCTATTCATCTAAATCTTTCTTAGAACTTACCTTATATGAGGCACTATTTGAAAGCACTAATTCTCAAATTTTAAAATGCCTCGGGGTCCTCTGGGGAATTGTAAACACAGATGTGCGCCCCCACGCCACCCAGACTGGGGGACTGACTCAGGAGACCCGGGGAAGTCCCCAGGCAACGCTGACACTGCTACTCCCGGGAGTGTGAGAAAAAAAGAAAAAAGAAAAACAGACACTGGAAAGACGGAAAAGTCCTTTCCAAATATGCCAAATGTCCTTGTCCTGTTCTGTCCTCAGCCATGATCCCCCTCCAGCACACAGTGTCCCATGCTGGCTCAGGGCCAGCCTGTATGCCCGCCACCTACCCTTTGCTGGCTCACAGAGCAGCAGTAAAGTGAGCCATGGAGGCAAGAGTGACAGAGGCCGGGGCCACAGGTGAGAGCGCTGCGCGGGGCCAGGGAGACACAGCAGAGGCCAGATGACAGCCTCTCCCCTGGCACTTGCATTCTATTGGAGTGACAACAATTAATCATAAAATAATTTCATCGGTGATAAACTTGTCATTTCTACCCTGAAAAGTAGTAAAAAAAAAAAAAAAGGATCAAGGCTAAGGTAGCAGGTAGGAATCATTTTTAAAAAGAAGATGGTCAGAGAAGGCATTTCTGCGGAGGTGACGCTCAAATACATGAAGTGAATGAATGAACAGTGAGGAAGCCATGCAAAATCAGAGGGAAAAGCATTCCAGGCAGAGGGAGCACCTCAGGGGAAGAACACTGTGGGCTGCAAACGCCCAGAACAGCAAGGCCAGTCTCAACGGAGCAGAAAGAACATGGTGTCAGACAAGTTCTGAGTAGGCCGGAGGGCAGATTAGAGTGATAAAATTTATTCGTGGGAAGGTGAAGAGTGGCAAGGTGATGTGATCTGATTTGTATTTTAAAAAGAACTCCTTGGTTCTTACGAGGTGTGGAGACAAAGATGGAAGCAAGAAGACCAGGCAGGAGGCAATTACAGAAGATGGCAGCTTGGCCAGGAGACAGGGCAAGGGGTGGAAACGGAAGGCCCGACAGATTTCCTGTGGGATGGGATGTGGGGGGGGGGGTGCGAGGGGGGGGTCCAGCATTACCACAGTACTTTGTCTTGTGTTCATGGGGGGGTGGGGGCAGGTAGAAAGCAGCTGGAAATTAAGCACTTATTTGGAGACATTCTCAAGACTATAGAAAAGATGCCAAACTAAAAATAGCCTGAAGGACCCTATAAACCCTTCTAGATTCTCCCACTTTTAACACTTTATCCCATTTGCTTTAACATTTGCCCACTCTCCTGACACACACACAATTTTCCTTTCCCAACCACTTGAGAACAAGCCAAACACACCGTGGTCCTTCCTCCCTAAATTCCTCAGAACTACAGTGTTCCAAGCCTGTGTGTCCAGCTGCACTTATGCAGCTTCTCTTGCATGTGGTCATGACACTGAGCTCAACAGAAAACACATCAGCCCATGATACAACCTAGTGAGAAACCAGAATACTGGAACAATGCAAGAAGTCGGAAAGCCCTGGGCTGCACGATTCCACCAGCAAGCTGTGCAAGAGCTCCAAGGTCAGCAGGGTGCGGGAGGCCTTCAGGAACATGGCAGAGCCCCAGATGAGGCTTGGTGGCTTTGAAAGAGGACAGGATGTAGACAGGCATGATGAGATGAGAGGAGGGAGTCTGCACAGACCACGAGGAGAAAATGGTGTGGAACACACAGTGACAGACAGAAGGCCACCCCTTCCTGGCGGGAACTTGATAGCAGGTGCAGAAAATGAGGTCAGAGAGGCAGGGTGGGCACATCAGAGAGAACAGGCACTGTCAGCCAGCCCAAGGACACTCTGAGACAGGGGACAGCTCTGGGTCTGCTAGTTCCAGGCACTGATCACCTGTGGGGGGATTTTAAATTTTGAACAGGAAACATGACCTGACTAGTACAGTGACAAATTGACCAAAATTCCCTTCCCTACATTTGCCAATGTTGCAAATTTCTAATACCGTAGCATGGCCTCTGCCTCAAAGTCCTCTTGATCGGGGTCCCACCCAAGCAATTCAGGTTTCTCAGTGACTAGCCAATCCTTCTGCTTTTGAACAATGATATCTGACACTCCTAAGTTGTGCTTCACAGAAATGCCCTTGACTTTGCTTCTCTTGAACTCTGCGGCACAGCTAACCATGCCATTCTCCTGTGAATGACATTTCCAGATCCCAGCTCTCACTGCCCTATTCAGAGAAGAGCTTATCCACTGCAAGTTGGTAAGTGCAGGCAGCCATCAGAAGTTCTGCTCGCACGGGGGCTGGGGGGAACTCTTCTGAGGGTACAGAGGCAGGTCAAAATAAGTTGGAAATGTGATGAACCACTGTCGATCTTTTTGATTAAGTAAAATGTTTCTATCCGTCACTTAAAGGAAGTTATGAATACCTTTCCTTCATACAACCCTATCAACTTCATCCAAGAAGCAGTTGGGCCCAGAGTATCTGTAATTCGAAAGCACCAAAACTCCCAGTCCAAGTTTATCCCCCACAGGGGTACAGAGATGATAATCTACAACCAGCAGGAATGTGCACATCCTCTTCTGGAAGATACAAAACGCAGAAATCAGAATCAGACCCACTGGTAGAGTGTGTCATCTGTTCCCACAGCTTCTGATAACCACAATCCGCCACCAACCAGGACACGAGGCGGAGCCAACAGCATCTGACACGGCACAGCCGCTGCCAGCCTGTTTCGGCAGACGCGTCAAGGGCTTTGATTCTGGTGTCCTGGACTCCGTGCTGTTCAAACAAGACGGGGACCTACCTCTGCAGGACTGCACATGAAAGGGAGCTGTTCCCTGGCTGGTGAAGCCCACCTGGGCTGATCTAGGGAGTGGAAGGGTGAGTGTCTAGGGGAGGCACCACAATGGGACACAGCTATGCTTTTCTCAGCTCAATCACCACAGCACAATCTTTCAGGGGTCCATTTCCTACATAGGATTTCACATGCAGGCAGGACTGCCTATGACTGAGTATATCAATAGGCTGTGTGGCCCTGGGCAAGTTATTTGATGTCTCTGAACTCCATCCTTCATCTATAAAGTTATGATCTAAAACACAGAGCTGACCTTCATAGCATTGCTGCGAAGATTAAAGGCGCACATTTAAAACGCTTGAGCAGAGTGAGTTCTTAAAAAATGTTACTATTACACTGGTTGAATTCAACTTTCCTATCTTGCCTTGAAGACACACGAGGCCTGGTCTGGACTATTCTGGTGAGGAGGTAAGGAAGGGAAGCAATGACTTCCCTGCACCACACACATGTGCACTGGTGCCTTTCAGAGGATCAAGGAACACTGCCTTCTTATTCCCTTCCCACTTCATTACATGCACAGAGCACCAGCCCTCTCCAGTTTCAAGGGGCTCATCAAATCTACTTGCATCTTTCAAACAGCAACTACAGAGCACATGCCAAGGGCAGGGCCAGAGAACTCACCCTGCAGAGCTGGGGGCAGGGCCGTCCCAAAGGTGACAACACACAGCACAGTGACAACAAGACCAGGGAACTGGAGGTAGCAGCACATGGGAACAACCTAGACTAATCTATAAAACCAGGAGGGTCTTCTAGAAGGAAGCAGCCAAGAACTGAACTGTGCTGAGGTGCTCCAGGGCGTGAAGGTTACCAGGGGACCCTCAGCCAGAGATCTCCAGGATTTGACCTGAATGCCATCTGCCCCACCCTGCAGGCTGATTAGAATCCAGGATCTCCTCTAAGGCCGAGGGGCAGGGACTAAATGCAGCTTCAGAAGGGTCCTGGCAGCCAGCTGTCTCTTTTTCTGACACAGCCACAGACACTGTCCATCGCCTGCCTCCTAGCCTGCCCATGCTAGCATACACTTTCTAAAAAGTATTCACTTTTTAATATAAATTACAGAAATTTGGGGAATTCACAAATATGTGGAAGTTAAATTTCTAAATAACCAATGGATGAAGTAACAAATCAAAAAGAAAATTAAAGGATGCTTTTATATGATGAATAATAAATACACAACTGACCAAAAGTTATGCATTGTAGCCAAATAAGTGCTCAGAGGTAAATTTAGAGCTACACATTCTTCCATCAAGAAAGAAGATCTCAAATCCATAAACTAAATTTTCACCCTAAGACAATGCAAAAAGAAAAGCAAGCTAAACCTAAAGCAAGCAGTAATAACGATTACAATGGAAAATTAATAAAATAGAGAATTGAAAAATAATTGGGTAAAGCAATGAAGCCAAAATGTGATTTCTAAAAAAGGTAAACAAAACTGACAACCCTCTAGCTAGATTAAACCAGAAAAAGAGAGAAAAACTCAAATCACTAGAATCAGAAATGAAAAAGGGTGCATTACTGCCAACCTTATAGAAATAAGAAGAATGAGAAATATGTACTATGAACAATTATACAGCAGTAAAACAGATAACTTGGATGAAGTGGACAAATTCATAAAAAGACAGAAACTTCTAAACCTGGCTCAAGAAGAAATAATAATCTGAATACACCTATGAAAAGCAAAGGTGCTGAATTATTAATTAAAGTGATACTCCCAGGAGAAAAACCATAGCCACAGTGGCTTCTCTGGTGAATTCTACCAAATATTTAAAAAATTTCAAATATTCACAAACTCTTCCAAAACAATACAAGAGGAAAAGGCATTGCTGATCACCTTTTATGACACCACTAATATTTTTTTCAAAGATACCACAAGTAAAGAACACTACAAATATTGCTTATGAATATGGATTCAAAAACCCAATGTTAGCAAACTAAATCAAGCAGCACATAAAAAGGATTATATACTAAGACCAAGTAAATTTACCCCAGGAATGTAAGGTTGTTTTAATATCTGAAAATCAATTACTGTAATGTACAAGTAGGATCTTAAAGTCACATGATCATCTCAAATGACAAAATCTTTCGTGTTAAAAACAGTAAATAGACTAGAAATAGAAGAGAACTCCCTCCGACCGGTACAGGGCAGCTACAAAACCCCACAGCGACTCTCACACTTCACCTTGAAGACTGGATGCTCTCCCTTCAGGTCGGGAAGAAGACGCGAATGTCTGCCGCCTTTCAACATTGTCCTGAGGGTTCCAGCCAGGGTGATGAGGCAGGTGATGATAGATAGATAGACAGATAGACAGACAGATAGATAGATAGATAGAACTCAGATTGGGAAGGACTGCATAAAATAATCTTTTGCTGATGATATGAGTTTATACACAGAAAACCTTAAGAAATCTACTAAACTAAACTATTAGAGCTAATAAAAAGGTTGGCAATGTTGCAGAATATAAAATCAATATATAAAAATCAATTGTAGCCTTATATACTTGTAATAAACCCAAAATGAATTATTAAAAATTAATTTATAACGGCATCAAAAATTATAAGTGCTTTTGAATAAATTGAACAGAGGACAAAATCTATACTCTGAAAACTTTAAAACCGTTGGATGATAGTAAAGATTCAAACAGATGGAAAAACAACACATGTCCGTGCATTGAAAGGCAGCAGGACTAAGGTGGAAATGTGCTCCACCATAATCTACAGACTCAGTGCAATCTCTATCAACATCCCAGCTGACTTCATTGTAGAAACTGAAGAGCTGATTCTGAAATTCAGACAGAATTGCAAGAAATTCAGGACAGCCAAAACAATCCTGAAAAAGAACAAAGTTGGAGGATTCGCACTTGGCAACTTCAAAACAATACAAAGCAACAGTGATCACGACTGGCACGGGGACAGACATACACAGAGCCCCGCAGCAGGAGGGCTGGCTTGAATGTGGTTGGCAGGGTAATGATGTGGGTGCAATCATTTATAGTTCTAATTTGAACATTCACCTAAAATGTCATATGGTGTGCTTGAGTGTGATATTGTTATGTGACCGAATTACCTGCTTATGATTTTGTAATAAAAGGGTTTGTAAGAAAAAGGAGTGTGATTTGTGCCAGACCCAGTAGATCAATGGAATAGAACTGAGGGTCCAAAAATAAACTTTTGTGTCTATGTGAACTGATCTTCCACGAGGGCTCCATGGCCACTCAATGGGAGAAATAGCAGCCTTTTTATCAAACAGTGCTGGGAACACTGGAGAGCCACATGCAGAAGAATGAAGGCAGACCTTCACCTCATACCATACGAAAATATTAACTGAAACTAAATCAAAGATCTCAGAACTAGACCTCAACACCTAGAAGTATAAAACTCTTACAAGAAAGCATAAGGTTAAAGTCTTCATGACCTTCAATTTAGCAATAAATTCTTAGCTATCACACCAAAAACATAAACAACAAAATTTTAAAAATAAATGAAGTGGACTTCAATAAAATTAAAACCCTTCAGGCTTCAAAGCAAACCACCAAAAAATGTGAAAAGAATGAGAGAAAAGACTTGCATATCATATATTTGATATATGGCAAGTAAATCATACATCTTATACCTAGAATATACAAAGAATTCTTACAACTTAATAATAAAAAGATGACCCAACTAAAAATGAACAGTTTCTAAGTAGACATTTTTCTAAAGAAGATACATAAATGGCTAAAAAGCACATGAAAAGATGCTTGAAATCATCAGTCATGATGGAAATGTACATCAACACCACAACAAAATATCATTTTTCATAAATGAGGATGGCTATGGCCAACAAACAAAAGAAAGAGAAACCCCCACAAAATAACAAATATTAGCCAGAATGTAGAGAAATCAGAACACTCACACATTTCTGATGGAATTGAGAATGATGCAACCACTTTGGAAAACAATATAGCCATTCCTCAAATGGTTAAACATAGAGTTCCCATATGATCCAGCAATTTCACTCCTAGATATGTACCTCCCCAAAATAAAAATATATGTCCACCCAAAAACTGGTACCTGAATATTTATAGCAACATTATTCATAATATTAAAAGGTAAAAACAACATAAATGTCTATGAACTGATGAATAAACAATCTGTAGTATAATATATGCCTGTGATGGAATAGTATGTGACTATAAAAAATAATGAAACTTGAAAAACTATGCTAAGTAAAATAAGCCAGTCATGAAACAGCACATATTATAGGATTACATTTCTATAAAATGTCCAGAGAAGGCAGTTCAATAGAGGCAGAAAGCAGTTGAGCAGCTGCTTAGGGCTGGGAGGGATGGGGGGACAGGTGGGTGATCCCCAGAGGCTACAAGGTTCCCTTCTTAGGTGATGAAGATGTTCTAAAATTGACCATGGTGGTGTTTGCACATATTCATGTAGACCCTAAAAACCACAATATTATACATGGAGAAAATTGTATAGTATATGCATTATATCTCCATAAAGTTGTTTTAAAAAAAATCTCGGAGTGATTGCGATGGTTAAGTGCACTGACATAAGGGCCACCATCCCACCCTCTGCTCCCTGGAGTCTCCGCCCCACCCCAGGTTCTCTCCTGGGCATCTCTGGAGCCTGTATACTTTCAGGATGCTGAGTCAGCTGTGGATTTTGTGAGCTGCTGTGTTCGGGCCAAATATACTGACAAATTAGCTGTGTGAAGCCCCAGCCTTCTCTGCTTCTAAGATTCTAAACCAAGGCCAGTGCTGCAGTTTCTGGGCCAAGACACTGACCTCTCAGCTCTCAGGATGGAAGAGGTGCCTCTGACGAACAGTTGCCTCTTCCTAGTAGCCTAGTGTGTTACCATGTGCGTCGAGCTGGGGAGACTGCACTAAGGCGTCAGCTTCTGCGCATGTAACGAACTTCAGTCCTCCCAAATATCTACGTGAAGGGCTACTGGGCCCATTAGGAATTTTACCTGTGCTTTTGTGAAATGAGCCTCCTCACCATTTCAACTTCTACAGTATTGCAGTCCTCCATCCTAATGTTTTTATTTTTGACTCAGACACACCAAGCAAAATAGATGTGCTCAAACTCCTTGCTTTTCTTCCTGAATGGCGCTACCCAGGGCCCAGGTGTCTTCCCACCACCATCTGATACCGGACAAGCCCCAGTTGCCTTGACTTAAGCTATTTGGTACCAGCATATGGTTGTACTTCTCACCAACCAAGTTAATAGCCATTCCTTGTTTAAAATCAGATCTTGGTCTCCATTGTCTGTCAACAGCTTGTTTGACTTAGATCTCTGTCAGCTGAGCTAATCTAAACCACATCCCTCCAGAGACATAGATTCTCTGAAACAATTTCTCCTTACTTGGCCATCCTTTCTACAGAAATACATGCCACAGGCCTGGAAATGGAAGATAAAGGCTTTCTGGCACAACCTGAAAGCCTATCACGTTGTCTCCTATGACTAAGCCACTGATTAAGAAGAGGGACTGCTTACAACAAGAAGAACATACTATCTTTGCTGTCATATCGTCTGAAGGGGGGTAAAGCTCAAAGCAGACTTCCTACCATACTGTTCAAAGGCCTGACTCCATCTTGCCTTCACTCTGGTGTGGGCCAGCTTGTCTCTGACTCCCTGAAGGGCTCCACCCCTGCCTTCTAAATGCTGGTGAGAATAACCAAGAGCATGGTGGGACCTGGAGGGTGGAAGAGAGTACCCTCAGGATTGCACCTGGGCTGAAGGTGGTCCAGGCCCATCATCTCTCTTCATCAGTGCTCCTCCCTTGGCAACAGTTACTACTGTTAACACCAGGAGACGGACCTCTAACCTACAAAGGGGTCCCTGAGCAGCACCTTCTTTAGGATAAACCCAGGCATGTGGAACAGCTGACCTTCATAACAGACATGCTGCAGATGTGTGTTGGCATTTTATTTCTCACCACCTGTCACCTGATGGAGGCCCCTCCCCTCAGTCACATGGGGAGCCCATTTGTCCCCTGTCTGCGCTGCACAGCTGGCGCTCCGGGCCCCCACACCCAGGAGGGTGCGTTAGTTTTCCACCCTCATATCCTAAGTTGTTTTTTAGCTCAAGGTGACAGTGTACTTGTTAATTCCTAATATTAGCTACTAAATGCCGTTTTCAAATATTTTACATGACTCTGAATTTGAAGGATGAAGATGGTTTCTCCTGTATATGTAAAAAATAGCCACCAACCTCCCCCACCACCAAGTCCTGCCTCCTTATTAACTCCAGTGAAACTTGGGAAAGAAAAACAGGGTGGAAAGTGACAAGAAAGATTTCATATCTTGACATTTGAAACAACTTCTTGTTGTATCTCCTTCAACAGACTTTTTAGAATGAGCTACAGGGAGAAAGAAATCTAAAATTCTAGAATTAAATGTGTCGGGATAAGAAGAGAACATTTCTGGAGTCAGACTATCAATAATACCAGCCACAAAAATAACTAGCCAGGTGACGGAGGCTGAGAGGAGCCTGGCGTGAACCCTCTCCCTCCCCTTCTCTCTCCCCTTGTCCCCTCCACCCTCCTTTCTCTCTCTCCCCTCTCTCTTTCTCTCTCTCATCTTTTCCCTCTCCCCCTCCCTCTCTTCTTTCTACTCCTCCCCCACCCCATACTTTGGGGATCCCAGACCTCACAGAAGTAGACTGACTCACAGTCTCATGAACTTACTCAGTCTGACATACAGCAAGCAGGAGAGCAGGGACTGGCCTCCAAGCCTGTGCTCATAACCACCCAGATACCCAGTAGGCTTAGTACTGGCTCTGTATTTGCAGGAAAAGATTCCCCTATCCTGTCCTCCCCAGTTTCGAACACAGAAGTCTCCACAGACCAAATCACTCCCTGAAAAGTTTCCATTCAGGACAACTATGGGAGCCCACTGTGCTTCATTAGGACACCAGGAAGCCCTAAACCCAGAATGAGATCCCCAGGGATACTGAGGATACAAACCTGGGGTGCAGCGGCTGTCCTTGTTCTCTCCGCTAAGATTCTTAGGGCGACCCTAACTTCTTCCTCAACTGAGTGGGGTGCTGGCCCACTGGCTATGAGAAAACCCAGAGCCTGAGGCTTTGCTCTGAGAGTAAAGGGGCAAGGAGGCGGGAACACTGGACCAAGGCCAGCCAGCCACAGGGTGCATTAAGAGAGATAAGACAGAAGACCTGGACCCCCTGTGAAACTCTGAGGGTTGCCATAAGAGGCAAAGAGGAGACACACATTTATCCACTGAGGAGGTCACTGTCAATGAGCCATGTTAAATTGTCATCAAGGGAGTACAGTGTCTTTACAGCTAGACAGCAACACTCAATGTCTGCAACCCATGTGGCAGGTGCTGACCAACTACGATGGATGTAAACCTCAGCTCTGCAGTGGGGCTCATCTGCAACACCAACCCTTCAGTGGCAGGGAGAGACTGGGGTGGACAATGGGTACTGGGGAGGGACCTTGGAGCAGTGGCTAGTCACCAACCACACACATTGTTTCAATATTCAAGCCACAACCCACCCACACTGATGCTTCCTGGCTCGAGTTCAGCCCTGGCTCCTGGAACTGTCATTAAGAACGAGCCATGGCAACACGGATAGGGTTGGGACCAGGCTGACCCAGGAAATTCTTTCCCAATTGTCAGTGAGGAGCTGCCTTGGAGCTTCCCCAAGGGCCCTCTGTTGGGAGTCTCACCTTGCGTGGCAGGTAAGACAACTGACTTTGCAGTCATGCAACACTGGGTCTGGATTCAGACTTGGACCAGTACCATAACCTCCCTGAGCTTCAGTCTTCTGTAAATGGGTGAGCAGCAGCAATGATAGTGGCCAATGTTTTTTCAGCCTACTCATGTGTCAAAGTGCCTCTCTCTCTCCGCCCCCACTTTCTGCGTGCCTCTTATTTTTCTCTCTCCACTCCTGTCTGTCTCTTTCTTTCTGTGCTTCTCTCTCTCTCTCATCCAGTCCTCAAAAAATGTCATGTACTGAGACGGGTGCAATTATTCTCCCCTGAGTCACAGAGTGGGTAGATATTTTGTGTGAAATCGTACCACAGCTGAACAGTGAAGTCTGAATTCTAACTCAGGCTGTTTGGCTACTGAGCCCACCCACCGCCCCACCCAACCACCGGGCTTGATCACCTCTTGCGCACAGGGGTGCTACAGGCCTGCGGGGAGACCGTGGAGAAGGAGCACTTCATGCAGCGCCCAGCCCAGTCAGGCACAGCACAGCTGCCGTCCTAATTAGCTATTGTTATCCCTGGGAGACAGGCACTTCTTAGTAGACCTTATGTTGATACCTGCTGGGGTTGTCTCAGAAAAAAAGTGAACAGAATGAAACTTCTCCGAATGGACAGAATGGAGCTAAAACAGTATTTCTTGCACATAACACTGAGAGTTCTATTGTTTAGTATCCTTCCTTTCATGCAACATAGTAACCCGGGACTGTACTTAAAAATCCAGTGCCTTCGGGTACATATGAATGTGCTCACCTTGAAAAAAGGAGAGTAAACTGGCAAATGAGAAAAGAATAAAAGCCTTCTAAATCGGCCCATTTGAGACACACAGATATTCTGTGAAAGAAGATGAGGGGAGAGGGGATAGGAAGTAGCCTGAAACCCGTGCTGCCAATGGACTAGGGGAAACTAAGGAGATAAGAACAGAGTATGACAACCTGTCCTTGAAATCCTTGAGAACATTCCAGAAACACTGTAAAACCTTATTGAGCAATGAGCATCTGAAGAGTCTTTCAAGTCTGGTTTCTGAAAAAACAAACCAGCCCCACCGGTTCTGTGGACATGCTAGACGGGCTTGACCATGTCTGCTCTTTTCTTGGGGCTCCGCTCCTGCCCTGGAAACCCGCCTACTGTCTCCCTACTGCCAGACCACCACAGGCACCCCCAACTGGGCCTGAGCCTGTACCCCAACAGACAGCCCCTCACCACCTCTTCATCTGTGTTCCCAAGGGACTCGGCCTTACAACAGCCTTCAACAGCAGTGAAACCCCACACAAAAACCCACTCCGGAAGAGTCTCTAAAGCGAAAGAACAGTCCAGCTTCCCCACACTCAGCACGGGGCCTTGAACAAAACAGAACGAAACGAGGACATGCCCATGTGGATTCAACTGCAGAGGCCCTGCTTCAAAGCTGTAGTGGGAAACCACAGATTTGGAACTGGGGGACTTTTAACGCCAGTCTGAGTCCCACCATGTAGAGTTACATGCCTTCAGCTTCTCTAAGATGTGGATTAAGCCACCTGCCGAAAGATGAAGTCACAGTGCGTTGCCTCTACCTGCATGGAGGTATGACCCACATTCGTGGGCATGAAACAGGCAGCAGCGGTTGGTGAGGAGGCCGCCCAAGAATCATTCTACTGCCATGAAGTGAGAAGAAACAAAGCATACAATCAGCAATGTGCAAAAATATCTCTGCCACCTTAGAATGGTGGGAGAGACAAGAGAGTAGCCTTGAGAGATTATAAAATGGAGCTGTCCATTTTGCAGAGAGAATGATGTCTTGAAAGATAAACTAACCAGTTATTTATACCGGAAACCCACCCAAAATACCTGAGGCATGAACTTTTGGATGTCATAGCATTCGCAAGCAGGCATTCTGAGAATCTGGTGGCACTAAGTAGATACCTGAGGGTGGGTGCCCTGTCCCCAAGGCCTGCCTGTGCATTCCTCAGGCAGCAAAGACACAATCTCTGGCCCCAATCCACTGTGACTCCTAACACCAATGCAGGCCAGGCTTCATGAGGAGCCTGAGATGGACAAAAGCAGCAGGGACTGGCTTGGGCACATCCGTGGCTGCCTCAGCCCTGGGCCTCTGACAGGTACCTCCCTCACCTCGAGAGGGTCCACTGAGGTCCAGCACAGCTGCTTCCAAAGCCCTCTTTGTGAGGACCATAAGACATCCCAATGAGAAGACAGAACAAGACTGCATGGTCACCTGCCTTTGATTTGAGACCAGAAAACCTCGCTTCCAATCTCAGTTTTTAGTCCGTCCCTTGGAAGCACTGATGTACTTCAGGGGAGAACAAATAACTAAAATTTGTTTATAAAAAATGTGTACTTATTTTCACATGTTGAAACTTCAGTCACCTTCAAAATACTCTCTATTTGATGCAATACACCTAGCAAGCCTTTTTTCCACTGTTCAAAAGAGTCTTTGAACTCACTGGTTTTGATGCCTTTTAGTGCTTCCTCCACTTTTTGTTTCACCTCTCCCATATTGGCAAAACATTTCCCCTTGAAGACTATTTCATCTGGGGAAACAAACAAACAAAAAAGTAACTCGGAGTGACATCAGGTGACTAGGGAGGGTGGGGCACAGGGCTCATGCCATTTTTGGCCAAAACTGCTGAAAACTCAGTGTGATGTGGGAGAGTGCACTTCTAAATCACCCATCATGAAATGGGCAAAAGCACTAAGTGTTTAAAACAAATTCACTGAAGCTGAATGCAGCCTATCACAACAATATCAGCTGGTACACTGATCAGATAGGTTCCTAGAACACTCAACTAGCAGAGAAATCCTGTACTATAAGGGGCTCACCCTCCAGAAGACAGATATATCCCAAGGATATGTTTTTTTTTATTGATTCTAGAGAGAGGGGAAAGGGAGAGGGGAGATAGAGAGACATTGGTTGGTTGCCTCTTGTATGTGCCTCAACCAGGGACCAAACCTACAACCCAGTATGTGCCCTGGCTGGGGATCAACCTGCAACCTTTTGGTGCATAGCATGATGTTTCACCCAACAGAGTCATCTGGCGAGGTTAGCAATGACACATTTTATTCCAAGTGAAGAGCATTATTCATATTTGAGGCAGGGAATCTCCATGTCTGTGAACCTCGTCAGTAGGTGACTGGAGTATCATGGAATCATTTTTTATAGGGAAACTATTTCTCCTTTCCCAGGACCACATCACTTGGGTGAAAATAACTGCTGCCACCTCGGGACACAATATGACACTAAATACAATCTCCACCAAAGTTGGTGTCTGCACATAAACGACTTCCTACACTGCTCTCCTGTCTCAAACAAACAGGCTGTCGGCCATGCCCACCACAAGCTGAAAAGACGGATCAACAAGAAAGCCATTAACAACTGACACACAGGTATTGTTCTTTTTATTGGACAGCTGTGTACTTGAAAAATACCTGTAGATGAGTAGCTATTGTAAATCAAGTGCTTTTGTTCTTGTCTTTAATTCCTAAAAAAAGCAACGCATGTTCATGGTAAAACACTTAAACTGAACAGAGGGCAGACAGTGAAAAGTAAGTACTCTGGTTTCCTTTATAGCCCTCAAGAAATTTTCTGCCTATACAACCACTTACAAAAATCCTTCAAGCACACGTACACACACATTGTACTACCCATTTCCTCAGCATCTTGATCACTTGTTGGCCCACACTTGAACCTCTTGACCTGAGTGAATGGAGCTAGCTCCAGCTCACTCGAGTCTCTCTGTCCCAGGAAACACTCATGCCTTCTCAGATGCTAAGAGCCAATACAAGATAAAAGCGCGCCATAATCAAATAAGTTAGGAGAAAGCTGACTCATACAGCAAAATGGCTTCTCTGTGGTAGACGCTTGTATCCCTTGAATATTCTGTGGACACAGGGGACCAAGAGTGTAAGCTTTTACATGGCATCCCTCCCTTATTTCACCCTAAAACACGTTTTCAAAGGTGACTTACTAACATCTGTGCAATGTGATCTCTCTTCCTGCCATACTCCCCACCTCCCACCCCGCCCCAGTCCTTGGCTAAATTATTTCCTACCCATCCTTCAGATGCCAGCCAAGCTCATCTTCCTCAGAGTTGTCTGATCATGGCCATCCCCCACCCCACCAGTGCTCCCCTAGCCCAGGCTGAGTTGTTCCAAGACACACTCCCGCTGAACCGAAGACCTCTCCTCTGCATCCCCACCCCGCCCCCGTGGCAACAAATGCTCCCTGGTGTGGTGACTTTCTCTCTGCCTCCCACTAGGCTGTGAGCTCCAGGAGAGCAAGGGTGGTGTCCGCCCAGTCATCACCACACCTGCTTGTGCTAACGTCTAATGCTGGTACACGAGAGGTGGTATATGGGTATCTATTGAATCAATATATGATGCTGGTGTCCCCAGAACGCAGCTCCATACAGGTCCCTCCAGGTAGTACAGTAGAGGAATTCACTCCTTCTACACGCTCTGCGGCAAACTTTCTGGTGAAGGGAGAATCGCTCTTCATTGTGAGTCTTTACTCATTTGCCTTGCATGCAGTTCAGTCTGGCAGGTTGGCAGGATTAAATGTGGAACTGTCTCATCTCTGACAGAAATCCCCCCGATGTGTGAACAGTTGGTACCCACTGACTTTCTGATGCAGAATTTGGCCTACATTAAAAAAAAAACTTTCTGCTGCAGCATTTATTTTCATCAGGGGAAGAGATTGGGAGTGTTTATGCAAAAAAAAAAAAAGGCTACTTTTCATTTTTCATGGATATTCACATGCTGAGAAGAAAATAGCACAATTCGACAAAAACAGAGCCTTCCATTTGCCACACGTGCAAGTGCATGGAAATGCCCATGAGCCAGTGAAGTGAACGCTTGGACACAACCACACGGTGGTAGATTTGGACACGGTATAAAGAGGCAGTATCTTCCAGTGATTCTGAAGTCAAAGGGCCAGGGTCCTAAGCTGACTCACCCATTTTCCTAGCTGAGTCATCCCGAGCAAGTCTCTAGGCCTCAGTTTTCTCACCTGCAAAATGGAAATAATAATGGCTCCCACCTCACTGACTTATAGGTAGGATTATATTCTATTAGATCTTGATTGTGCCTGCACAAAATAAATACCACATAAATGTTATCCAAAGGAAGAAAACTGATAGAGGGAAAGATCAGTGGACTAATGTACTTTAGGGGTGCCTCCAAGGAAAATGTGTTGTGTCTTCTGGATAGAAGACTCCATTAGCTTAGAGCAGGGGAGAGAGGAAAGAGAAGTGAAGAAGAATGTCCCCTTCATGCTCCTGCCAGGACTAGTGTACCAAACAGCTGAGTGCCCCCAGCCCGCCCTAAAGCCACGAATCCCCGAAAAAGGAAGGCCAAGAGTATTATTTGCAGCCCTACAGCATTTGACTGACAAAGGCACCACGGTTCTCGGCAGCAAGGTGGCCAAGCAGTGCAACCTGAACACGAGGAGGTCCCCCATGTCTGAGCACAAGGAGCAAAGGGAAGGCAGGGTGAGCGCCCTCGTCAGGGACCAGGCTGCTGCAGCAGGCACCACTCTGCCTCAGAGACAGGGAAGCAACTCTGGCTCCACAGTGTTTTCTGTTCATTGAATTTCCTGTTGCAAAATGGTTTCCAATGTGCAGGAGAAAAAAGATTGTTCCCTGGTTCAGGGTCACACATATTCCCAGGCATAAGCCAAGCCACTATGGGCTTTTCACTATCATCTTTGCTATAACAGCACTAACATAAGTGACTCTTACTGAGCATTTACCACATGCAAGCCACAGTGCTAAAGATTTAACATAGTATATTGTTTCATTCGATCCCCACAAAGTCCCATGAGACAGGTGCTATCATAATGTCTGCTTTACAGATGAGCAAGCAGCGTAGCCCGAGCCTCTGTGGTGACAAGGATCACCACTGAGGTGTCATACACTTAGACCACACACCCTTGAACGAGTCCCATGGCTGACCCAGTACATCCCAGGCAGGAAGCTGAGGAGGCCTGGGGCCAACCGCAGGACTATCTGCACACTTCCCTGGTTCTTCCAAAATCCTGGAGGCCGAGCATTACCCCAGCTGCATCTCCTCAGCAAAGACACCCTTTTCTCACTCTTTGGGAGCTGCGGCATCTCATGGCTGGTTGCATCAGTCTCGGGACAGTGGTTCTTAAACTACTTTCTCCACAAGAACACAACTGTCAGCCCAGGCTGCAACACTCGCTGACATTTCACAAATGTTGAGACACCATTTCCTTTTACTGCCCTGGCCCCTCCTTTTAGAATCCCCCCAGCCTAGATTCAGTGCCCATCCAAAGGCAAGCCTCCATCTTGATTTCTATAAATCTGGAAAAAAAAAAAAACATAGGGAGAGATTAAAAAAAACACAAACCAATTGAGAGACCTTGAAGGTAGTATTATTTCATTAAGAATACATCTAAAACTATTTATTGTTTTCCACAGCAAACAAACAAAAAATGAAACTCAAATACACATAGAATTGACAGACCAATGAGCAGAAATAAACAACGATCCACCTATAGCAATGTAGGACTCCAGCAATAATGCAGGATTCCAGCAGTAATGCAATAATGCAGGATTCAGGTAGTAATGCAGTAATGCAGGATTCAGGTACTAGTGCAGTAAGGTAAGGTTCAGGCAGTAATATCATAGTGCAGAATCAAGGTAGTGATGGAGCAGTATGAAATACAGTTCAACAAATATCAGTGGAAAAACTTCTATTCTCGTCATTCCGCCAGGTTCCCAAGGGGATGAGAAAATCACAGCCCCTATCTCTAAGGAAAATGAGCCCAGTGAAAAAGAAGCCACTTCACTGTGGGGACACAAATAAGGGAACAGTAACTGTTCTTGAGTAGAGGGCTGAGACCACAGGGAAAGACAAGGTACCTGTGAAGCTGGGCTCTCAAGAGAGGGCACAGCCTAAGGGAAGACCATTCCGAGTCCTGGGATCTAGCCTGAGGGGGAGGGGAGAAGAGGGCTGGCCAGGGTGTCAGTTTGCAAAGCATTTACAACTCACCCTACAAACAATGTTGATGGGAAGGGGGTAGTCGCAGGCAGGGCCACATCAGGAGCCCACGTGGGGAGCTATGAGCTGGAAACTAGTTTGGTGTGAGGAAACTGTATGTGTCAATCAAGTATCTCCAGGTGCCAGGCCCTGTGCGGGATGCTGCACCTCCTCTTCCTCTAAAGCTCACAGTAACACTTCACACCTTAGAGATGAGGTAACAGGCTCAGAGAGTGACATGTTTTTTCTCAGTCCACCCGGCTGGTACTCAGAGAATTGTGATGCACGTTCAGGCCTGCTACGCTCCAAAGACTCACTGGTGCTCTTGGAGAAAGCCTGGAGATAGAACAGAGACGATGGGGACTATACAGGTCAGTGCCAGGTGAAAGGGGACCAGAGCAACTCCAAAGAGTTCCAGAGAGGCCTAGGTGGGAGTCACAAGCTCCTTCCCACTTGTTGTTTAGGAAGCCACTCACTAGCATATAAAGTCATGCATTTGAGTTTTATCCCATTTTATGTTGGGATATCAACTCTAGAACACAGGCTGTGGAAGCTTTGCCTGGCAATGCTTTCACAGCAGGTTGTGGAAGGTGGTGGTCCCTACGCCTGTAACACATGGGGTAGTGCCAAATCTGACACTGTGGCTAAGGCACTAAGTACAGAGCATGGCTCTTGATAAGTAACCAACTCATTCATTCATTCATTCATTCATTCAACAAATGCACCTCTGGGTTAAACATGGGGTTAAGGGGCTACATGACATGAACACCACATGTAGCCTGTGAAGGCTACATGAACACCACCTGTGTAGCCTGTGAAGGCTACATGTAGCCTGTGAAGGCTTCATGAACACCACCTCCTTCCATGAACACCACTCTGAGGAAATACAGACCCCAACCTACACATATGCACATACATCTCTATGCAGACCGATAGTGGCATCATGTGTGTGCACACACACAATGGAAGTGTGAAGGAATTCTCAGAAGAATTGGAATTCAGATGCTCAGATTATGAATTTTAAGAGACAATTCCTCTGTGACATAAAGATGTAATTTTCAAACTACAAGAAAAAAAACTATGAATGCTTTGGGATGACAACTGTGGAGTAACTTCAGTTGCATTATCTGTGTCCCTTACAACACCTTTGGTCTTCTGTACTCACACCGATGGAACGGGGTTGGGAAAGTTCACCTGGCCCTGGTAAGGATGGCGGCTGCCAAAGGGCCGTGTGGCGGGAGGTTCTCCACTATCTTTCTCTAGAGTCAAAACAGTGTGTTCAGGCCTGATCCTCTGGTTTTGACTCCTGAGTTCCATCTGTGACCATAGCACCATCACCTTCGCTGAGTGTAGGGGGACACAAGGGAAAGCAAGATTTGAGACCGCTGTAAACAATTCAGCTCAGCATTCCAGGGAAAAAGCAAAACACTTAGAGTCCTAACCTCTCTCTCTCTCTCTCTCTCTCTCTCTCGCTCACACACACACAGGCAATGGGAAGAGAAACAAACAAGAAACAAATTTAAACACAGCAATTTTAAAGGTTCGTGAGCCTTCTTACACATCAAGTGACTCTCGGAAAACATTTTAATAATTTCTTTGTAAACGAATCAAAAACATATGGACTAAATTTCTCTTAAAATATACACATGTAATTAAGGGGAAAAGTGCTTGGCAAAATGCATTTTGCATTTTATTGAACCCAACATTTGAAAAATAGGCTGAGACATCTGACAAATCCAAACAGAGCTACCCGGCCCGTGCTGATGGCAGCACACAGACTCTGCTCCCACACCTGGGCCAGAGCCCCCTCCCCGGACCTCTGCGCTTCCTGGGCCTCTTAGAACTTATCAGACTATAACAGACTGATCCCTAAGGCTCTGACACCCTGGGGACGGGTATCCCTCTTCCTGGATCTGTTTTCATTTTCAGGGGCTGGGCCTCCACACACAGCCCAGTCTTGCCTGACTGGGAGCCCCGCTGGGGAAGTCTAGAAGATGCAGGGGTGACCTAGGCTGTGTCCTGCAGTTCACACCTCCTCTACCCCTCCGCCAGGAATGCCACCGTTCCCCATGCACTCTATTACTGGTGAAGAAAGGGGAATCAAGACTGGGAGTTATTCCGGGTGCCTTTTCTTTACATCAAAATGAAGTAGACAGTTCTTTTTTAAAAAATTGCACTCTTCTTTCATTCACTCAGCTTGCAATAGTATTTATTGACCACCCTCCTATGGGGCTGAGAAATCATCAGAAAAGGAAACAGAGAAGGTCCCTGCCCTCGTGGAGCTAATGTTCTCAATGGAGGTTGCCGTCTGGGGCCCAGGCCCAAGACCTCTCACCTTACCCAGCCCATGGGCCATGCACCATCCCCTCCCCTGGGTTTTCTTTGTCCTGGCTCCCTTCTTCTGCCCTGCCTTCAGTGAGGGAGGGGCCAGGATTCCAGCATAGCCCTGTTTGTGGGAAAGCTGCCAATCACACTGTACCTGTCTGCAGTGTTTCCGTGATCTTCTAATGGCTCTCACAGCCTCTCACCACCGCCTGGCCAGCCCTCCTAGGCCTCGTAGTTACCTTCCTGACTCCCATAGAGAAGTGGCTGTCCCTGCTGCTGCTCTACACCCTCCCAGGTGCCACACTCCCCCCCCCCCTCAGAGTCCCTGCCCCACACTCTCCTACTCTGACACCTGCTCATGGTTTAGTCCTTCTGTTGAACACATTTTACTACCAACCACACCGTGCCTGACTAACTTCTTTCTATCTCCTCTCAGAGAGGCCTTTCTTTAAGGACCAGCTCAGGCCCCTGTTCATGCCCCTTGGCACCACACTCTGCCATCTGCAACTGCTGTCACATGGATCATAGCTTGCTCAGTACCTGTCTTCCCCCACTACTCAGGGAGCAGGACCCATGTCTGTCTTAGCCATGGACATATCTCTAGAGCATGGCACAGTCAACATTTGATGAATGAGTGAAGGAAGAACAAATGAATGAAAGGTTGAGGTAATATTTTACTGAGACAATCTTTTATCTTCTTTGTTATTTCCCCTTTCCTGTCCCATGCAGATACTCAGAGGCTTTGCAGTTCTTGCTTCCAGGATGTTTGCAGGGTTGACACGCGTGAGCTACATAAGTCAGAAACTCTCCCCAACTGGTATGGGAATCTCAACTCAATGAAGTTATTGGGCTGGGCATCATGGTGTGAAAAGGAGAGAGGCCCAGAGGGCAGCAAGAGAGACAAGACTCTGGAGGTGGGTCTTGGGTCTCACTAGAGTGGGCCCTTGTGTCCACGCCCTAGCAGTGCCCAGGAAAGTTAAAGCTTTTGAAAGAAGGCTGGTAATGCACCCAGAGCACTGGAACCCAAGGTCTGGAGGTCTTAGCCTGTGCAAAAATTTCCATACCCCAAGGGTATCTGAAAGTAACTGCATCCAAGACACCAGGGAATCTTGTGGGGCTAGGTTCCTGTTCTCTGGGAGCTCATACCCAGAGTCAGCACAGTAAGTTGGACTTGCCATCAGAAAATTCAGGTCCACCTAGTCACTTCCTACCTGGGTAACCTGGAGTAAGTCATTTGGCCTCCCTGGCCTTTACTTTCTTTGTCTGAAAAAAAGAGAGATGAGAACACTGTCTGACCTCTCTCATGGGGCTGAAGAGGGAATAAAATGAGGGCAAGGTTGTAAACTGGCAAAAGATTAAACCAATTAACTTCTCAAATTTGCATTTTCCTCTATCCTGCCTGAAACTGCTGTTAAGGAAGCTACTCTCAGCCTCTTCACTGCTTGGGCCTAAAATATTCACACGCTACAGGCTTCTTTTCCTCCCCCTTACCATCCAGGCAAATTATAGACTCTTTTCTATTTAATAGTATCCACAGGCACATTTTTTAAGCTATCAGTTTTTTTACTCCACTTTTGCCAACCATCTTTCCTCCATCTCTGCCTCATCATGGCTACTGCGCAGTGATGAAGAGAAAGGAGGTGGGAGCAAACTGGGACAAGGAAAAGTGGGGCAAACCCTCAAATTAGTAGCCAAAAAGTCCAAAACAACACAGAACCACAGCACTGCCCATCTGTGTTCTCCAGCAACTGCGTGAGAAGATATGAGCAGAGGGTAATAGTCTAAGCCCTGGATTACCTGCAGTTCTTGGGTTTCAGGCACATTAAAGTAAAATTATGTGGGACACAAATTACTGCTTTTCCCTTTATGGATGTTCTTGAGAAAAGAGTATCACAGACCAACAGCCCAGGCACTGAGGCAGCGTGTGGTCTTGAGAGAGACACATTTAATGGAAATGCTGCGTTCTGGTCCTGCTCCTCCCCACTGGAGAGCCTGCCCCCTGCTGTTGCGCCATCAGGGTTCAGGTTCTTCTATAACTGCCTGTGAGACTCAAAAAACAAATGTGGTCATCACGACAGCATGACGTACTGGTGTTTGTTGAGGCCCAGGCTCTCATGCCTTACCTGTGCTTTGGAACTGCAGCTCTGTGACATGGGTCTTATTTCCTTCCAGCAGGTGACAAGAACCAATGCCAGCAGGCTGCCACTGCACCCCAACCCACACAAGCATTATTCTCACTGTACTCATAGTAACCCCATGAGGTCAGTGGTGTTATTGTCTCCATTCACAGCTAAGGATGCTGAGGATCGAAGGGGAAGAGAAACTGGCCCAAGCTCATCTGCACCAAGCATGCTTCTAAGTGTGTTTCATCCTCACCGAGGACCCCTGAGGCAGGTCCCCGGGATTACTGTCTCCAATTTACGGATAAGGAAAATCAGGTACAGACATGTTATGCAGTCACAGATGTGCTGGTGGGGCAAGGCACGAGGGTGAGGCCCTCACCAGCTTGGCTCTGGCTGTGGCTCTGGTCCCTGGCCACCCCCACTCTTTTCCAAGCCTTACTATCTAGCTTTCTTGGGGAGTCTGCAAGCCACCCAAAGTCCTTTCAAAATATTTATTTTCCATTTAAATCCGCTGGGGTATGTTTCCGCTGCTCACAAGCACTCTGAAAACACTACAGCCTGGTTGAATTCTGATAGTCCAGGAAGCACATACATTGGTGTCTACCCCTTCATCCCACATCTGTGCAAAACCAGTCATGTAAAGGGAATGGTGCTGGGAGCAAAGGGATCAGTAGGGTCCCTACCCTGGGAAAGCTCCAGGTAGAGAAAGAAAAAAGAATATATGCAATGTACTGCTGAGGCAAAGCAATGTTAGAAGAAAGGAATAAAGCAGAGTCACTCACATAACAAAAGACCAAGGCATTAAAAAGGTTATATTGGCCCTGGCTGGTGTGGCTCAGTGGATTGAGCACCTGACTGTGATGCTGAGGGTCGCTGGTTCGATTCCCAGTCAGGGCACATACCTGGGTTGCAGGCCAGGTTCCTTGGTGTGGGAAGTGCAAGAGGCAACCACACGTTGATGTTTTTCTCCCTCTCTTTCTCCCTCCCTTCCCCTCTGTCTAAAAATAAATAAATAAAATCTCTTCTTAAAAAAAGGTTATATTGAGCTGGTTTTTAAAAACAAGTATTTGTATAAGCAGGAAAAGGGGAAGCAAAGATAACAGGAATGGAGAGAAGTGAGACGTAATGGAGGAAAGAGAAAGGCATACTCAGGGAACAGCATGGGGGCTCACCTGTGCGTACAGAGGAGTGGGAATGAATGAGGTAGGTTTCAAATACAGCAGTGTTCTTTCATACACACACATGCACAAGTACACACAGACACACACATATGTAGCACATGTAGGTATACATGTGTATATGTGCATACACAAGTGAATATACATTTTATACCAGTTCATCCTAGAAAGTACTTAAAAATGAGTTAAGCTTTATCTGAATCCCCTGTCAGACCATCAATGGTTCTCACAAAAGCCACACGTTCTACTCCAAAAGCATCAGCAACTAGTATTCAGAGAAGACCCACAGAGCACCCCCTCCTCAAATATCTGTTGAAGAGGTTTCATGAAGAAGCTGCTGCATGAGGATTCTAAGGCACATTTCCAAAATCTCTAGGAATAGGTCTCTTTGAATTCTTACGAGCAGCAGGACACCTTGCCCACATGTCACCAATCCTGAACCTGAAGTCTCTCGAGGAGCAGGGTACCTCGGGCACAGAGGTAAGTGCTGACCTGGCTGGACAACCTGCTTGCAAGCCCCACCCAAGGACTTTCAGCAGATTGCAGAAAACAGGTAGGTCTTCCCAGCCACTTTCATCTGTGACTAGAAGTTATGCCCAAGAGCATAGCTCATAGCAGCTCCTAAACAAGTATCAAACCACTCTGCCATGTACCCATGGGGATCCAAGCTGCCAGGAGGACATGACCCTGGATTGGTTCCCTTTTTTGTAAGATTTCTAACCCACAAACATCACAGGCAGTGACCAAGCTTTGAGCATGTGTTTTGAGTACATGGCATTGATAACTAGCTCTGAGCTGGAGGGTCCTCTAAACATAAAATACATTCCTGCAGCTGGAAAAGAAAAAGACTGTTTGGAGCTGGTTTGAATTAGGTAGAATGGAGACAGGAATTTTCCTGGAGCCCCCTCACCTGGGAGCTACTCACTGCCTCACAAAGACAAGATACAGAGCCTGACTGACCCCACGGCCTGGCTTGGGGACCACTGAGCCTGGGTATGGGCGGTAGGCAGACCCCATAAGGGCTGCTGAGGACGACTTTAAATATCATTACCTAGCTCCATGGCTCAAGCGACCTGACTTCCTTTTAGGATTCTGCCTCCTGAGCCTCACAACCACAAATCTGCAGCCTGTGTGATCAATGACAGTGCTGGTCACTTACGTGCTGCTGCCATTGGAAAGTATAATTATGCCTTTAAAGCTCAGGGTGTAATTAAATCTCTCTATAGCGGTGCTAATGGCTCGAGCAACCTTGAAGCACCTATCATATTTTAAAAGATCACTCTGAACTGTTTTATATCTGAAATCGCTCTGTAAAATCCTGTTAATTTTTCATCTTCAGTTGAGTGTATATTTAAGGCTGAGAGGATGGCTTTCTTCCAGCCACAGTGCTCACAAGGGGGTTTCCTTCATCCCCTGACAAGACCACCCTGGAGGGCAAAACGCCATCCAACGGAGCTGAGCTCAGCCCTCTAAGGCTCAGGTTCTCAGGAGTCTGCCCTCAAAGGAAGAGCCCAAGGTGAAGATTGGGTCACAGGATATAGCCTAGTCCAGGGCCCAGTAGGGGTTGTTCAGACTGACATCGCTTTTTCCACGAGGGAGAAAGAAAAAGACGAACGTGTGGCTGCAACAGGAGCAAGTGACCAGGTAGCCTTCTTGGCACTCCTACAACTCCTGGCTTTCCATAAAGGTGACCAGGACTAATGGTACCTATTTATTCTGCAATTAAAGCATGAAACCCTCAGGGGTGGGACTGTGTCTGGTCCACCAGGAGATCCCCCAAAACCATCAGAACAATTCATGAATGACGCACTGCCTCTACTGAGTATTAAGGATGGCTAACAGGTAAACAAGGAAAGGAAGATATTAGGTATCCAGCCCCAAAAAACAGGCAGGAGAAGAATGCTTCAGAGACAGTGAGTACAAGTTTCTTGAATCACTGACCAACCTCTCTAAACAGTGAAAGGTTGTTCTAGGAAAATTTAGAAATGCAATTTATATTCATGTTGTATCCCAATAATAACAATGACAGCTAAGATGACTGAGCACTTCTGTGAATAACTGTTGTGCTCAGGCCACACACATATGACTTTATATCCTCACAATAACCCTCTGAGGGAGGCGGTACCCTTATTCCCTAGGAAGGCTGAGGCTCAGGGGGCAAAGTGACTTGCTTAGGAGCCAGGAAGGAAAAGAGCAGGATTCAAAGCCAGAGCCCTTCTCTTGACCACTGTACTCTTATACATGGTACAGGATCTGGGTGGGTGATGGAAGCTGGCCCCTGATATTTTTTAAACCTCACTGGTAGGCAATAGGGAAGAATTTTACTCGGAAGCAAAGATGCCACTGCTTCCTCAGTTGTTTTCTAGGGGGACGGCTCTTTGTTTAGGAGCCTCCCGGTTGTGACAATGCCGAAGAAAATCCGACTTAGTGATGATGATGATGACAAGGCTAACACCCTCTGTTTAGTCCTCACAGCCACCCCATGAGGCAGACACAATTATTATCACACCCTACGGATGAGGAATCCAAGGTCTCAAGAGAGGAGGTGGCGCACCGAAGGTCACAGCCCTAAAAGGTGAAATCCCGGGTCTAACAGGAGTCCATCTGATGCCAGAGCCCATCCCATGGCCAGTATAATCCCAATTCAATGGGCATATGAGAATTTGGTTCTAAGGTTATTTCCTTAGAATCTATGTGAAAACTGGACCTGAGGGTCATACGTCTGAAAACAGGGAGCCCCGTCAAGGTCCCTGCTGCTCCGTACTCTAAGAAAGACCACAACTGATTCTACTGCAACCCCAGCAGTTCCTGAACATCTTAATACAAGGAATAGAGGAAAAGAGAGGAAGAGGGAAGACTACACCAAGGGGCCGTAAATGACCTCCCACAGGTCAAACCCAGCCATCTGTTTCTGTAAATAAAAAATCTGTATTGGAACACAGCCAAACCCGCCGACTTACATGCTGTCTACGGCTACTTTTGAGCCAGAACAGCAGAGCTGGTGGTTGCAGGACTGGCTGTGTGGCCCTGAGATATTTACTGTCTGGCCCTTTATAGAAAAAAGCTTGTCAACCTCTGGACTACATATCAGAGAGCTTCGTGCAAACAGCCTGGGGAGACAGCAAGCCAGAGTCTCCAGGCAGAATGGGCACACGCTCCACCTACCCAGCTCATGCTGACATATCCTGATTATAACCCTGTATTTCAAAATAATGCAATATCCCAAACGAGCCTTCCCTACCCCCACATGCCCTCCTCTGAACAAAGCAGGGAAGTGAGTCTTACCTTTGTTGTACATGTTTGTTGGTACCTGGACGTCACTCAGACTGATGTTCACAGGCAAATTATTGAAATGGTCATTTGGGGCTAAGATGAATTCCTTCCCCAGCTCCAAAAAATTTCCATCTTTGTCCCTTTCGTTTATCAGCACAGCATTGAAGTATTCATACTGAAAGAGAAAGTCAAAAAACCTTACTTGTGGCTGAGGGCAGAGGGCTAGGATCTCAGACAGACCTGGATTTAGACCGCAGGCCATCCCTACACTAATGGATCCTGCTCTGGTCACAGAATCCCTGTTAGTCTTTTGTATCATCTATGGCATCTTTCACACAGGTGTGATAGTGCTATACAAATATATCCCACTGTCATTAAGTATTCTTGGAAAACATAAGTTGAAGAAGCTGCACAGTATTTCCTTCTGTATATATATAGAAAACTGCCCTAAAACCATTTTAATTGTTAAAATGTTAAAGACAGACCCTGTCCTTATGCAGCTTACATTTAAGTTGAAGGAAACTGGAAAGCATAAAAAGGTAAACATGTAACATGTCAGATAGTCATACTTGCCATGGAAAGATAATAAAGCAGGGGAAGGGGAAGGCAGCAGGGGCAAGGCCATGTTTCCAGGTACAAGGCTCAGAGAAGGTCTCACTGCCCCAGTGACATGTTCAAACTGAAGGCAGGAAGGGAGCTGTGTGGGCAGCATCACAGACAGAAAGGACCAGGGCAAAGGCCCACAAGATGGGAGTGTGCTAGCCTGGTTTACCAACGGCTGTATCCTTATTATCATATCACCATCATCATCACCTAACATATAGAGAATGCTTACTTTATTCCAGAAATTATTCTAAGTGCTTTTCATGTGTTAACTCTGCTTTCATGTGTTCCTGTTCCTAATAACTCAATGAAAATGATTTTATGAGTATTCCCACTTCACAGATGAGGAGACCGAGGTAGTAAACAGAGACTTTAGGTACCCTGTCAAAGATTATTGCAGCTGATAAGCGGAGCCAGAAGTCAAACACAGGCAGTCTATTTCCACAGTATGTGTTCTTATCTACTGTATTTTATTGTAAGATGGCAGACGGCAGGTGTGGCTGGAATGATCAGATGGGGAATTTAAAACAATTGTGATTAATATGCCAATGGCACTAATGGAAAGTAGAGAATATGTAAGAACAAATGAATAATATAAGCAAAAAGATGGATATTCTAACAAAGAATCAAAAGGAGATGCTGGGAACCAAAAACACTGTAAAAGAAATACAGAATACCTTGGCTGGCTCATGAACTGACTGAACACGGATGAGGATATAATCAATGAAACTAAAAATAGGCGAATAGGAACTTCCCAAGTGAAAAGCAAAGAATAAAAAATGGGGAAAAAAGAAATAAAACATTCAAGAACTGTGGGACAATTACAAAAGATGTAACATGTGTAATGGGAATATCATAAGGGAATACCATGTTACAAAAGGCATAATGTGTGATAGGAAAACAGAAGAAATATTTGGCATAATAATGGCTGAAACTTTTCCACAGTTATGACAGACACCAAATCACTGATCCAAGAAACTCAGAAAGCACCAAGCACGTGACTATAAAAATATCTATACCTAGGGATATCATTTTCAAACAGCATAAATTTTGTCATTTTCAAGACAAAAAGAAAATCTTGAAAGAGGCCAAGGGGCAGGTATGGGGTAAACCTCACCTACAGAGAAACAAGATAAGGATGACACCAAACTTATCTTCAGAAACTGTGCAAGCAAGAAAATAGTGCAGTAAAATATTTAATGTATTCAAAGAAAAAGACTACCAAGCTAAATCATCCTTCAAAAGTGAAGAAGAAATAAACACTTTTCAGACAAACAAAAACTGAAGGAACCTCTTATAGACCTGCCTTCTAGATGAAAACATAATCAGTGAAATTTGAGATATCCCACATAGCAATATTTTTGCTGATATATCTCTTAAGGTAAAGGAAATAAAGGAAAAAATAAACAAATGGGATGACATCAAATTAAAAAGCTTCTGCAGAGCTAAAGAAACCATCATCAAAATGAAAAGAGAACTGACCACTAACCATATGGGAGAACATATTTGCCAACAATATATCAGACAAGGGTTAATCTCCAAAAATATATAAATAACTCATATGACTCAACACCAGGACGACAAACAATCTAATTTAAAAAATGGGCCAAGGACCTGAATAGATGCTTGTCCAAAGAGTACATACACATGACCAATAGACATATGAAAAGATGCTTAACATCACTAGCTATCAGAGAGATGCAAATTAAAACCACAATGAGATATCACCTCACACCTGTCAGAATGGCCATCATTCCTAAATCAACAAACAACAAGTGCTGGCAAAAATGTGGAGAAAGGGGGACCCTAGTGCATTGTTGGTGGGAATGCAGACTGGTGCAGCCACTATGGAAAATAACATGGAATTCCCACAAAAAACTAAACACAGAACTGCCTTCTGACCCAGCTATTCCGTTGCTGGGAATATACTCTAAGAATCCCAAATCACCCCTAGGTTCATAACAGTATGATTTACAACAGCCAAGTGCTAGAAACAGCCTACGTGCCCGTCCGTAAATGAGTGGATCAAAAACCTGTGGTACATTTACACAATGGAATACTATGCAGCAGAAAGAAGGAATGCTTTCCTTTTACAATAGCATGGATGGAACTGGAGAATGTTATACTAAGTGAAATAAGTCAGTTGGTGAAAGACAAATACCACAGCATCTCACCCATAAGGGGAGTCTAATGAACAAAATGCACTAATGAGCAGTATAAAACTAGAGGCACGGAAACATTGAACAGACTGACAGTGGCCAGAGGAGAGGGCAGAAGAGAGATAATGGTGGAATGAAGGGGAAGGGGCTTGTCAAAGAAAATGTATGAATGATCCCTGGACATGCACAATGGTGTTGGGATTGACTGTGGGAGTAGCAGGTTGGGCTGAGCAGAGGAGGGCAAAGGGGGGGAAATTGGGACAACTGTAATAAAATAATAATAAAAATTTGAAGAAGTTATTTAAAAAGAAGGAAAATGAAATAGGTCAGAAACTCTGATCTATATAAAGAAGAGTGTTGTAGCACGACTAAATAAAAGGAAAACAAAATATTTCATTTTCTTATTTTTTTTAATTCTTAACTTACCTGACAAATAACATTTTGAGCAAATTAAGGTCAACAGATTATTGGATGATTACAATTTATGGGAAAAAGTGCAATTAACAGCAGTGTTATAAGAGACAAGAGGGAGGAACTGAGACTACTCTGTTATAAGGTTCCTGTGCTACCCATGAAGTCGTACAGAGTTATCTTAAATTAGACTTGAATTAGTTGTAAACGTGTACTACAAACTAAAGGGCAACCATAAGGCAATTTAAAAAGGAGATATTTACATGCTAAGAAATGAGAGAAAATTAAGTCAAATAATATGCTCAGTTAAAACCAGAGAAGGCAGAAAAAGAGCAGAAGACTAAAGAAGGAAGGAAGGAAGGAAGGAAGGAAGGAAGGAAGGAAGGAAGGAAGGAAGGAAGGAAAGAAAAAAAGGGAGGAAGAAGAAATGAAGGAGGGAGGGAGGGAGGGAGAGATAAAAGAAGAAAGGAAAGAAGGATGAAAATGAATAAAACCAGTTACAAATATAGTACACATTAAGCCAACTATATCAATAATCACTTTTAAAGTGACTGGTCTAAATACACTAATTGAAAGACAGAGACTGTCAGAGAGACAAGGAAAACAAGACCAAACTATACATTATCTACATGAAACCTACTTTAAATACAAAGAACAGAGAGATTAAAAGTAAAGGAACAGAGAAAGATAAACCATTCTAACACCAGTAAAAATAAAGCCAGAATAGCTATATTAATTTTAGACAAAGCATATTTGAGAGCAAGGCAAATTATCAGGGAAAAAACAGACATTACATAATGATAAAGGGGTCAATTCTCCAAGAAGACATAACAACTCTTAACGTGTATGCACCTAACAACAAAGTGTTAAAACATGAGAAGTAGAAACTGAAAGAACTATAAGGAGAAACAGATGAAGCCACTACTATAGTTGAATATGCAACACCCCTTTATCATTAGCTGACAAATACAACAGGCAGAAAATGGGTAAGTACATAGTTAACTGAACAGGTCCATCAATTAAACCTAACTGACATTTATAGAATACTCCATCTACAAACAGCAGAATGCACTTTTCCAGGTCACATGAAATAATCATGATATACCACATTTGGGGCCATAAAACACCCCTAACAAATTAAAAACAAATCATATAAAGTATGCTCTTAGACTACAATAGAATTAAATTTAGAAATTAATAACACAAAAATAGCTAGACAAAAATTCCAAAATATTTGGAGATTAAACAACATAATTCTAAATAACACATGGGTCAAAAAAAGTCTCAAGAGAAATTTTAAACTAAAGGAAAACAAAAAGGCAATTTATCAAAATTTCTGAGATGCAACAGAAGCAGTGCTTACAGGGAAACTGATAAAATGTAATGCATGCATTAGGAAAAAAGAATCTAAAATTAACCATCTGAGATCCAACTTTAGGAGACAGAAAAAGAAGAGCAAACTAAGTCCAAAGTAAGGAGGAGAAAAGCAATATATTTTTTTAATTTGCAGGGCAGAAATCAATAAAATTAAAAACAGAACTATTAATAGAATCAATTAAACCAAAAGTTGGTTCTTTGAAAAAAATTCATTCCAGTGAAAAGATATAAAGCAAAATCAGCAAAGGAAAGAGACACAAGAGAGTGAAGTCCAGAGAACTTCAGACACAAGCTTCCAAAAGTTCTCTCCCGAAGCAGTCACACAGATGCACAAATTCTTCCAGCAATCAGCTATGACAACGCACTTGAAATATTGCCTACCAGGGGAACTCAGTAAAGACTCAGTGCTAAGAATATTTACAGGGTGGTGGTCATGTCGCAACACTATTTACCAACTCAAGCTAATTACATTTATAGAACTGCATACCTAGTGACTGCAGAGCACACATTATTTTCAAAATCATAAACTAAACCATCAAACAAGTCTCAATACATTTAAAATGACTAAAATCCACATAATATGGTATTTGATAACAATAAGCTAATTTTAGTAATTAACATGGTATAAAAATTAATTAATGGTATAAAAATATCAATGATATCCAAGAAAAGATGATGTCCAGAAAAAAAAAACTATAGATTTAAAAATTAAACAACACAGCCCTGGCTGGTATAGCTCAGTGGATTGAGTGCGGGCCTGCAAACCACACGATCACAGTTCGATTCCCAGTCAGGGCACGTGCCTGGGTTATGGACCAGTTCTCAGTGGGGGACTCACGGGAGGTAACCACACATCGATATTTCTCTCCTTCCCTTCCCCTCTAAGGATAAATAGATAAAATATTTTTTTAAATGATAAGTTTAAAAAAATTAAATAACACAGTACCTAATAATATCTGTGTCAAGGAAGAAAATGACATGGAATATTGAAAAATATTTTTAAATGAGTGACAATGAAAAAATACCAATATGTGTGAGATATAGATAAAACAGAGTTTATAAAGAAAATTAAAAATTTAAATACTTATATAAAAAAGCAAATTTTAAGATAGTCTAACATACTATCTTAAGAAGATAAAAAAGATGTTAAAAGAGAAAATAAATTAATAGAGATAAAAGCAGAAACCAATAAAACAGAAATCAAATAATAGGAGGAAGAATCAATAATTTTAAATTGGTTCTTTGGAATACTTAATACAATTATAAAACCCTAACTAGATGGATGAATAAAAAACAAAGAAAGCACAGGATACCAGTATCAGGAATGAAAGAGGAAACAATATTCTATACCCTAAAGATAATAAAAAGATAAGGGACTATTACAAACAACTTTATGTCACTGTTTCATAATTTGAGTTAAATGTCAAATTCCTTGAAAAATAGAAATTACTAAAATGGATGCAACATGATTAGCCCTATATATACAATAGAAATTGAGTTTACAATTAATAGCCATGCTAAAACAAATAACTTTAGGTTCAGAGTCCTTAAATGATGATGAATTACATATGTGTATGTGTATGTATAACAAACTATCTTATAAAATTAGAAGACAGAATAACTCTCAACTTATTAATGAAGGCAGCATAACCCTGATGCTAAAACCAAACAATATTTTTAAAGCACATAGTAATATCTCTCATTAATGTAGATGTGAAAATCTTAACAAAACACTGAATTAAATTTACCTCTAATGAGAAGGCTAATACCACACAATCAAGTTGTATTCATCCCAGGAATTCAAGATTGGTTTCATATTTGAAAAATCATCAACACAGTTCACCATATTAACAGAATATTGAAAAACATCAGATGACTAAATAAAGGAAGAAAATCATTTGGAAGAATTCAGAATTTCTGGCCAAGATGGAGGGGGAGGGATATATGCTTTGCTTCCTCACACAAACAAAGAAGAACAACAGCAAATTTAAAAACAAAATACAACCAGAACTGCCAGAAAATTGAATTGTATGAAAGTCCAACAACCAAGGAGTTAAAGAAACATTTATCCAGACCAGTAGGAAGGGTGGAGACAGGCAGCCAGGTGGAGAGGACACAAGGCAAGGCAGTGGCTGGAGGACTGGTAGTCAAACATTTGTGTGTGGATGAGCCAGGAGGAACAACCAGAGAGCAAGACAGACTGTGCAACCCAAGGTTCCAGTATGGGAAAATAAAGCCTCAAAGCCTCTGTAAAAATCTGTGGGGGCTATGGTGGTGGTAGAAACTCCCAGCCTCACAGGAGAGTTTGTTGGAAAGACAAAAGGGTCCTACAACACACACAAACCCACCCACCTGAAATCAGCACCAGAAGAGCCCACTTTGCTTGTAGGTAGTGGGGGAAATGACTGAAAACTGGCCAAGAGCCAAGCAAGTGGCATTGTTCCTTGTAGGAACCCTCTTCCACATACTCCAAATGTATGTAGGGTTATTTGACTCACCCTGGCAGATACCTAAGGCTCTGCCCCTTACAATGTAACAAGTGGGCTGAGACAGAGAAATATGGCCCAAATGAAACAAAAGATCAAAACTCCAGCAAACAACTAAGTGACAAAGAGATAGCCAACCTATCAGATGCAGAGTTCAAAATACTGGTTATCAGGATGCTCAGAGAAATGGTTGAGTATGATTGCAAATTAGGAAAAAGTCAAGGTGTGAAAATTGAAATAAAGAAAAATAAAAAGGGAACCAGCAGTGAAGGGAAGGAAACTGGGACTCAAACCAATGATTTGGACCAGAAGGAAGAAGTAAACATTCAACCAGAACAGAATGAAGAAACAAAAATTCAAACAAAAAAAAAATGAGGAAAGGCTTAGGAACCTCTGGGACAATTTTAAACATTCCAACATCCTACTCATAGAAGTGCCAGAGGGAGAAGAGGAAGAGCAAGAAACTGAAAACTTATTTGAACAAATAATGGAGAACTTCCCCAGTCTAGCAAAGGAAATAGTCTTTCAGGAAGTCCAGGAAGCTCCGAGAGTCCTAAAGAAGCTGGACTCAAGGAAGCAAACACCAAGGCACATCATAATTACATTACCCAAGATTAAAGGTAAGGAGAGAATCTTAAAAGCAGCAAGAGAAAAGGAGACAGTTACCTACAAAAGAGTTCCCATAAGACTATCAGCTGATTTCTCAAAAGAAACTTTTCAGGCCAAAAGGGGATGGAAAGAAGTATTCCAAATCATGAAAGGCAAGGACCTGCATCCAAGATTACTCTACCCAGCAAAGCTATCATTTACAATGGAAGGGCAGAAAAAGTGCTTCCCAGATAAGGTCAAGTTAAAGGAGTTCATCATCACCAAGCCCCTATTATATGAAATGTTAAGGGGACTTATCTAAGAAAAAGAAGATGATCAAAACTATGAACAGTAAAATAACAACAAACTTGCAACTGTCAACAACTGAACCTAAAAAAACAAAAACAAAAACTAAGCAAACAACCAGAACAGGAACAGAATCACAGAAATGGAGATCATTTGGAGGGTTATCAGTAGGAGTGGGTGGGGGGAGGATGGGGGGAAAGTAACAGAGAAGAAGAAGCATAATTGGTAGGCACAAGATAGACAGAGGGAGGTTAATATCAGTACAGGAAATAGAGAAGCCAAAGAAGTTACATGTATGACCCATGGACATGGGCGGGGGAATGCTGGTTGGAGGAGGGGTGGAGGTTGGAGGGGGATAAATAGGAGAAAAAAATGGGACAACTGTAATAGCATAATCAATAAAATATACTTAAAATCCTTTAGAAGAATTCAACTTTTGTTTATCATAAAAACTCTCAGAAAATTAGAAATAGTATAAAATATCCTCGACCTGATAAGAGCATTTATGAAAAAACAACAGCCAGCATTACATTCATGATGAAACACTGAACATGTTTCCTCTGAGATCAAGGAGTATGGCAAGGATGCCTTATCACTTCTATTTGACATTGTGCAGGTGGTCCTAGAAAATGCAGTAAAACAAACAAATAAATGATGTCACAGGCATTGGAAAGGACATAACTCTATTTGCACACAACATGATTGCCTGTGTAGAAAACCCCAACAAATCCAGTTTAGCAAAATCACAGGATACAAGATCAACATATAAAAATCAATAGCATTTCATTATACCAACAAAGAACTACTGAAATTAAAATTGAAAAAAACAAATAACATTTACTACAGTATAAAAAAGATGAACTACTTAGGCATATCTTTTTAAAAAAGTATATATAATACCTTTATGCTGAAAACCACAGCACAGGGTGGGGCAAAAGTAGACTCACAATTATGAGTACATGAAACAGAGTTTATTCTTGTATAATTACTTACTAATTACTGTATTATTTTCCATATGAAAAGCCATTAACCTACATTTCCCCATCTTCTATATTGCTGTAAGAAATTTTAAAACTTTAAATAAATTCAGATCCCTGGCTGGTATAGCTCACTGGATTGAGCATGGGCCTGTGAACCAAAGGGTTGTTGTTCTATTCCCAGTCAGGGCACATGCTTGGGTTGCAGGCCAGGTTCTCCAGTAGGGGTCACTTGAGAGGCAACCACACATTGGTGTTTCCCTCTCTCTCCTTCCCTTCCCCTCTCTCTAAAAAATAAATAAATAAAATCTTTAAAATAAAAAAAAGAAAGCTATTTAAAGAAACATTTAAATAAATTTAGAGAGATACCTTACTTAAGGATTAGAAAATCAGTATTAACCTGTTAATTATTCCCAAGTTGATCTAAGAATTCAACAAAATTCCAATTAAAATCCCAACAGGTTTTTTCTAGGAGTTGCCAAGTTTATTTTAAGCTTTACATAAAAGTAAAAGGGATCTAGAATATCAAAAAAAATTTTGAAAAAGAAGAACCAAATCCAAGGACTCACATTTCCTAATTTTAAGTCTTTTTATAAACTTAATTAATCAAAACAGTGTGGCATTGGCATTGGAATAGACAAACAGATCAAAGAAATAAAGAGAGTCCAGAAATAAAGCTACAAATATACAGTCTATTGATTTTCTTTTTTTCTTAAATACTAAACAATGGTTTATTTCTTTATTTTCAGAAAAGGATAATTGCAAACATTACCATTGTCTGGAAAGAGTCATTGTCAGGGCTTTCTTTTTCCTCTGGTCATTATAAAGCAACATTTCCCATAATATCCTTTTTTTAAATTCTCACCTGAGGACATTTTTATTGATTTTAGAGAAATATCAATGTGAGAGAGAAACATCAATTGATTGCCTCTTGTACGAACTCTGACCAGGGATCAAACCCACAACCTACATATGTGCCTTGACCTAGAATAGAATCCGCTACATTTTGGTGCATCCACACACCAACCAACTGAACAACTCCACCAGGGCCAGTGGTTGCTTCCTCTATGTGCCCTGACCAGGGATCAAACCTACAACCTTGGTGTATTGGGATGACACTTTAGCCAACTGAGCTACCTGGCCAGGACTATAATCTTCTTAAGTGGTCATGAGTGATCCCTGATTTCTTTGCCTTTCCGGCTTTGCAACTCAGAAACCTAATTTTATTTATTTTTTTACTTTTATTGAATTTCTTGGCATCAGTTAATAAAATTATACAGGTTTTAGGTATACAATTTCATAATACATCCTCTGTATATGGTATTGCATTCACCACCCCAAGTTTTCTCTTTCCATCATCATTTATCCCTCCTTTACTCTATTCCCCTTCTCTTCTGGTAATCACCATACTGTTGTCTGGGTCTATGAGCTTTTGTTTTGTTTTTGCTTACTCCCTTCACCGTATTCACCAACCCCCACCTCTTCCCCTCTGACAGCTGGCAGTGTGTTCTCTGTATCTATGAGTCTGTTTCTGTCTTGCTAGTTTATTCTATTCATTAGATTCCACATGTAAGTGAAATCATATGGTATTTGTCTTTCTCTAACTGGCTTATTTCTCTTAGCATAATACTCTCCAGGTCCATCCATGCTGTTGCAAAGGGTAAGATTTTCTCCTTTTTACACCTGAGTAGTATTCCATTGTGTAAATGCAACACAGCTGTTTTATTCACTCATCTGCAGGTGAGCACTTTGGCTATTTCCAGATCTTGGCTATTGCAAATAATGCTACAATGAACATAGGGGTGCATATATTCTTTCACTGCAGGGTTTTGGGGACTGTATTCCCAGAAGTAGAATTGCTAGGTCATAAGGCAGTTCGTTTTTAATTTTTTTGATGTAACTCCATACTGCTTTCCACAGTGGCTGCACCAATCTGCATTCCCACCAACAGTGCGCCTGGGTCCCCTTTTCTCCACATCCTCAACAACACTTGTTGTTTATTGATTTATTGGTGATAACCATTCTGACAAGTGTGAGGTGATATCTCATCATGGCTTTAATTTGTATTTATATGATAATTAGTGATGTTGAGCATCTTTTCATATGTCTATAAGTTCTTTAAAATTTTTGGATATTAATCCCTTATCAGATGTATCATTGGCTAGTATGTTCTCTCATTCAATGGGTTATTTTTTTCATTTTGTTGATGGTTTCCTTTGCTGTGCAAAAACTTTTTAGTTTGATGTAGCCTTATTTATTTGTTTGTTTGTTTATTTATTTTGTTGTTTCCCTTGACAGGGAATATAAATCAGGAAAAAAATATTGTTATGAGAAATGTCTGAGATTTTACTGCTTATGTTTTCTTCTAGGATTTGTATGGCTTCAAGTCTAACATAAGTCTTTAATCCATTTTAAGTCCATTCTTGTGTATGGTGTAAGAAGACAGTCTAGTTTTTTGTGGGGTTTTTTTGCATGTATCTGTCCAATTTTCCCAACAACATTTATTGAACAGATTATCTTCACACCACGGTATGTTTTTGGCTCCTTCGTCAAATATTAATTGATTATAAGGTATGGGTTTATTTCCAGGCTCTCTATTCTGTTCCCTTGATCTGTCTGTTTTTATGCCAGTACCTTGCTGTTTTGATTATTCTGGGTTTGTAGTATATTTTGATATCAGGTAGCATGATTCCTACAATTTTGTTCTTTCTTCTCGAGATTGCTATTGCTATTAAGGAGTTTCTGTGGTTCCATATAAATTTTTGGAATGTTTAGTCCAGAAATATTAACTAGTTCTGTAGTTCTATAAAATACACTTTTGGTATCTCGATAGAAATTCCATGGAATCTATAGATTGCTTTGTGTAGTATGGGCAATTTAATGATGATAATTATTGCTGTCCATAAACACAGTACATGCTTCCACTTATTTGTATCTTCAATTTTTCTCCAGTATCTTACAATTTTCTGGGTACAGGTCTTTTACATCCTTGGTTAAATTTATACCTAGGTATTTTTTTAAGCACTTGTGAATGGGATTGTTTCCTCGGTTTCTCTTTCTGACAGTTCATTATTGGTGTATAAAAATGCAACTTATGTCTAGATATTTATTTTGTATCCTGCTACTTTACCAAATTTATTTATCAGTTCTAGTAGATTTTTGGTGGAATCTTTAGGGCTCTCCATATACAGTATTATGTCATCTGCAAATATTGACAATTTTACTTTTTCCTTTCCAATTTGGATGCCTTTTTAAAAAGATTTTCTTTATTTTAGACATAGGGGAAGAGAGTGATAAAGGGAGGAAGAGAAACATCAATATGTGGTTGCTTCTTGTGCACCCCCCACCAGGACACCTGACCTGGCCCACAACCCAGGCATGTGCCCTAACCAGGAATTGAATGATGACCTTTTGGTTCATGGACTGGCACTCAATCCACTGACCCACACCAGCCAGGGCTCAATGTGGATGCCTTTTATTTCTTCTTGTTGTCTGATTACTTCCAGTAATATGTTGAATAAAGGTAGTGAAAGTGGACATCCCTGTCTTATTTCTGATTTTAAGGGAAACACTTAGTTTTTGCCTATTGAGTATGTTGGGTTTGGGTTTGTTCTATGTGGCTTTTAATATGTTGAGATATGTCCCTTCTATTCCCATTTAGCTGACAGTTTTTATCATAAATGGGTGCTGGGTTTCATCAAATGCCTTTTCTGCATCTATCGATATAATTATGTGGTTTTTATCCTTCATTTCATTTATGTGTTATATCATATTTATTGATTTGCAGATACTGTACCAGCCTTGCATCACTGGAATAAGTCTCATTTGATCATGATATATGATCTTCTTAATGTATTGCTGTACTTAGCTTGCTAATATTTTGTTGAGGATTTTAGCATCTGTGTATATATATCAGGGATAGTGGCCTGTAATTTTCTTGCTTTGTAGTGTCTTTATCTCTTTTTGGATTATGCTGGCCTCATTAAATGAGCTTGGGAATCTTCCCTCCTCTTGAATTTTTGGGAATAGTTTGGGGAGGTTAGGTTTGAGTTCTTTTTTTAATGATTGCTAAAATTCACCTGTGAAACCATCTAGTACAGGAATTTTATTTGTTGGGATGTTTTTGTTTGTTTTGTTTTGTTTTATTACTGCTTCAGTTTCATTCACTGTGATTGGTCTATTCAGATTCTCTGATTCTTCCTGATTCAATTTTGGAAGATTGTATGCTAACATGAATTTATTCATTTTGTTCAGATTGTTCATTTGTTGGAAATAGCTGTTCATAATATTTTCAGGCAATCATTTCTGTTTCTTTGGTGTCACTGTTACTTCTCCTCTATCATTTATTTTATTTATTTGGGTCCTCTCTGTTTTTCTTGATGAGTCTAATTAAAGGTTTGTCAATTGTATTTGTCTTTTTGCAGAACCAGTTCTTGGTTCTGCTCTGATCTTTATTGTTTCCTTTCTTCTACTTACTTTGGGCTTTGTTTGTTCTTTTACAAGTTCCTTTAAGTGTAAAGTTAGATTTTTTATTTGGGGTTTTTCTTGTTTCTTGACATAGTCCTGTAATGCTATGAATTTCCCTCTTAGGACTGCTTCCATTGTGTCCCTTAGATTTTGGGTTGCTCTGTTCTTTTTCAGTTGTTTCAATCTTTTGATCTTCTTTTATCTAATTGTAAATCCATTCACTGTTTAGTAGCATGTTATTTAGTCTCCATGTCTTTTTGAATTTTTTGGTTTTTTTCTTGTGATTGATTTCCAGTTTCATACCATTGTGGTCATGGAAGATGCTTGATATCATTTCAATCTTAAATCTGAGACTTGTTTTTGTCCTAACATGTGGTCTATCCTAGAAATTTTCCATATTCACTTGAAAAAAACATTTTCATAGCTTATTTGAGGTGAAATGCTATGAAGATATCAGTTAAATCCATCTGAACTCGTGTGTCCTCTAAGATCATTGCTTCCTTGTTAATATTCTGTCCAGAAGACCTATCCACTGATGTCAATTCCCTACTATGATCAATTCCCTACTACATTTCTTACTATGATTGCATTACTACCAATCACTCCCTTTCTGTTTATCAAGATTTGCTTCACAAATTTATGTGTTCCTATGTTGGGTGCATAAATGTTTATAAGGGTTATAGCTTCTTGTTGGATTGATTCTCTTTATCATTATATGGTTCTTTCTTTGTCTCTTACTACAGCCTTTGTTTTAAAGTCTATTTTATCAGACATAAATATCATTACTCCAGCTTTTTTCATTTCTATTTGATGAAATATCTTTTTCCATCTCTTTATTTTTAGTTTGTATCTTTCATTCTGAGGTGGCTCTCTTATAGATGGCATATATATGGGTCATATTTTAGTATTCATTCAGCTACCCTATGTCTTTTAATGAGAGCATTTAAGACATTTATGAAGTAATTATTGATAAGTAGGTATTTATTGCCATTTATTCTTTTTAACTATGTTCCTTTGTTTTTTTCTCCTCCCCCTCTCTCTCTTCCTCCTCCTCCCCATAGAAGGCCCTTTAACATTTCTTATAATACTGGTTTGGTGGTATCAAACTTGTTTAGCTTTTTCTTGTCTGGGAAGCAATTTATTTTACTTTTTTTTTACTTTTTAAATTTATTTATCTTTAGAGGGGAAGGGAAGGAGAGAAGGAGAGAAATATCAATGTATGGTTGCCATTCATGTGTCCCATGCTGGGAACTGGCCTGCAACCCAGGCATGTGCCCTGACTGGGAATCAAACCACGATACTCTGGTTCACAGACCTGCACTCAATCCACTGAGCTACATCAGCCAGGGCTATTTTACTTTTAATTTTAAATGGTAGCTTAGGTAGGTAAAGTAGTCTTCGTTGTAGATCCTTGCTTTTCATCATTTTGAATATTTCATGCCAATCCCTTTTGGCCTGAGATGTTTCTGTTCAGAAATCAGCTGTCAGTCTTATGGGAGCTCCCTTGTAGGTAACTACCTTTCTTCCTCTTGCTGCTTTTAAGATTCTCTCTTTGGGCTTTTAATTATGATGTGTCTTGGTGTCAGCCTCATTGGGTTCATCTTGTTTGGGACTCTCTGTGCTTCCACGACTTATGTGTCTTTCTTTCATCAGGTTAGTGAGGTTTTTGGTCATTATTTGTTCAAATAGATTTTCAATCCCTCTTCTCGTTCTGGTAGCCCATATGCAGATATTGTTATATTTCATATTGTCCCAAAGGTCCCTTAAACTAGCCTCATTTTTTATTTTCCTTTTGATGCTCTTATTGGGTGTTTTGTGTTTTTTGTGGGGTTTTTTTTTTTTTTGCTACCTTATCTTCCAAATCACTATCTGATCCTTTGCTTCTCTCAACCTACTCTTTATTCTTCCCAATGTAGTCTTCATTTCAGATATTATATTCTTCATTTCTTGCTGGTTCTTTTTTATGGTTTCTATGTTCTTCTTAATGTTGTTGTAGTTCCCACTAAGTTCCTTGTGGTTCTCACTAATTTCTTTGAGCATCCTTATAATAATGTTTTGAGCTATATATCTGAAAAATCACCTGCCTCTATTTCAATTTTATGGAAATTCTTTTTATGGAGATTTCTCCTGTTGTTTCATTTGGGGCATGTTTCTTTGTCTCCTCATTTTGACTGCCTCTTTATGTTTGTTTGTATCAGGTAAATCTTCTATGACTCCTAGTCTTGATAGAGTGTCCTTATGTAGTAGGTGTCCTGTAGGACTCAGTGGCACAGACCCCTTGATCAACTGAGGTGAATGCTCTGGGAATTTCCCTTGTGTGGGTTATGTGGGTCCTCCTGTTGTAATTGAGTCTTGATTGCTATTGGCTCATTTATGAGTTCATCTCAGCAGGGTCTGTTGCCTGCTGAGATCCGCCTTTGGATATGCCTCTTGTGAAGCTAATCGGCTCCTGCTCTGATGTTGTCTGAAGCTGGCCTCTGGGTGTGTTGGTTCTGGGATCTCTTGGCAGGGAACTCTGTGTAGGCCAGTGTCTGTGACAGGGCCTGGGCAAAAGACTTTTCTTCAGCAAGACTTCAAGTGGCTACTCAGGATTTTTTTCTTACTTTTCTAAAGTAAGTTATACTTTACTGATTATGCTGTTACACTTATCCCAAATTTTCCCTCTTTGCTCTCCACACTCAGCACCCCCCACTGCTCCAGGCAATCCCCACCTTCATATCCATGGGTCATACATATAAATTATTTGGCTACTTCATTTCTTTAGTGTACTTTACATCCCCATAGCTATTCTGTGACTACCAATTTGTACTTCTTAATCCCATCATCTTTCCACCTATTCCCCTAAACCAGCTCTCCATCTGGGAACCATCCATACACTTTCCATATCCATGATTCAGTCCCGGATCTTCTTGTTTGCTTAATTTGTTTTTTAGATTCAGTTGTTGATAGGTATATGTTTCTTGTATTTTACTGTTCATAGTTTTGAGCTTTTTCTTTTTCTTAAGTAAGTCCCTTTAGCATTTCATATAATAACGGTTTGGGGATAATGAACTCCTTTAGTTTTTCCTTGTCTGGGAAGCTCTTTATCTGCCATTTGATTCTAAATGATAGCTTTGCTGGGTAAAGCAATCTTGGCTGTACGTCCCTGCTTTTCATGACTTTGTAAATTTCTTGCCAATCCCTTCTAGCCTCCCAATTTTCTTTTGAGAAACCAGCTGACAGTCTTATGGGAACTTCCCTGTAGGTAACTTGAATGTTCCAGATTTTTGTTGTATTTTCAGTTTGATCCTGAAAGGAGACGAGTGTAATATCCACCTACTCTGGGCCATCTTGGATCCCCTACAGTCAATTGATTTTTCATAAAGGCACCTAGATGATTCAATGGGGAAAGTATTTTCAATAAACTGTTGTGGAACAAATGACTAATCATATGAAAACAATATCCTCAACCCATAACTTGCAACATGCACATATTAACTTAAGATAGATGATACACTTAAATGTAAAAGCTAAATCTATAATTCTTTTAAAAATTATGAATATCTTTGTAGCTTTCAGGTAGGCAATGACTTCTTAAGACATAAAAATCACTTACAATTTTAAATATTGATAATTTGGACTTACAAAAATTCAATACTTTTGATCATCAGATTCACTATTATTAAAACAAACAGGAGAGCCATTGTTATAAAAAGAGTATTTATAATATGCATCTCGCAAATGACTTGTACACAGAATATGTAAAGAACTCCTATACCTCAACTTAAAACATCAATGAAAATAAAGGCAAAAGATTCAAATAGAAATCTTACAAAGAAAAGTATATAAATGGTCAATCTGCAAATCAAAAAGTATTCAATGACCTTAGTCATCAGGTAAGTAAGTACAAAATAAAACTTGAACCAAATGTAATTTTATAGCCACTAGAAAGCTCACATTAAATTCCTGAGAATAGTAAATTTTGGCAAGAATGTAACCAGAAATCTCATATATTACTCATGGAAATATAATATAATACTTGGAAAAAAAGTTTCTTGTAAAGTTAAACACATATAACCCAATGCCCAGCAATTCCACAGCTAGGTATTTATTCAAGAGAAATTAAAACAAATAGTCACAAAAATATTTGTGCTGATATTCAAGAAAGCCTCATTCACAATAGCCAAAAGTAGAAATAACCCAAATGTCCATTAGCAGATGCAAGGATAAACACATTTCTAATATAGTCATATAACATATTACTACTCGGAAACAAATTACTGACACATTCAAAATACTGACACATTCAAGGATGGATCTCAAAAACATTTTATGTGAAAGAAGCCAGAATCAATAAGAGTACAGGTGTGCAATCCCATATTTATATGAAGTCTGGAACAGGCAAAATTTTTCCTCAATAGTGACAGCAATCAGGGGGTGCTTCTTGGAGAGAGGGTGGAGGTCCTCTGGTAAGGGAAACAAGAGAGCATCCTGGGTTGCTGGAAATGTTCTGTGTTCTTATGGGGTGTGGGTCACTCAGGTGTATACATTTGTCAGTACTCACTGATGTGTATGCTAAATGACTGCATTTCACTACGTAGAAGTGTATGCCACAATAAAAAAAAAAGCAAAAGACCTTTCACTTTTTAAACAATTATTAATTCAAAACTTTATAAAAATAAAACTCTGTCTAACAAATTCCACTCCCAGTCATTGTTAAAGCACATTTTACTGTGATACGACACTCAGAAACAAAAGAAATCATACCTTTCCGCTGAAACATTGTTACCGAACAAAGGGTCCGAGGGGGGGGCAATACTTGGCCCACCGACGGATGCCGAAAAACTGCTACAGAAAACAGGGGTCCCTCCCAAGGACAATATACTATTATCTACTGGGCTCTTCTGTCCACCGCCAATTGGAAACACATCTCTCAATGCCAGAGATTTGTGAAAAGGAAACAAAATGTTTATTTAATGCTATTCAGGCCTAATGCCTTCCCTAAAATATTAAAGTCTTTAAGGGTATACACCTACACACACACACACACAGCGCTCCCTTCTCCCACTGTCCCAACTCCGGATACCGTAAATCAGGAAAAGAGCACACGTCCGTTTTTCTCCCAGGCCGCTGGCACGTGAGCTGTGTCGCCTGCCTGTCCAGGCAGGATCTCCAATTAATCCAAAGTCATGCGGCACCTTCCACTGGCAAGAGTTCTTTGTACCAAGTTCCAGTCAAAGTCTCTCCTGCTTTCCAGGCCACTCAGCCAAAGGGAGCACGCCAAAGCTGCGTGGGCCTCTTCTACCAAAGCCGCACTCCACCAAAACTGCGTCTTTCTTCTTCACCTGGCCGCAGGGATCTCCATTCTGGCAAAACTGCGTGGGCTTCCCTTTCACCTGGCGAAGAGGGGGTCTGCATTCTGCTGAGACCACGTGGCTCTCCCTCCTAATGGCTACAGGGGTCTACATCTTTCCAAAACAGCGTGGCTCTCCCCCTCACCTGGCCAAGAGGGGGTCTTCACTCTGCTAAAGCCACATACCTCTCAAGCAGGTACTCTCTCTGAGAAGCAGCTTCCAATTCCAGCCTGGTTAGCCGCCACTCACTTCTCTCTGGCCCAAAACTTGGCCACAGCTCTTTAACATATCTATGAAACCAGTTAAAGGTTATAGATATGTTAAATAACCATCCCAGAGGTTAGCTGCAAAACTGTTGCTATGCAAAACAGCTCTCAATGGCCCTGCTCCATTCGTCCCTTCCCCCAACTGACACCTGGGTGGGGGGGGGGGGGGTGAGGACATCTTAATATTTCCTCCAATATTCCTGTACACTTTGAGTTCTGGATACCATTCCAAATCTATTCTGGGCCACCCCCCCTTGGCTGCACCCTATATCAACATCACCCAAGGGAGCACCTTACCAAGCAGAAACACCTTGACTGGCCCATGAACAGACCTCACCAAGGAGGAGGCCTGGATCTGCTTCCTCGGGAACATGTCCCCAGGGTTTCCTCCCACAGCTCCACAGACCCAAGTGCTTCACAAAATCTTGCCAACACTTTTTAAAACTCAAGGCTTTAAAGTCTTTGTTTCATTATAACTCAGTGTTCAACTAACAAGACAAAGCCTAGGCCTGTGTGGCAAAGGCCAGTGCAGTCATGGCTCATACACAGGCTCTCTAATTGAATGATCTGCACAGGCCAAAGTACAAATCAAGGAAGGATGGAAACACAAGCAGCCTTTTGCTCAGTGATGCTCATCATTTACCATGAACGACTGTGTGTTATGCTTCTCTTCCCAAATCCATTCCATATTGATTTTGGAAAGGCTGACTTGGTGCAAAGAAGAAGAAGCATTCCTCAGTCCATGGAATTCATTGCTATAATTATGAAGCTCAGGAGCTGTTTCCACATGATAGAGAAAAGTTATGTTTAGTCCAAGTCACCTCAGTATTTCTGAATCCCTGTCACCCATGGAGTAAGAGTAAATCAATTATGTTGTTAGTACATCTGATAACCTACTAAGCGTGATGGAACACAAAAGAAACTAATCCAGGGTACAGACTGTGGCATATAAAGTGGTGAGTATGCATACAAAGTGGTCACCAAAACCTGGCCCGCATTGACTCAGAATGAGGTGGTCTGATGAGTGTCTAAAACTGATTATTTAGGGTAGAGGTAAGCACAGTTTTTCTGTAAAGGGCCAGAGAGTAAATATTTCAGTCTTTGTAAACTACAGAGTCTTGGTTGCGATACCTTAACTCCGCTGTTACAGCAGGGAACAGCCACAGACACTACATAAACCAACAGGCCTGGCTGTGTGCCAGTCAACTTAATTTACCAAAAATTTGCAAAATTAGAAAATAGATTTGGCCTGCAAGCTATAGTCCACCACCCCCTATAGTAGGATGTTATGAGATTTTCAAGAGACAGAAATAAAAAACCTCAGGCTGGAAGAAATTAAGCATTTCTTTCACTAAAAAAATTTTGAGCACATTATTGAAGGAAAGGAATAAATTTGGAGAACTGATGCTATCCAACTGCAAGACTTACAATAAAGCTACAGTAACAGAAACATTATGGTATTGGCAAAGGAATAGATAAATAGATCAATGAAACAAAATGGGAGAGCTCAGGAAGAGACCCCAGAAATACAGTCGACTCATCTTTGACAATTGTAGGAGCAAAGATAGTCTCTTCAACTAATGGTGCTGGAAAATCTGAATATCCACATGCAAAAATTAAAAAAAAAATGAAAAGAATTTAAACATATACCTTAAACTTATCACAAAAAATTAACTTAAAATGCATCATAGATACAAATATGAAACAAAAACTATAAATCTAGAAGCTACCATGGAAGAAAACCTAGATGACCTTAGGTGTAGTGACGCCTTTTAAATATAACACCAAAGACACACTCCATGAAAGAAATAATTAATAAACTAGATGGCATTAGAACTAAAACTTCTGCTCTGTGAAGGGCAGTGTCAAGAGAATTAGAAAACAAGCCACAAACTAAAAAAAATATATACTTGTAAAAGACACATGTGATACAGAATTTTTATCCAATATACATAAAGAACACGTAAAACTCAACAATAACAAACTAACAACTCAATTAAAAAATGGGCCAAACACTTTAAAAGATACCTCACTAAATAAGACATACAGATGGCAAACGAGCATATGAAAGGTGCTCCACATCCTAGGTCATCAGGGCAATGTGGGTTGAAACAACATGAGACAACACTACACAACTACTACAAACTCCACAGCACTGACAACACCAAATCTGGCAAGTTGTGGAGCAACAAAAACTCTCATACATTGCTGGCGGGAATGAAAAACAATACAGCTACTTACAAAGAAAGTCTGATGGTTTCTTACAAAATTAGCCATACTCTTAACAAGTGATTCAGCAAGCATGCTACTTGGCACTTACCCAGAAGCCTTGAAAATATATCTCCACACATAAATCTGCACAGAGATGTCTATAGAAGCTTTATTTATAATTGTCATAACTTGGAACCAACCAAAAAGTCCTTCAGAGGGTGAATGGGCAAATAAACTAGGGTACAACTAGTTTATCTAGACAATGAAATATTACTTAGAACTAAAAGAAATAAGCTACTAAGCCATGAAAAGACATGGGGAAATTTAAATGTATGTTACTAAGTAAAAAAAACTGTGTGGGGGTAGGGGGCTTCACCTGCAGAGCTCCCCCACCCCACAGCACTATCCTGAAGGAGAATAAGTCTATCAAGACATGATCTGCTTGGAGAGGAAAGGTGGCCAATCTCTCAAAGGAGAAGGGCCTTGATCCTGTTCCTCAATGGGTTTTATTGGGTGTAATTTGGATAGGAATACAGGGCATATATGTAAGGCTCATCAATAATTGTCAGGCAGTAATGATCAAACAATAGATAATATTCAAAGAACTAGGAGAGCTTATTCTGAGTCAGGGTCAGATAGCCAAAGGGCCATAAAACTTTTGGAAACAAACTCATTTTATACTTGGACCCTTATCATTTAAATTGAGGGTATGTTTAGAAAATCAGATTTCACAGGATTTTATACATTCTTTGTTAGACCTAATTGCCCCTGGAAACTGCCCAGGGGCAGCACAGGGCCACACCTGCCTCTGGCATAGTTTCAGGCTTAAAATCAGGTGGGGGATGTGAGCAGCCAAGAGATTAGGAGACTTTTTACAGACAGAATGAGGACTCAGACTATGACAAAGCCAAGGGATGAAGGTACATCACCCCTTTTCTTTAGTCCCTAAGTCCTTCCCTGATGGCCCCTTCACGACCACGCCTGTGGGATTCTTAGGACAGTGAATATAATAAGTATGATATTACAATGATAAGTACGTGTCATCATACACTTTTCCAAACCCACAGACTATAAAATACCAAGAGTAGATCCCAAAGTATTCTATGGACTTTGGGTGATTACGTGTCAATATAGGTTCATCCTTGGTGAGTGATGTTGATAATGGCTATGCACCTATAGGAGCAGAGGGTAGAACTCTCTCTCTCTACCTCCCTGTCAGTTTTGTTATAAACGTGAAACTTCTCTAAATACACAATCTTTGAAAATATGTTTCTGAGCAATCCTAGATACATATACACTTATAATACATATGTACTACTTATCAAGTATTATACTAACATTCTCAAACAAACTACAACAAATACATTAAAAGTAAATAGGAATAAACGTGACATATTCTCTTTGGGCGCTACAGCGGCTGCTTATGCACAGCCCTGGGTGGAGTACTACCCTGCAGTGTCCCAAAGCAGCACCTCCAGAATCCGAACTGTGCAACAGAAACCCCTTCCACAGAGTACTTGTAAGGATCAATTTTTAAAACGTGTGCCATGGGGAACAAAGTCTGGGAAAGACAGGGAGAGCTGGAGTTTAAGGAAGAGAGAGAGGTTTCTTCTTTTCAGGACTTCTCAGGGCCTTTAACTCATTCTGAGAACAGACTGTGTTAGGTTTGACTGGCTCAGGGCAGAGGTGTTGGAGGCAGCATTCCGCTAACACAACCGGCCATATGGGTGTCTTCCTCAGCATTCACCAAGGCGGTCACTTTACAAGCACGCGTGGGACTGTTGTATCAATGAGGGGCACTCCATGGGACTAGTCCAGCAACTCAGCAATATGTCCGTGTTGGCACTGTTATATCCCCAGACCCCTGCACTTGCCAGTTGACTCACAGACCAAATGACCAATGTCAGAATTCATCAGGTTACCAGGTCTCTCTCGCAGACCTGCCTTCACAGTCAGCTCTCCCAGGCCATGGTGTACCCAGGAACGTTCTGAGCAGGTAGGGAAGATGAGGTAGTAAGCAGTGTTTCCTATCGCCCAGGTAAAGGGAAGCTATAGGAGCCCAAGGTCATGCTGCGGCACCATCTGTCACTAATTCAGAGAGTAGAGTATACACATAGTGGGGTAAGTGTGACTCTGGAAGTGACCAGAGTTGCTGATCTGTGTGAATCACTATAATATAGATGGAACAAGACAGGAGCCTGTGATACCTCCAGGGTCTGCAGTGTCCCCAAGGGCAGCCTGGGCATCCCCCCCACCCCGCTGGTGGAGTGCCTCTCTTTCAATGCCAGTGTCACAGAATATGGCAATTTTCCATACTGATGGGATACCACCAATTAAAATAATTTGTTGTTCCACCCCTCCACCAACTGTGGAATCCAACTAGTGAGGCCTTCTCATTGGCCCAGCTGCACGCTCCTCACCTTGCAGAGTCAAACTTTGATTTAACAGGAAATATCACTAGATAATACAAAGGTTTCAGTTTGTGTGCCTCCACTGATTGGCTGGTGGTAACTGCCCACATGTGCTAAGCAAGCCTCTGAGGCAGCATCTCAACCAGAGGAACCTAAGCCCCTGTCTGATAGTGGCCTCTCCCACACTACCCACACCCCCAGAAATCCCGTAGTCCCCAGTTCAGTGGTTGGCAAAATGTTTCTACAAAGAGCCAGATAGTAAGTATTTTAGGATTTGCAGGCCAGTTTCTGTCACAACATTCAATTCTGTTGTTTTAGCAAAAGTAGGCAAATACAATCCACAGACAAATAGGTGTGGCTGAGTCCTAATAAAACTTTATTTACAAAACAGGCAGAACATGGCCTGAAAGCCCCAGTGTCCTGACCCCTGCCTTAGCTCCTTCTTCACTCTTTCAAGGTGAGAGGCCCCTAACCTCCTTAATCCAGATGTCCTAAGGCAATGCTTCTCAACCACAGCTGGGGAGCTTTTCTGCATTCAGATGCCCAGGCCAAATCTCCGAACAGTTAAATGCAAATACCAAGGGGATGTTTTCCCAGCTCCCACCAGGTGATTCCAGAATGCAGCCCCAGCTGAGACACTGCGGTCCCCAGGGAGACTTCTGCTTCCCCCTCCTGCAAGTGAGTTACATAAGGGAACTGCAAGGCCCACTGCAGAGGGCCTGCTTCTTGTCCAAGAGGTATCTGCTCCACACATTTTGGCTTTAATTAAATCCTGCCTGGAGAGTTCTCTAATTGTTTCCTTTGTGTGGGCTGTGGAAACAACCAACTATAAACTCCCTAGGAGGTGGGCCTGTGCTTGTCTCCTCACCCGCTGGCCACTGAAGCCGAGAATAACTCCAACTCATAAAACCCAGCCTGAGGGTGCAACCCAGAACATGGGCCATTAGCAAAGCCAGCACCCACTCAATAAATGACCAGATTGGTCAGAATGCTCCAGAGAAACAGACCAATGGGGAGAGACAGAGAAGAAAACACAGAAGCAGGGGATGGAGAGAGAGAGACAGAAACAGACAGAGAGGTTGAACTTCATTGAATGAGTTGGCTCATTTATTTGTGGGGTCTGGTGACTCCAAAATCTGTAGGGTGAGTGGGCTGGCTGGATATTCAAGTAAGAGTTGATGTTGCAGTCTTGAGTCCAAGTTCCACAGGGCAGGGCAGGCAGGCTGGAAACAGGCAGGGTTTCTGTGTTGTAACCTTGAGGCCGAATTGCTTCTCCTCAGTGAAGCTGTCTTTGCTCTTCAGGCCTTCAACTGACTGGATTAAGCAGCCCTTCATTATGAAGGCTGAGGTGCTTTACTCAAGGCTACTGACTGTGACTGTTAGTCACCTCTAAAAAATGTCTTCGCAGCAACATCAAAACGGGAGTTTGACCAAACAAACAACTGGGCGTCACAGCCTAGCCAAGCTGACACGTAAAATCAACCATCACAATGGTCCTTCTCACTGGACTGTGGCGGCAGTCTGTCAGCTGGACTCTCAGCTGCCTCCTTGTCCCCTGCCACTTCCAGGCAGCAGCCACGGTGATTGTTTAGAAACATAAAATGGGTTATTCTCCAGTGATTCCCTTCAACCCTCAGAATAAGCCCTTCCCTGGGCTCTGAAAGGCTCTATGACCTGGTGGCTACCCACCTTGCCCCCTGGTCTCCTCCACTGGCCAGCCTTCTCCCACTCCTTCCTCCCTTCCCTCTTAGTGTTAAAACAGGTTGGCTTCCACTTAGGGCCTTGCAGTGCCCTGGATTGTCTGAAGTAGCCACTCCCCTCAGTCTTTATAATAAACTCTGCTGAGCTAAGCTAACTTAACTTGTTACTTTCAAGTGGAGTCCTAACTAGCACAATCACCACATCCTGACGATCAAGGACCTCCAGTATCCCATCAGGAAGACTTGCTCTCAACATCTCCAGGCCTCACATGGAAGGGTCCCTTCTGCCTAGGTGGGTTCTTGTCCGTGTGTGCATTCCTCATCTGGCCCTATTCCTGGCTTCACTCTCTACCCAGCCCAGTCCTGTTGGCCCAATCAGCATTCATCTTTCTCTACCTGATCTTTATGTGCCTCAGTTTCCTCACCTGTAAAGTGAAGCAACTATGAACTCCTCCACAGCTGCATGTCAAGCTCCTACCATAGCATCCAGGGCAGGTAACAACTCAGTCTAGGACATCGGTGGTTAAGGGCTCAATCCTACCTGCAAAGCCCAGGGCTCTCCCACTCCCCTGCTCCCAAGCCTTTCTCCTTCCCAGTTAAACTGCTTCCTCTGATCTCCTCTCCAAACTCAGCAAATCAGTGGATTCTTTGGCCCTTTCCTTCACAGTGTTTGCTCCTCTGGATTCAGGAGCATTCATCCATCCCAGAGACACCCCGCCTTTCTCATCTCAACATCCCTGGTACCGGGTACAGTGTATGGATTCTCAGCCAGGTGGTGGGGTGAATAAACGAACCTAATAATCCCGGTCTGTACCACTTAGGGAAACATCTTCGTGTTTCACCCCCGGCTCGGAAGAGCCTTCCCACTCCCTGCACAGAGTTAGCGTCAAGCCATGGGAGAAATCCGGGGGGGCCTCCTGACCCCTATCCCCCCGGCCCAGATTTCACCCGCTGTTCCTACATGGAGCGAGACACCAGCGGGGGTGGCAAGGAGGGAAGGGGAGGGGCGTTGGAGCCTGATGTCCAAGGCTGAAAGCATACTTGCCTCCAAAAGGCACTCCAACATCTCTACGGCGCAGTTTCGTGCTCTGTAAAAAAAGGGAATGGTGACGTCTACCTCTCCAGGTCTTTCTGAGGACTGAATGGGACAAAATGTACAAAGGCAATGGGCACAGTGCCCAGAGCAGGCTCTTAATATGTTTTGGTCCTCTCCTCTTTCCCTTATTATTTTCCCCTTCTGTGCTCTGGGATGATGGCCAGCTTTTTACAACTTAGATTAAAAAAATAAAAATTAGTAAGAATATTAGCTCCAAATGAGCCAAGAAAATACCAAATTCTCAGTGTGCATGCATCCTGTGGGGAGGTGACATATATTCCTACTCATCTGTGCCCCTCTTCAAAGGTCTAGTGCTGTCTGATTGCTACTCAATAATCTCATTTTCTCCTCATATGTGGAAATTGATTTTTTAATGATCTGTTCCAGAATATTTCTAGGTATTAATGTTACATTAACTCATTTATAATTCCCCAAGTGCTATAGTTCCTTTCAAAAAGCAGATAATGAATATCCTTCTCCCAGCCATCTGGAATCTCTGGCCTCTGAGCATGCTCAAATATGAGTATTAATGGCCCATTTAACAAGCTACTTAGGCAGGCCTTGGACTGCAGCCTTCTGTGGGTCTAGCTGGCCACTTGGCATTTAACTTTTACAGCCTTGGAATGGAGTATTTAACTTGAGCACGCTGGGTTCAAACCCCAGCTCTTCTGCTTAGCCTCACTCCATGACCTCATCCATACAGCTGGACGGCCACCACCCACCTCACCATGGAGTCGTTTTGAGTAAGAAATACGTAAAAGATAAGAAGCCCTCAGTCCACTGCCTGACTCACAGTCTAAAGTCGAACTGTATAACACTGCCTTTTTGTAGGTCAAACATGACTGTATATTGGTAATTTCATGATTTCACCTAGTACGGTTTTGACAAATAGTAGTAATCACTATCGTAGTGGAGCTGACTGGCAGACCAAGGGCAGAAAGAACCGTATGAAGAGACAAGGCAAGAACACCATCACTGCCCACTCACTCACTGGTGATGGGTTTCCCAGTTGGTCCCTCAACACTTACCTTGCCCATGCCCTATTCTCATCTCCTTAGGGCAGTGTGAATGAACTCCCTGATTGGGCCAATGCCCTACATGTAAACTTCTAGGGACTTCCCACTGTTCTTAGGACAAAGAACAAATTCCTTACCACAGCAGACAAGGACCTGAATACCTGATCACTCCCCTGACCCAGAACCACCCAATCACACTGTTCTCAGTTAGCCACCCAATTGCTCTATGATCCTAGGCCCTTGCGATCTCTGCCCATGCTATTCCCCCATCCAGAACATTTTCTCTAGCTGATACTTTCATAAACCACATTTCTTTTTAGATCCAGTTCAATTATCACATCCTCTGGCCAGCCACCTTTGACCTCCCTGACTGAGAACATCCCCACTAGGTGCTCTTGAAGTCTCGTGGGCCTCTCATGTATGGCACTCATCCCAGAGGTCATAGCACACTTATCTGAGTGACTACTTAGCTTAAATGGCCTCCACTCTACATGGTGAGTTCTGTGTTTGCAGGAACTATAGCTGTTTCTTCCTGTGCTACTGTAACCAGCACCTAATCCAATACCTGGCACATGGCAGGTACTCTTTGGGATTATTGAGGGAATATTAAGGGGATGAATAAAGTACTGCAGCAGTGCCCTGCAGTGGTTCCCAAGACATGGAGGAGCTCCGAGGAGCTGAGGACAGCCAACAGTGAGCCAAGCTCTGGCCTATAGGGACAAGGGAGCTGTTGGGGAATCACACAGTGTCTGAGGGCCCAGATTCTCCTGGGGCTGGTCTATTTGACTGCTCAGCCAACGCTAGGCTGGGGGTCTCTAAGGTGGCTTGGAACCGGTCTTCGGCTCCATCAGGGCCCCATGAGCCCTAGGAAAATCACATCGGGCTAATGAACACCCCAGACTGGCTGGACTTTCATCAAGTTTTTATATTCATCAAGTGATTTTGAAGGTCTTCTGTGCACTGCTTCTACCTTTACCACCCTCTTCACCCCAGTGGCTGGAATGATTCTTTAAAAATGAAATAAAATTGTTACTACCTCACTTAAGCAACGGTTTCCCATTGTGCAGAATACAACCCAAGGTCATACTTGATCTAGCTCTTTCATGCCTCTCCAACTTAATCAGACACACTGGCCACCTTTGGATCTTCAATGAGGCCAAGCCCATTCCCATCTCAGGGTCTTCACATGTGTTGTTTGATCTGCCTGAGATGCTGCTCCCAAAGACCTTTTGGCTGGCCTTAGGTCTTAGTATAAATGTCAGCCTCACAGAAAGGCCTTCCCTAAATAACTCTAACTGTCTCTTACGAGCCACTGTCAAGTCCAATGCAACAGCACTTTGTGCGGTGACAGACGTGCTCTGTACCTGCACTAACACGGTAGCTACCAGCCACTTGTGGTTACAGAGCATGTGAAATGTCAGTGGTGTCAGCTGACTTTTCTATTTGATTTCATTCAAATAAATTTTAACTTAATTTTCAATAGCCACACACAGCTCGTGGCTACCAAATTAGACAACAACAGGCCTACTACCTTGTTTTATTTTTTGATTGTACTCAATATCTGAAGTCCTTTTCATTTGTTCATAAGTTTATGTCCATCCCCCCTCCCCAGTTAGAAATTTGAGCCCCATATAGATACAGAGACTTTCTCTGCTTTGTTCATAGCTGGAACCCTACACCTACAACAGTGCCCAGCTATTGGGAGCCACTTTGAATAGGTAGACGTGTGTCAAAAAAAGTGTTGATACAATTATCCTCATAACATCCACCCCAAAGCAGGGGTCTCTACCCCATGATTTATGCCTCAAGCAATTGTGAAACGTGTTACACTTGTTATTACTAATGGCGTCAGTATTCACATTTGCAAAGAACTTTTCTAATTAGTTAATGTAGATCTAAGGTTGTCTGAATAATAAGCTTACATCCAATTATCTATATTCAGATTGATTTTCTTGAGTGGGACTAACAGTTGGTGGAGAAAAGTTGCATATGGGAGTGTTGTCACACATAGGAATATCATTTGTCATTTCTATTCAGGTAGAAAAAAACAGCAAATGTGGTGGCTATGGTTACTTTGCTCTGCTCAGCATCTCTTCTGCCTTGCTTTAGTAGTGGAACCCCAAATCTCTGATACAGGGGGAGACATCAGTCAAGGGGCCCTGTCAGCCACTCTTCAGCATGTGACCCAGAGTGACTAATCAGAATTCTTCTTATTTAGGCAATGCTATGAATGCTGGGAGACTGAGGTTCCCAAACCCTTCCTCAAGGGTCACAGGCTACGGGTTGCTGCTTTGCACTGCCAGTGGCACCCCACCCCATGGACAGAGATGATTCTTCTCAGAACAAATCCACACAGAAACGAACAGAACCAAGAGCTGGGGGGAAAAAAAGAGTGAGGCTTGATGAAATGGTGCTAGTCAAAGCCTTGATTCTAGTCATGCTTAAAGGCAGAGTCATTCCATGAAATGCTTGGGTAAGTAAGTCAAAAGTGCCCTTTTTGTTTTTTATTTTAATTTGACTTGGGTTGCTAGAGCCCTGATTGAGTTCAGAAACAATGCCATCAACACACGCAATAAGATGGGCTTCCCTGAAACTCACTTTTCTTTACATGTGTAAGAGGGACAGAAATATCTACTTATGCTAGTTTTTATAGAAGTGATAAAATGTATCCTTAGGTATGACAGTGCTTAATGAAATTCAAAGAACCAAATACAGCCAGGTCCCAGGAAAGGCCTGGAACTACAATTAAAAAAGCCACCAGGGTTCTAGGTCAAGTTCTCTCACTTCTCCTTTCTGCTGCTTCTCTCTAGGTGTCTGCACCAGTCTCCTCTCTACAGACTGTGTTCTTGGTACATTTGTTCACAGAGCAAAGGGAAATACCCATAGATTCTCCCTGTTTATACTTTTCTATTCAGAGGTTAGCCCAGAATAAACTGAAATTTTTTATCCAATTCTCAGATCCTACGAGAGGGAATCTAATTGGTCCACCATGTGTCAAAAGCCCACCCATGGTCCAATCAGCTGGGACAGGGAAGATGGGAGGGTGATGGAGTCAAGTTGTACAAACATGGTTCTTGGGGCTCATCCTCATGAATAAGGGTTTTTTGGAGGCATCACTGTTAGCCTGGCAGAGACTTCAAAAGATGTCTGTACTATACTATAGAGGGTTTTTATAAAAACCTACTGGGCTAATGAGGATACTCTCTATGAAATCATTGGTAAGAATAAGTCACTCGTTACATGGATAACACTCAAGAACAATAAATTGAAATTGAACACATGGCCTTTAGGTTCAAAAAAGAAAGCCAGCTTACAAGACTAACCATCCAATAATGAGCTCCTTTAGTGCCCAATAACTAGACTTCCTCTGTTCAAGTAAAAAATTTCTCCTATGAACTTGAATTCATAACTGAGTAGCAAAATGTGAGAGGACAAGACCCTATCATGGTACTAGGGCTTTACAGTGTAATGCTTTATGCATGATGACAATACCCCCTGACTCTAAGGCAAATACATATTTTTGGTGCTACATATTAGTAGTATTAAACTATAGTTAAAAGTATCTACCTAAGTTGTTCTTCTTCAAAGGAACTCTCAACAGACTGAAAAAAGTTTCTTCACGAAGCCTAACTGAAGTGAGAAATAAATTACCCTCCCTCATTTCTACATCATCATAAGAACTTCTCCATTCCCACTTAGGAGACTTAAGAAGCAATTAAAGGGTGGACATAGAGTATGTGGCTTCATTACCATGATTATTACTGCAATTTAGAATGTTCTAGCACTTAATATCGCAGTGGTCCAGTTGCTGTGGTGATTTACTTCTGCATTTCTCAGAGGAAGTTAATTAGGGGGAGAGACATCTAACACCACAGCATATATACCAAAAAAAAAAAATAACAGACAGAAAGCAGCCATCTCAAGATACCCAGGTAAAAAATTATACTAATGTCTTTTCCACCACTACCTAGCATCTTAAACACAGAACCGCTTTTCTGATAAATAGCAACAACAGCAAATGTGATAACCCAACGCGCAGTGACCAGTGGGGAGCCTGAGGGGTGGCTGTGGCCAACATGCAGTGCTGGATTTCCCAAAGGCTGGCCAGCTCTACCCTTGGGTTGGGGAGTATCATGGGAGGGCAGAGGGTGGAGAACGGCATGGAGAGAAAAGACAAGCTATTCTAGACATATCTAGATTTGCAAAGTCTAGAAAAAAACCTGTTATTTCCTTTTCAGTGCATCCAGGGTTCTCTGAAGTTATATTGAGGGTGATGTGCCCAGAGACTAGTGTTTCCTTGTTTAAGGTCTTCCTCAAAGTCTCTATCCATTTTGCCCCAGAAGGAAACTGAAGCTTATCATGATTAAGTAATTGTCTGCGGGTCCCACAGCTAGAAGGTGACAGAATCTGCCCTGGAAAACTCACATGACCAGATCCAACGCCTATTCCACCTTTGGTGGCTTTCCAAAATTGCAAATTAACAAGATATCATGGAAAAGCATATTACGACATACCTATAGCATACATCGTCTTGTATTTAGTGAGTGTTCTGAGTATGTTTGAGTGAACCGACCTATTTGAATTATAATAGGTTGTAGAAANTCATGGGAGGGCAGAGGGTGGAGAACGGCATGGAGAGAAAAGACAAGCTATTCTAGACATATCTAGATTTGCAAAGTCTAGAAAAAAACCTGTTATTTCCTTTTCAGTGCATCCAGGGTTCTCTGAAGTTATATTGAGGGTGATGTGCCCAGAGACTAGTGTTTCCTTGTTTAAGGTCTTCCTCAAAGTCTCTATCCATTTTGCCCCAGAAGGAAACTGAAGCTTATCATGATTAAGTAATTGTCTGCGGGTCCCACAGCTAGAAGGTGACAGAATCTGCCCTGGAAAACTCACGTGACCAGATCCAACGCCTATTCCACCTTTGGTGGCTTTCCAAAATTGCAAATTAACAAGATATCATGGAAAAGCATATTACGACATACCTATAGCATACGTCGTCTTGTATTTAGTGAGTGTTCTGAGTATGTTTGAGTGAACTGACCTATTTGAATTATAATAGGTTGTAGAAATGAGATCCCAGGAGTCAAGAAAACAAAACCTAGAAATTAATACAATGGCATTCCTTAAGGACCTACAACTACTGCTCAGGAGTAAGATGAAAAATTGTGGTGAGGCTGTCCTCTTTTTCTCTTTCACCATCCCTGTTCATTTTTATGTTATTGTTTTAACCTCATATGACAATGAATAAGGATAAAAAATTAAACATCAAAATAAAAATAATACAAGACAGTAAATCCACTTAGTACCCTGACACCTCATTTGAGATAATGATGTGGAGAAAATGGATAAACTCTTCTGTGCTGACAACACAGATTGGGAACTGCTCTATGGCGAGAGAAAACGACTTCAATTTCGTCTTGTCAATGAAGGTTAACCTTCTGTGTAACCTTAACAGGCTCCGTTCCCACCATACATGCTGTCAAGGCTCTGATGCACTTCCAACTAATCAGTTGCAAGATGCTATTTGCTTTAGAGGCCTTTAGGATCAGGAAACAAATTCTTTCAGGCCCCATGTGTCAGTCCCTTAAAAAAAATCATTGTGCCATAGGAAAGTTATCTAGACTTAAACCAGAAACAAGCTCTCATAGCTGTCAATGATGCAAATATACACAAAACCCTTTAAAGTTGATATTCCTCCAGCGATTTTTAATCCCTCCTCTATCAGTCTAAAAGGGCAATTTAAAATGACTGCCAAGCTGTTAACAGGATTCATGACTCATTCATCTGCTCCCTCAGTTAACATTTGCTAGGCACCTGTGATGTGCTGGGGTGATTGAAACAGCAGTGCTCGCTGAGTATCCCATGTAAACTGGATACTTCCTAGCTGCTCCCGGGGTTGCTGTGAGGTGTGTGACTCGTTTGGCCAGTGGGCAGTGAGCAGATGTGCTATGTGCCACTTTCTACCTAAAGTATCTGGGGGGGGCTATGAGTACCTCACACTGTCTAACCCCTTGTAGCAATTCTTAAGGCTGCATTTTCCAGATGACAGAATGGAGGGTGCCTGGGTCCCTAAGTTGCTCATTGGAAGAGAAAGACCCAGGAAAGCTCCTGGACCTGGGCCATTTACGTTAGCAAGAAATGACCTTCACCTGTCAGTCTCCTGCGGTTTCAGGTTGTTATGCTGACTAATGCAGTTGGGAACTGAAAGGAAGAAAAAGAATGGAACCGCTGTTCTAATTTATTCAAATCAAAGAAAACTGAAAATAAAACTATAAATTATGGATATTGGTCTTTTAATAAAAATGTTTTCTTATGTTAATTTAAGCCACCTTAATTCATATTCACATCTTCCTGCTCACTAGTAATGAAGGCATTCTGTTTGGTTGAAAGCCTTCCATTACTTTAAAAGCTCCAATTGTTGAACTATCAGTGTCTCTAAAAGTGTAACAGAGGACAGAATAACGAAGTGTTTCCTAAGCAGAAGCTATAGCCACGTTAACATTCATGAGTTTACCCACCACAGTTTCATTCACAGTCATTTAGAAATACAAATACAGTAATAAAATTTCAACTTACAAAGAAGCCAAATGCTTCCCACTTCCCCTCCTCATTCCTCTCAAATGACAACTAACTCTGAAGTATCAGTTTCTTTTATGACATCTCAATTCTGCTCTAATTATTATGGGGAGAAACACTATTAGAGAGTTAACCCAATACAGCAGATGCAATTTGTGGGGAATGGTAATTATAACTCACATTCTTATTGATACATATTTCTCCCAAATGTTACTTTTAAAAAGGGAAAATAAATTTATCTGCCAACACAACTCAAAGAAACATAAATATCTGGCTGTTCGAAAGGAAAAACTCATTTTAAAGATTCCCATGTGTGTATCTCAGCATCCCTTAATGAAAATTTTGTACAAACTCATAGAGCCGATATGGCATCATGGTGCTGAGGACATTTACACCCCTAAACGTCTACTTATATGAATGAACACAGGCATTGCTTAACCCCTCAAAGCATAACTTCCCTCTCCTCAGAAAACTACACATTAATTCAAATGTATTCACTTCATAAGGTCTAAGCAAATGGAATTCAGACAAACTCATCTAGCAACTCATCTAGAGTTGCCTGTAGACACTGGTGGAATAAAACGAGGATGTCTATCAGCTCTTCAACCACTCTCGAGCATGCACGTCGTATACAATTTGGGGAGAATTTGTAAAGGCTGGGCTCATGCGAACAAGTAGCGGGGAAAGAACTGAGCACGGTGACCAGTCGTTTCACATGCTTGGGCTGTTCTGAGAAGTGCTTGGTCTCTCCCAAAGAAGCCACGGAAGCCAGGTCCCTGAGAAGCCACCCCAGACGCCAGGACCATTGCGGAATACTAGCCACAGGTTTTCAGAGGGTGGGAATTGAGATCATACAACTTACCCATCTGCCTGAGGTTTTCAGGAAATCCTGCAGGCATCCTAGACACCTCGAAAACACAACCCCGCTTGGGCTGTACAGACGAAACACCAGAGTGGAGTGAGGGTGTGGGCGAATCTGGGGATTGCCCCAAAGCTTTGGAAGACAAAATACATGTGTGACTTCTCATCAAATGTCTTTCCTATTTCATCACCTAAAGGCAGCCTACCCAGAGGCCACTTTTTCATGTTTGGCCCTTACATAATGCCTCCCAGAAGCAAGAGCAGAAGTACCGTCCACCTCCAGGGAGCCTGGGTTCCAGGGGGCCATCAGGAAGTGAGCATCTCCTGACCTTGCTGCTTCTCCCCAACAGAGGCAAAGCCACACACAGGAGGGTCCCAGGGCCCAAGGATTTCACGAGAAGAGTGATCTCAGGCCTGAGTCAGAAGGCTGGGATTTTCTGCTCTGGACTGTTTTTTCACCTGAATGAGTCTCCAACGTTCTGAGCCGGTCTCCACATCTGTCAACAAAGCATTTCCACCAGAGGACCCAATGGGTTCCCTCCCAGCTTCTACACACTTCAGATTCTGGAGTTTGTTCCCAAGGTTTTTAAGCATTTAACACCATTGATCACCCTGGTTATGGAAATACAAGTCCATGTTTTCCACCCACACTGCCCCAGATGGAAAAATAAAAAATAAAATGTCCCTGGAAATCAGGAGGAACTCAAGTTTGCCATCATTAAATCCCTGAAAGTTACATGTTTCAGCTTAACATTTCCAGGCACATTTTAAATTCTATAATTTGTGACCCAACTTGTGACCCAACTTATGACTCAACTTATATGATTTTCCTTATTATAAGACCCCATTTCAGCTCCTACTGCCCAGAAAGTAAAAAGAGTGCTGGATGTGAATTTGGACAAATGTTTGTGACAGACTCGTGTTGTGGGCACAGAAGGTGGCAAGTCAAGGACAATTCTCCGATTTCTGGTTTGTGTAAGTGTGTGGTGGGGCTGTCCTCAGAGAGAGGAAACACAAGAAGAGAAGCAGGTTGGGGTGAGGGAAGAACGACGATTCAGTTTTCCCCAGGTTTTAATGGGAGACAGTGGGGCACGGGGATAACTCAGAGTAGGGCTGCATGGCTTCACATCCAGGCTCTGACACTAACTGGGAATTATTGTACGGACCTTGGTCAAGCTACTGATCCATTTTATGCCTCAGTTTCCCAATCTCAAAAAATTAAGGACAGTTCTTTCCTTACAGAGCAAGGTACTCTATCCGGCCACCTATCTGATCCCTTTACATATGAGCCAATACCCAACGAGTATTAGCTATTATTATCATTCTTTATAACCCAACTTACCCTGATAATATTTCCTGGTCAGGAGCCATCGCCAGAGTGACCAATATAAACCCTGGACTGGTCTCTTCTGACCTTTTCCAATAGGCCCAGCCTCCCCTCTGTGCTCCTTGATGGGAACGCCTGGCCATTACATTGCCCTTGGGGCAAAGCAGAGTTTGCCACCTAAAAATATGCCTTTGGGGATATTGATTATTTTAATCGGGTTATTTTTAAGGAAAGAAAGACTCAAAAAATTTTTTTGCTCTTTTCCCTAACTGCCTAAAAAAAATTAGATGGAGGACCTGCTCCTGGAAGGGAGTTATCATCATAGATAACTATAGTTTAATAGGAACTGGGTGTGATAGGAAGAGAGGAACCTAGCAAGGCCCATTGTTCCAAGTCTTCTCCATGACCCAGAGAAGACGGCCCACCCAACATTTATTTACCAAACATTTGCTTTTCCATCTCCATGTGAATGACTGTCCTGCCCTTTCAAGTCCCAAACCACAACCACCCGCTTTCTCCTTAATTCAAGATGACACAGAAGCCTCAACGGCCCCATCTGTCCTCAGGCCCCACATTTGCATGCAGCCCCTCCCCTCGTATGTATAAATGTAATAAATCTGGTTATTCTTCTGTTAATCTGCCTCTTGTTAGTTAGATTATTAATCCAGCAGAACAATTTATAAGGGCAGAAGGAAAATTACCTTTTCTTCCCCCACACCATCCCATCTACTGGTGGTCCTTTAAAGCCGGACTTGAGGGAGGTGTCCATGTTCCTGTCTGCCACCCGCTTACATCTTGAGGAGTGAAAAAAAAAAAGTGATTGAACTTCAAAAAATTATTTAAGTGCCTTCAAATCTAGGTAAAGGGTTTAGTTATAAACTTAAAAACTCTGTTTTGCTTTAGTTTTATTCTCAGAGCAGAGCTGAACTGGAAACAGTTCATGTGATGAGTTAAAAGGAGAGAACAATAGTTGATCTTGGTAGAACTAAGGCCCCAGCAGCTTCCTCATGGGTCCTTTCTTTGAACCCTAAGAAGAGCCCAAAGAAAACAATGAGGCTTCTGAAGCATGTCGGCTAACATTTTTAAAAGGATATCTCTTCATTTGTTCTAAATCAGGGGTGTCAAATTCATTTTCACCAGGGGCCACATCAGCCTCACAGTTGCTTTCAAAGGGCCAAATGTAATTTCAACTCCTTACAGTTAAGAAGTAGTTACATTTATACAGTCCTAAAATTATTTTGGCCCTTTGAAGGAAACCACGAGGCTGATGTGGCTCCCGGTAAAAATGAGTTTGACACCCCTGTATTGAAATGAATGGATTTCTGTACCAAAATCTCAAAGCAAAACAAAGGGGGGGGGGAAGCCATTTATTTCTGTTATTCCCCTTGCTGCTACAAACACTTCCCATGCCATTTCCAGTTTTGCCCAAACACAGAATCACAAGGAACCTTGAAGATACCGCACCCCAGATTAAATCAAAGCTACGCTGCTCCTGCAGTGCGTTCTTTCCTTTGCAGCTCACAAAGGGAGCAGCTCCAGTGGCAATGAGTCCGGGAGCGGAGCTCAGTGCTGGGAAGGGCACACACCAAGCACTGGGTCCCGGCTCCACCAGGGCAATCTCCATCCCCTGGGTTGTTCCGTTCATTCCCAAGGAGACCCACTATTCAAGGTAATATTTTACTCAGATTTCTCTTTAATTAGTTCTCCTGAGAGTCTGTGCTCAGAGTTGGAGTGAAAAGTTGTTGTTTTTTGTTAAATAATACGAAAGTATCTCATCTTTTTTTTTTAAATTAAATGTATTTGGGTAACATTGGTTGATAGGGTCATATAGGTTTCAAGTGTATATTACTATGACACATGGTCTGTGTATTGCATGGTGTGTCTATCACCCAAAGCTAAACCAATTTCCTTCAGCATATATTTCACCCCCTTCACCCTCTACCACTCCCCACCCCCTTCCCCTGGTAACCACCATACCGTTGTCCGTGTCTCTGATGTGGATTGAAAAGTTTGATGCCAACATCTTTAGGGTAGAAAAAGCTGGCAAAAAATTGACTGGTGGTTATAAAATATTCCTCAGGCTCCACTAATATCACCACTGGATTATGGAGGCATCCTGTGGGTTACATTGATCAGTCCTTAAAGCTTCAATTAAAGGACAGAGAAACTCTGCACCAGAGAGCTGTGTGCAGTACACAGTGTTCAGCCTAGAATTCAACCTCACTTGGGCAATGAAATAACTCAGTGTGAACTTCAATTGTTCTTCTAAAAGCACTGTTTCCTGGTAAACTAAACTGTCTGCATTCAACAGTCATTATTCCCTATTCCCTTTCTTCCTTCTCTTATTCTCTTTCTTTCTTACTCTTTTCTGATTCTTTCTTTTATGAATTTTCTTCAATTGCAGCTGATATTTGCTAAGTACTTGCATGACAGGTACTCTGATAAATGCTTTTATATATCATTTAATGTAATCATCCAAAAATAAGACATATGTTTTAATCCATATGAGTTGCTATAACAAAACATGTTTTATAAGACCGGGTAACTTCGAAACAACAGAAACTTGTTACTCACAGATCTGAAGTCTGGGAGGTCCAAAGCACTGAAAGATTCTGTGTCCTGCGAGAGCCTGGTTCCTAGGTAACTGCCTTTTTGCTGTGACCTAGCGTGGTGGAAGGGGTAGAAAGCTCTCTGGAGTCTCTTTTATAAGGACACTAATTCTCTTCACGAGGGTTCCACCATCACGACCTAATTACCTCCTAAAACCCTCCCCTCCAAATACTATCACATTGAGGATTAGGTTTCAACATATTAATATTGGTGGGAAAACTGAAATATTCAGTTTATATCAGGTAGTATAAGTACTATGACTACTATCCCTGTTTTGCAAAGAAGGACACCTGAGTTTGAGAGAGAAAGCAACTTGCCCCAAGTCTCATTCAAGGGAAGACCTGAAGCCCAGTGTGGCTCACTCCACAAATATCACTCCTCATCGACTGAACTTCTTTCTCCTTCACCTCCTCTTCATCCTTTTCCCAAGTCCAAGTGGGTTCAGGCAGAACTGATGTATTTCCAAGACTCTCCCCAGGTTTACAGCTCACAGCACAGAAATGCGCCCACATGGTTCGTCAAGGGCAGCCCACACAGTTGGTGCCTCCTGCCAGTTCCAATTGGTCAGACCTTCCTTCGGATGCTCTGCTTTGAACTTGTTTTCCCGGAGACAGATTAACTAAGGCAGTGGTCTCTACCCTGTTGCCAGCCGGGACTCTTATTGTTGTTTACTTGACATGGGGGAAATCCCACCCAGGGCCTGTCACTCTAAAACAACCCACGAAAAACAGTTGCTTTTCAATTTAAAAGTTAATTAAAACTGATTTCTAGTACTAAAAGCATCATGGTGCTTCCAGCACACAGGCTACAAGCTACAGGACAGCAAAATCTACCAGGACTCCCTAAACTTTTATTTTTAAAAGATTCCTTTTCCTCAACCAAAAGATAACACCACAAAATGATGAAGCAAATCTTTCAACACTGGATTGCTTAGAAAATCCCAGCCAACTGTCCCAGAGTTTTGAAGGGCACCCACGTGTCTACACTTGCAATTGCAGTGTTGGGCAACTAATGAAACTCAATACGGTTCAGAAATCACAACATTATAATGAGGTGGTTGCCTTTTTACAACTATTTTATATTGATTGTACTAACCTTCTTCGTTTAAACTTTTCCACATGTTTAAATCCATTTTCTTTAAGAAAAAAAAGTAACTTTTCCCCAAGACCCCCAAAGAAATAAACACTATATATGAATAACACTTGTAATGTTACTGAGCAGTGCCAGCCATTGAGGGGGAAAAGTTGGCCCAGATCAGCAAATTTCTCTTCCTTCCAAAAATAAAAAAGGCAACAACATCAGCACAATTTCCTGGTTTCTTTGTTTCTTTTTCTCTGTTAAGTTGTGGTTTCCTTAGTTGCAGAAATGGGCAGTATAATCAGAGTAACACTGATACCATACTGGAAAGGGCCTGAAATTAGCAGAGGTAAAATTCAATTAATTTGATACTTTATTTTAAAATGTTTTTCTAGTCTCTCCTTGATTCACTACCAAAAACAAACAAATAAATAAATGAATAAAGTTTATGCAACACCTACTATGGTAGTCAGAATTCTAAATATGGCCCAAACAAAATTCCTGTCTCTTGACAATTCAAACATTTATCTGGAGTTATTTTGCTGGTGGATTTGAAATCTCAACTCAGTCGACCTTAAAATATGAGATGTGAACTGGACTCAGTCGGACAAGCTCTTTAAAAGCAGAGAGGTTTTTGTTCCCTGCCCCTGCCCGCTGCCCCCAGCTTTTGGCAGAAGGAGAAGTCAGACAGATTCAAAGCACAAGAAGGATTCTGCATGCCCGTGGTGGTTGAGAAGACAAAGAAGCCAAGTGTAAGAGTCAAAGGACAGCTTCTAGGAGCTGAAAGCAGCCCCCAATAAAACCAGCTGGGTGGGTGGGGCCCCAGTCCTACATCCACATCAAATTGAACTCTGCCAAGAACTTGAATGAGCTTGGAGATGGATTCTTTCTTCTCTAAATGAGCACCCAGCCGAGCCAACACCTTGATTTCAGCCGCGTGAGACCCAGAAAACCAGCCAAGCCTACCCAAGCTTCTGCCCTACAGAAATGTGAGATAATTGATTGGTATGGTTTCAAGAGCTGGGAGATTTGTGGCGCTTCTGTATGCACCAATAGAAAAGTAACACACCTACTATACGCACGGTTCTGGGCTAGAGGGTTCCCAGATCAAGTGTGGAGACTGACGACATCAGCGCCTGAGCAGTTTTTTTCCAGAACATAAACTAAGAGAATCCCTTCCTTGTACATGTCCAAAGAGCTGCGTGGCACAAGGTCCTTCCGTGCTTTAAGACCAGAAGCAAATGTGCAACAGGAAGGGGTTCATTCAGATGACAAATTGCAGATTAAAACCCTCCAGTGCTCAGCAGATTGAACAACTGGAACTAGTCTAGCACTGAGCTAAGAATTAACCTTACCCAGATAGTTTGAAGATTAAATGAAAATAAATAAAACTGTAGCAGTTATCAGAATCAGAATTCCTGAATCTAACTGGCTTAAACAATAGGGAAATGTCCTACATGACATAAAAGAAAGCCCCAAGTTAGGAGAGACCAAGGCTGATTCAGTCAACGACAACTGTGAAGACTCAGATTCTTTCCATCCCTCTGGCCTGCCAGTCTGGGGTAGTTTTATTCTCTAGTTGGCAGTAAGATGGCTACAGCTGCTTTGGTGTTCACACTCAGAAACATCGCTTTCCCAAAGCAGAAGATTAGGGTCAAGGGAACATTTTCCCAGAGGCGGCCTATCAGCTTTCCCCTCAAGTTTCTCTGGCCAGAATTTGATCTCACAGCCATGCCTAAACCAATCATGTGCAGAGGATAAGCATCCCCCCCAAAAGAAGAGACCCCAGAAAAAGCATACAGGCTTCCAGAAGCAAATTCCTAAACTAAATCAGGGTTTTATTAGCATAGAAGAGATGGGTAAGGATGCTGGGTGGGCAGCCAAGAGTATCTTGTACAGAAGCTCTTAGCACAGGGCTGGCACAAAGTATAGTTGTCCCTTGGTATCCACGGGAACCAGTTCTAGGGCCCACTCAGCTACCAAAACCTGCAGATGCATAAGTCCCTTAGTTGGCCCTCTATAGATACAGGTTCTGCATCTGCAGATTCAACCACAGTTGAAAATGGTTGGTTCAATCCTCAGAGGCAGAGCCTCAGAATCTTCAGATATGGAGGGGGCCTGTGGTAAACATTCACCTTTTGGCTGTAATATTCAGTACTTACGCCTTATCTCACTTAATCCTCACAATGATTCTAAAGAGAATTGTTATTTATTTTATTTGTCACTCAAGAATATGTTTATTGCTTTTACAGAGAGAGAAAGGGAAAGATAGAGAAAGAAACATCCATGTGAGAAACATCAGTTGGCCTCTCACACGTGCCCCAATCAGGGATCCAACCTTTCTAGTACAGGGGACAACACTCCAACCACCTGAGCCACTCGGCCAGGGCACAGGCTTGTTGTCATTGTTGTTGTTATAAAATATATTAATGTTAAATAAAATAAAGTTAAAAGAGATGACTAATCCATTCAAGAACCAGGATTTAGATCCAGGTCTAACTGATACTGATTCAGAAAAAGTATTTTCTCAGCTGGAAAAGAACAGCTCCAAGTGTCTACTGGAGATTGTTCTAGCCTCTTAAACCAGGCTGAGTGACTATGACATAAACCTGGATGAAGATTAGGACTCCTGTGGGGACAGGGCACTGGTGAGAACCTGTGACATATATCCAGCCTCATCAGGAGAAGAAAGCCCTGGAACAGACTGAAAATGGGAAATATAACCTTCAAGTGGAACCCTGGGGCTTCCTTGATCCTGCTCTCCCTTGTAAATTAAAATAGGATGCAAAGGTCCACAATGCCAGATGTTTTTCTCTCACCACCAATGTTTCAGTGCTGCCTCAAAGCATCATTTCAGCTTAAACTGTGGACTAAAGTAAAAGGAATGCCTCTACTTTCTTCTAGGTAGGCTTATCTCAGACAGGCTTCCCCCACAGAATGGCAGAATAGTTCTCACTCCCCTAGGCTTAAACTTGTACAGTAGAAGGTAGCGTGTCTTCCCTGGTAGCTCCAGCTAGGTCCCAGAGTTGGGCTCTGATTGGCTCTAACAGAGTCACGTGTCCATCCTTGAACCAATCTCTCTGCAGTTAGGAAAATATCATTCTTTGACTGACCAGACATGGATCAAAGCATGTAAACCCTGTGGGCTGTGCTGGGGAGCAGTGGGTTCCCAAAGAAAGTCAGGGAGTATTACTAAAAACAGAAAGAATGAATACTGGGTAGGAAAATCACAGATGTCCACCAAATAGTCTGGTGCTTGTACCCTCAATAAGATAGCTTCTTCCTTCTAACAACAATAGCCCACTGCGTCATATCATTGCCAGCCTGGATGGCAACCCCAAATTCCATCCCCAGGCACGAAGCCATGCACATCAGACGAGTAGAGGACAAGGGAGGGACAAAGAGGGACCACACCAAATTCCCTTTGCACCAACCATTAGGAGTAGTTTGAATATTTTCTATCCTGCTCCCATCAGACTTGAATCGTACTGAACCCTATGAAACCCTACAAAATTGCCACTTTTCATAAATTAAAAACTATCAAATATCAGCAATTTCACACAGTTCATCCTAAAACCATGAATAGATTTTGCATAAATTCACTAAGCCCATCCATATTATTAAAGGCTAATATTGATTTAGACTTTGTATCAAGCCTTTAACTCTAGCCTTAAAAGTTTAATACTAAGTACTTTAAACTCTTTTAATTTTTAAAAAAACTATGCAAAGCTGTAACAACAGAGAGCAGAGCAGCGGTTGCCTGCTGGTGCGAGAAGACAGACTAGAAAGGGGTACGAGAGAGCCTTTAGGGGTGAAGGAAAGGATCTATGCAATGATTGTGGGGGTGGCTACACAACTGAATGCATTTGTCAAGGCTCATCAAACTGTACACTTACAGCTGATGAATTTCATTGTATGTAAATTATGCTTCACCAAAGGTGACCCTCCAAAAGACTAAATTAAAAATAAAAAAAAAAACTAATGAAGAAGTGTTTTACTGATAAAGAAACTAAACCAAAATATATAACTGTTTGGCTAAGAACCAGTGGAGGGTGCATAGTGAGATTCACGTACTGATAATGTAGCCTCTCTGCTAGGCTCTCCTCCTTCCCGTGGTAACGGCAGCCTGATTCTGTGATCTCAGCCCATGGGGTTTGGGGAGCACTGACTGCATCTCTGGAGCCAGAAGAAAACCTATAATAAGCCACTCAGCAAAGCCCATCTCCCCAGTCTGTGGGGCAGGTACTTCACATAGTTGGAGCTTATGAGAATAAAGCCTAGGTTTTTGTGGGAGTATTATTATAAGAGATCTTTTTCTCTGAGGCAGTTCAGGAGCCAATGGAGAAAACTGTGTGGCTATAATTAACCTGAGAATAAAAACACAAAGGAAAAAAGAATTGAGAAAGAGCAAGAGTGCCCACGTCCTGATGACACTGTTCAAGTCCCTGGGTCAGGCCACACCTGATAGCTGAACTGCCCGTGAAAACATCAGTTACGAGAGCCAAACAGGCTCATTTTGCCCAAGCCAGCTTGATTTGTGTTTTCTGTCATTTGCATCCCTAAAGGTCCTATTCAGAATTAGCATCTTTGCAGATGTGATGAGGTCATACTAGCTTAGGAAAGCCAATACTATCTGTGTTCTTATGAGAAGACAGAGAGACATGAACCAATACAAAGGGAGATGGCCATGGGAAGGCAGAGGCCACAACGGATGCAGCTGCCAGCCAAGGAAGGCCAATGGATGCTGACGCCACCAAAAGCTAGGACAGGCAAGGAGTCTCCTCCAGAGCCTTCAGAGGGAATATGCCCTGCAAACATCTTGGTTTCAGACTTCTGGCCCCCAGAATTGTGAGAGAATAAGTTCCTGTTGTTTTATGCCACCGCTTTGTGGGGCTTTGTTAAGGCAGCCCTTGGAAACCAGCACTGATTTCGGTACCACGAATTAGAATGCTGCTTAACAGTATCTAAAACATGGCTTTGGAGTTGAGTGATGGGTTGAGGCTGGAAGAAATCTGAGGTGCATGATAACAAAAGCTCAGGCTGCCTTGCGGAGCCCGCTGGCAGAAATAGCAACATTAAAAGCAGCTCCAGTGAGAGGTCGGGAAGGAGAGAGGACAACTGTAGATAAAGGCCCAATTATCTTAGAGAATACACGTACCGTCATGAACTGAATGTTGCTAGAAATAGAAATGGTAAAGGTACTTCTGATGAAGCCTTAAAAGGAAATTATGAACATGCTGCGGACACTGGAGATCCTTTCTAAAAAGTGGCAGAAATTTGCTAAGTTATATTCAGCCATTAGATGGAAAGTAGAATTTGAAATGATAAAATTGGATATTTAGCTAAGGAAACTTCAAAGCAATATATGGAAGGTATGGCCTGTTTTCTCCTTGCTGCTTATTTTAAAATTCAAGAAAAAAGACATAAATTGAGGATGAAATTGTTAAACAAAAAGGAACCAGCACTTGGTAATTTGGAAAAATTTTAGCTTGCCCAGGTAAGGAAGAGGAAAGAGATTAGGCATGAGCCTCATGGATCTGATCACCCATCTAAATAGAAGCTGGGGACAGATAGCAGCCCAGACAGAAGTCAGGATCACCCAGGAAGACTCCAGGGAAAACCCTGCTGGGTATTGGCATGGATCCCCTTGACATTCAAGGAAGGCTACACATTTTTAAGACAATTGCATCAGTAGAAACACTGTAAGCCTGGACTGAAAGAGACGGAGATGGGATGAAATTAAAGAATGACAACAGTGTGGTGAATGCAGGGGGACAGGTGGAGGGTGCAAGGGGACTAAACGGTAATGGAAGAAATTACAATTAAAAAATTTTTTAAACGAAAAATGACTCTGAGGGCGGAGTCATAGATTCAGAGGCTACAGAAGGTGGGAACGAAAGGGTGGGGTGGCCACCTGGGGCCCAGAGGGTGAAGCTTCCAGCCACAAGTATTACTCTCAGGTTCTGAAACCCAATAGGACTTGCCCTGCCTGGCTGCACACTTGCTTGTCAGTCATGACCTCTTTATTTTCATTTGGAGTGTGAGTGCCTATCCTTAGGCTGCCCCACATCGGATTTCTGAAAGCACACCACTCGTTTCACAGGTCCATACGTGGAGAGTGATCTTGCCTCAGGATGAATCCTACTTGGAATCTTTCCCACACCTGATTTGGATGGTTTAGAGGGTAAGATTTGGGTCCTTCTGCATTGATTATATTTAAATAAGATTTTTTGACTTAGAGTTGATGCTGTGATGGGTTAAGATTTAAGGGATGTTGGGATGGAGTTGAATATATTTCGCACATGGAAAGAAAATGAGTTTGGGGGAGGTAGGGGGGAGAGAATAGTTTATTTGGGGTTGAATTGGGACCCCTCAAAAGATATGTTGAAGTTTTAACCCAAGGTACCTGACAATGTGACTTCCATTGTCCAGAATCATGAGATAAAAACTCCTGGTTTTGCCCTGGCCTGGGAGTTCATTTGGTTGGATCTCTCTCTCTCTCTCTCTCCCTGCCCCAATGCCTCTAATAAAATTCAGAGGATTAATAAAATTTTTTTAAAAAATAAAAACAAATTCTTATTGTTTAAGCCAGTTTGCGGTAGCTCATTAGTAGGAAGCTAACACAGGGAAAGACTCACCCAGCTTCCCAGAGCCAGCCAGTGGCAAAAGTATAAACCATGAACCCAATTTATACACTGATTTAGCTTACAAACAAAAAACCCCAGAAGTTACATAAGTAAATATTTTAATAACTATTTCTTCTACAAACAATTGACTGTTCCCATTACTGCATTTAGAGATAAAATACCCAGAAGAGAGGACAGACAGCAGAGCATGTGCACATATATTTATGTAAAAACAGAGCAACATAAAATTGGCACTGAGGTTCTTACTTCCCTTTGTATAAAGAAAAGCAAATTTGAAACAAAACTTATAACACCAAATTAGCAAATCTTTTTCATGGAAACATGAACACACTATGTTCTTTAAATGGGGTGAATTTGACTTGCCCTATATATGCAGAGAGACAAATTCCTATATTTAGCTAATTCTTCAGTATTAGCCAACAGGAACAATTCTTTTCCTTTTATACTGTTTATATCACTGGAAGCCAGAGCTCTCTTTTTTGTGTTTTGTACAGTCTGCTCTGTAAGAAGTATTAGCTAAGGGTGATTAATAGCAGATTCTTGAATCCAGCTCCTCCGCTCCATGATATTCCAACATTGCATGCAGAACTGAAGGATTTAAAAATATCGTTCAACTAGGACATTAAAAAACAGTTTGCCTTTTCTTGTTTTTCACTGGAGGGTTGATGAGTGATACTGACCACTCTAAAATAAATACATACAAGATAAAGTCTCATGTGGTTCCAAAGTACTCATTACTGAATTCATCTCGAGTCAGACTTAGATGTAAACAGACATACAATAACTGAAGATGAAACAACCTCTGCAGAGATGATGTATGGCTCCCCTGACAAATAGAAGAACCCTGCAGTTAGAAAACTAAGACACTCTCATGATAAAATAATGCAGAAGTGAAGCACCTGTCACAGGACCTGAGCTCTGGACAATAGAAATAGCTGAGTCCATCTGGTTCACAGACGCACTGGAGGTCTTGGGTGGTTTGATACATGATTCAGTGATGACCAAAGAGGCGAAGACAGATCACACTGGTGGGAACATGAGCACTACTCATTCGTTTCTCCACTCGCTAGTTCACTGGCACTTTTCTGTAAAGAACAAACTGTAGGTGTGGGCCTTTCAGAGCCCTTGTCCTACCTTTTGTTTCAATCTCCAATTTTCTGCAGGACAGTTGGGGACCTGAGCATAAAGGCAACACACAGGAAGAAGTGGAGAGACAGCCAAAGTGTGCAGGTCCTATGACGTTGTTCTGATCCGGGGATGAAACGGGGTCTGGCCTGTGGGTCCAGAGGAGATGCCCAGGGCAGTGGCTCCCGATCCAGGCCTCAGCAACCAGCGCTCAGTGATCAGCTCAGAGCTGGGCACACGACTTGGGCTAAATTTGCTGGGTCAGTGGGAGGCAACCAGCCTCAGTCCTGAGACATCTGTGTTGAGCTTTCAGATGTAGATTCTTCCTGTCCACCTGAGCTGGGTCGGGGGAGTCGTAGGGCTGGCCCTGTGGTACCCAGCCTGCTTTAGAACGAACTAGCCCAGGCAGATGGGATTGAAGCATGAGGCCATGGAAGGAGGATCCACGTGTTTTTGCAACACCATCTGAGCCCCTGTGCTCATCCTTGCTTTAAGCTTGAGGCCAGATCTCCCTTGAACTTCGTTGTAAATTTTCTTGTTGTTATGCTACTTTGCGTTGAGTTTTCTGTTACAACTGAAACAAACATAACCAATAAGCAAGGCCTTTTCTATTTTTAAATTCAGCGTGAGCTGGTTCTTTCTGAAACCATCTCTGAAAAGTATTACTGAAGGACCTGAATCCATTACCATGTATTCCAAGGCCAAGATTAGAATTATTTATCCTGGAATGACCAGGAATGTCATCTAAAATAACTCAAAGGCTGGTTCACAGTGGTGAAAACACAGTGGTCATTGTAAAAAAGACTAATCCTCACAGCTTCCTTTTGCTAATGCCAAAGCATCATTTTCAAAAGAATAAGCAAGTTGAGTGCTGTGGCCCGTATTTGCCTTGATGCAGAACTGTGACTTAACAGGAACCAAGTAGGATCTTGCCTGAGTGTCAGCAGAAGCAACAGATGGGTGCTCTCCCACCATCATTCAAGGCCAACAAGAATCTATCTAAACAAACAAAAGCTCTATATACAGCTCCAGGCCACAGAGGCCCCACCACACCACATGAGATGTAGACTCTTCACTGCTGTGGTCTGGCTTATAAACCCTGTGTATTCTCCACTTGACTGACATGAAAACAAAACTCTGGAAATAGTTCATTTTCTGGAAATTTCCTCTCGCAGCCATTTGAGGTTCTTAGACTTGAACCAGTACCATTCCTGAAATAGCCTTTAAAATTACCAATGTTCTCGTCAGACAACCTCTTCTCTCCCAGGATTTCTCTTTTGTTTCCTTTTTCCTATTTTTCCCGATTTTACTCACCTTGACGAAGAATTCATTATTAATATTTTCACCTGGCACAATAGAACTTCTCAGATACATAATTTTGAAGAAAAACAAAAACCTGCAGTGGCCATTCCTGGGATGGTTTTCATCTATTTTGAATTGGAGTAGATTGGCACTCGGGAAACTTGTGCAACACCGATCAAAGAAAAATGAGTTTGGAAGGTCTGGTTCACAACACTCAAAAACAAAAACAGTCTTGTTGGCTGAAAACAAAATGCCTTCTGTGTAATTAACCACGATGTCAGTGCTAGGCTAAACTCCTGTTCCTCCCAGATCCCACCCAGAAGAATCTGAAATGTGGAAGAAACCTCATCTGTGAGTTAGACAGTTCAGAGGCTCTCCATTCCGGGAGACTCCATTCCAGCGGGGCAGAAAATGCCCCCCGCAGGCTGGGGAGGGAATGCTGGGGCAGACGTGTCCCAGCCCATGCGCAGCGTTGCCCAGCACTGCAGGCACTGTGAAGAGGTCATCCTCAGTCTGCATTCTGAGGTGGCTCAGACTTCACCGTCAGGGTGCTTCCTGGAATGTCATCATTCGGGGATCCCATCGTCAGGGCTATATCACAACTAAGATTTGATCAAAAAGAAGCACTGCTCCTTAAGGAAAGTAAAAAAGAGAGAGAGAGACTCAAAAAAAGTGAAAAGAAAAAAAATAAAACATTTCTTTATTCTGGATGGTAATGTTGGGGTTTGTTGTATTAGTCACTGTCCTTCTCTAAAAGTTTCAAAGGAACAGCGGAGTGTGGGAGAGTCCTGACTTTTGAACCCAGATACCTGGCCTCTCCCTTCTCTCTCCCCATCACCACCTGTGATAACTTTATCTGAGTCCAGTTCATCTCAGGCTTCCACTGCTCCCATCTGTGCGAAGGTCTATCTTCTCTGTATGGTCTACGGATTTTTTACCCTAAGAATGTTCTTAACCAAGTTGGCCACAGTTTGGGAACTGAGAAGAGGAACAGGTAAGGGCATGTATTCTGATCATGGCTGGATGTCAAAAGAAGACAGAGAGCAGGTCAATTAGGAGGCACGGAAGGAAAGTGTCAAACTTGAAGCATCTTATAAAGCCGCAGATTGGCAAAGACATCTTCTACCAAAACATGAAAATGTCCCTTCTTATGGATATAGGAGGCTGAAACTCAGTGTGGAGGCAATTCTGCAAACAAAGCAGGCAGTCCAACCTGCTCTCAGGATTGTATTCTTCATTGCCAGAGCTGCTTCTCTCAACCTGCTTCAGCCATGCATTCAGTCCCCTCGGAGCACACCGATGCTCACCTACACTCTAGAGAAGCTTCTACGACAGGCACTGGAGACACAACCAAGATAAGGCAGCTCCTGCCATCAGGGAGCTCTGCGCCAAGGAGGCCTCTGAAACCAGGGAGAGGCTGAAGGCAATGCTGCACTATCAGACCCAAGCACAGCTCCTCCCATTTAACTCGTATCCTTTTGGTTCGTTCTGAATACCAGATTAAGACCTGTTTCTAACTAAAACTTACACGCTATGGAAATGAGACAAGAAAACCGCAAGTATCCCAACATGTCCCCCCTCTTCTTCTTGGGTGAAAATTTACATGGATTCTCCACTTTCTCCCCATTCATAAATGAATGTGTGTGCACATATGTGCATACTTATATGTCACTATAGATAAAGAAGTAGATATATTCTATGCATGCATATGTATAGATAGATACAGATAAAGCTATAGGTAGAAATACACCCTATGCATGCTCTTGGACAAGGTGCTTTTTTCTGTTAATTAATATAACTCAGACCTGGTTCCCAAGGAGGACAGAGGTCAAGAATTCCTGAGACCCCAGGCTATGTTCAGTCTGCAGGAGTGTTTCGTTTGGCCTAAGGAGTGAGGTCTGCACAATGTTTTAAATTTCAATTTGTTGCCAACATTTTTTTAAGTCATGGGATAATTCACTTCGAATATGGATTTTCAGCCCTCACAACAGCAGAGCCACCTTTGCACACGGCCACAGTGGCTGGGGCCAAGTGGCAGAGATCCCACTCCCCTGCTCTGCCATGGTAACCCCAACCTGAGGTTCAGAATCCCTATTATTTGCAACCTGACACCTGGCCTACTTGACTTCTACCTGCTACAGGCCTAGCCTGGTGGGTTCTGGAACCTGCATTCTCTGGAACATTGAATTCTGACTCATTCATGGGAAGGCTCACTGGGTCGGGACGGAGATGAGGAAAGGATGATTTACGGAGGATGTAGCATTTGGGCTTCACTTAAAGAGGTAAAGTCTTTCCCGAGAAAGAGAATCTTTATCTCTAAAGCAATAGTAAAAAGAATTCAGTTACTTTAAATAAGGAAATCCTAAAAGTAATGATACAGGGTGCAGCGGGGGTTGGGGGGGGGCAAAAAAAGATTTGGAATGGTGTCCAGAACTCAAAGTATATAAGAATATTGGAGGAAACATTATAAAGATGTCCTCACCCCCCCACCCACCCACCCACAACCAGGTGTCAGTTGGGGGAAGGGATGAATGGAGCAGGGCCATTGAGAGCTGTTTTGCATAGCAACAGTTTTGCAGCTCATCTCTGGAATGATCATTTAACATATCTATAACCTTTAACTGGTTTCATAGATATGTTAAAGACTGTGGCCAAGTTTTGAGCCAGGGAGAAGTGAGTGGCTTCTACCCAGGATGGAACTGGGGTCTGGTGCTCTGAGAGGGGGCCTGTGTGAGAGCCATGTGGCTTTAGCAGAGTGAGGACCCCCTCTTGGTCAGGTGAAGGGGAGAGCCACGCTGTTTTAGAAAGATGTAGACCCCTGTAGCCATTAGGAGAGAGAGCCACACAGTTTTGGCAGTGTACAAACCCACTCTGGGCCAGGTAAAAGGGAAGACCACGCAGCTTTGCCAGAATGGAGATCCCTGTGGCCAGGTGAAGAAGAAAGACGCGCTTTTGGTGGAGTGCGGCTTTGGTGGAAGAGGCCCACGCGGCTTTGGGGCGCCCCCTTTGGCCGAGTGGCCTGGAAAGCGGGAGAGACTTTGACTGGAACTTGGTACAAAGAACTCTTGCCAGTGGAAGGTGTCACATGCCTTTGGATTAATTGGAGATCCTGCCTAGACAGTGACACAGCTGACGGTGCCAATGGCCTGGAAAAATGGACATGTGCTCTTTTCCTGATTTACGGTACCCGGAGTTGGGACAGTGGGAGAAGGGAGCGCTGTGTGTGTGTGTGTGTAGGTGTATACCCTTAAAGACTTTAATATTTTAGTGAAGGCATTAGGCCTGAATAGCATTAAATAAACATTTTGTTTCCTTTTCACAAATCTCTGGCATTGAGAGATGTGTTTCCAATTGGCGGTGGACAGAAGAGCCCAGTAGATAATAGTATATTGTCCTTGGGAGGGACCCCTGTTTTCTGTAGCAGTTTTTCGGCATCCGTCGGTGGGCCAAGTATTGCCCCCCACCCTTGGACCCCTGTTCAGTAACAGTAATACTGACTGAGCAGTGAGCTAAGTTTTCATAAGGACTCATTGGCTACTATTGATACAGGGTGCAGCCAAAGGCGGGGGGGGTGGGAGGGCAGAAAAGATTTGGAATGGTGTCCAGAACTCAAAGTGTACAGGAATATTGGAGGAAATATTAAGATGTCCTCACCCCCCCACCCCCAAGGTGTGAGTTGGGGGAAGGGACACATAAACCAGGAACATGCAGGGCTGTTTTGTAAAGCCACAGCCCTGCAGCTAATCCATGGCCTGGTCATTTAACATATCTATAGCCTTTGGCGGGTCACTTGGATATGTTAAATGGCTGTGGCCATGCTTGGAGCTAGGGGAATGAAGTCACTTCCCCCCAAGATGTGACTGGGGCAGATCCCCTGAGTTACAGCGCCTGCGTGGGGGCTTGGAGGAGATTGGCTCTAGGACATGGGACCATACCTGCCCAGACTAACAATGGCAGCTCAGTAAACTTATGATAATACAGAAATACTGGCAGGTGTAACTGATCGTGGGAGGAGTCGGAAATAGGGGTACAGAGGAAGATGGGCACCGGGGGATTTAAACCCAGACACGGCAGCCATTAGGGGGAAAGACACGAGGTTTCAGCAGAGTGAGGACCCTCTGTAGCCATTAGGAGAGAGAGAGCCACACGGGTCTCAGCAGGGTGCAGACCCCCTCTTGGCCAGGTGAAAGGGAAGACCACGCAACTTTGCCAGAATGGGGATCCCTGCGGCCGGGTGAAGAAGAAAGACGTGCACTTTTGGTGGAGTGCGGCTTTGGTAGAAGAGACCCACACAGCTTTGGCGTGCTCCCTTTGGCTGAGTGGCCTGGAAACCAGGAGAGACTTTGACTGGAACTTGGTACAAAGAACTCTTGCCAGTGAGAGGTGCCACATGACTTTGGATTACTTGGAGATCCTGCCTGNTCGGAAATAGGGGTACAGAGGAAGATGGGCACCGGGGGATTTAAACCCAGACACGGCAGCCATTAGGGGGAAAGACACGAGGTTTCAGCAGAGTGAGGACCCTCTGTAGCCATTAGGAGAGAGAGAGCCACACGGGTCTCAGCAGGGTGCAGACCCCCTCTTGGCCAGGTGAAAGGGAAAAACCACTCAGCTTTGCCAGACTGGGGATCCCTGCGGCCAGGTGAAGAAGAAACACGCGCTTTTGGTGGAGTGCGGCTTTGGTAGAAGAGACCCACGCAGCTTTGGCGTGCTCCCTTTGGCTGAGTGGCCTGGAAACCAGGAGAGACTTTGACTGGAACTTGGTACAAAGAACTCTTGCCAGTGAGAGGTGCCACATGACTTTGGATTACTTGGAGATCCTGCCTGGACAGGCAGGCGACACAGCTCACGTGCCAGCGGCCTGAAAAACGGACGTGTGCTCTTTTCCTGATTTACGGTACCCGGAGTTGGGACAGTGGGGGAAGGGAGCGCTGTGTGTGTGTGTGTAGGTGTATACCCTTAAAGACTTTAATATTTCAAGGAAGGCATTAGGCCTGAATAGCATTAAATAAACATTTTGTTTCCTTTTCACAAATCTCTGACATTGAGAGATGTCTTTCCAATTGGCGGCGGGCAGAAGAGCCCTATAGATATTAGTGTATCATCCTTGGGAGGGGCCCCTGTTTTCTGTAGAAGTTTTTGGCATCCCTCGGTGGGCCAAGTATTGCCCCGCCCCAGACCCTTGTTCGGTAACACTATGGCCATGTTATTCAGAAATATACAGCTTTGAGNTTCCTGATTTACGGTACCCGGAGTTGGGACAGTGGGAGAAGGGAGCGCTGTGTGTGTGTGTGTAGGTGTATACCCTTAAAGACTTTAATATTTTAAGGAAGGCATTAGGCCTGAATAGCATTAAATAAACATTTTGTTTCCTTTTCACAAATCTCTGACACTGAGAGATGTCTTTCCAATTGGCAGCGGGCAGAAGAGCCCTATAGATATTAGTGTATCGTCCTTGGGAGGGGCCCCTGTTTTCTGTAGAAGTTTTTGGCATCCCTCGGTGGGCCAAGTATTGCCCCGCCCCGGACCCTTGTTCGGTAACACTATGGCCATGTTATTCAGAAATATACAGCTTTGAGAGCCTCAAAATTCAGGCCAGCCACTGATGCAGACACCAGCCCACAGTGTCCGTGTCATTATGGAGGAAATGAGACATTCACACAGACTACTGAGTCCGGTGGAGGAAAAGGGAAAGCATGACTTTTCTCTCAAGGGGAGCAAAAGCCACAGCCCTTGCCATGACCAGCCTTTATTGGGTTTCTCAGCACATTACATGAAGGTCCTCACTTACTCTGCACAGGTTGCTTTAGGGGGTTACCTTTTACAGAAAACAAAGGAACCAGTGCTGCTAATCACATCACAGAAGAGGGATATTTGCAAATGAAAAGGCAAAAGTGGTTGGACCAGTTACACTGGAGGACTAGGAAGGTTTAGCATGGATTTTAGGAAGTTACTTTGCAGTAAAGGTTTGCCACAAATCCAGGTGAGGGAGTTGTTTAGTAAAAAGCAAGACTCAAAGTGGCCTAGGCACATAGCAGGCCTGATTCCCCACCGGGGAACCTATCCCTGGGCGTGGGTCCTCTGCATCTCCTAGTGGGAGCTGGGCCCATGCCATGCAGAACTGTCTCCTACAAGCCATTCACTTAAAACTAGCAAAAGCAAGAGCTACATGCTGTGGGCATCTCTGAGTGCCCCCCAGAGAGAAGAGGCTCAGCTCCCCACGGCCCTGATTCCTGTTACTTGGTCTCCTGGATGTGCTTACTATCTCAGGAGGTAGTGTCCATGGACAACATGAAACAAAGTGCACAAAAAGGAACAGGCAGTTTGTGAAAAGGCCAGCTGCATTAGTCAGGATTCTTTGGTTTCAAAAATACTCATTGTGTCCATTTAAACCAAGAGGGAATGTTCTGAAAGCCTATGGGGAGCTCACAGAATCAACAAGAAGACTGAAGAACAAATCTTGAGAATGAAGGAACAAGAGCCACTGTGGATTCACAAGTGGCAGGAATTATTCAATACCATGGTCAGGAGAGCACCAGAGAAAGTGTCTTGGGAGAGGATGACTGGCCGGCTTTGGGCCAGGAGCTTCCCCCTAGCTAGCTAGGACGTCATTGAGGAAGCATCCAAAAGAAGACAGGAACAGATGATAAGGGAGAAAGTGTGTCATACTCACTGTCTTTGTTATAATACATTAAAGGTGGCCAGGTGTCCGCTCTTTCCTTGCCTTGCAGGGATAAATCGGACGTCACCTGGTGGCTTCAACTCCACTGCCAATGTTGAACAACATGATGAGGAAGCCCAGAAGCAAAGATAATTGGAGGACATAAAACCAAATCTTCAGCCTGCTGTCCCCAACAAAAATAAAACAGCATGTTTTGCTATAGAACTCTGTAAAGCAAGAGATGAGTTTGTGGCTACTTTGATCTGTGACCCATGACTCAGATCAAAGGAGGAAACTGTGAAAGTTACTTTCCTTCCCAATCTCTTCTATCTGCTTGTATTAAAGACAAGACATGGCAAGAGACAAACATGAAGGCTGAGCACCATGTCACTGGCCCTGTGAGGGAAGGAGCCCAGATCCGCACAGGCCAGCTGCAGATGGACAGGAGAGCATGGTGCCAGGTGGTCTGCAGATCTGCCCCCGATCCTTCCACTAAACCTGCGTAGGCAGACAGGCAGGTGTGGGGAAGAAAGCATCCCCAATTCAGGAGGTCCTTCCCCTCTTGTCCCAAATTCTTCATAGTTAAGAAACGTTAAAGATTTGACAATCCTACAGGGATACCTTATATGGTGATCCATATACTAACACTGGAGCCTTCCAGTCAAGAGTTTTGCAACAAATTTACCACAGCCTAAGACACTGCCTGAAGTGAACTGTCTCATTACCATGCCTGCCCCTCACCTCCCACCACACACAGACACGTACCCACTGAGACAGGAAGACTAAACCCCCCGGGAAAGGCTGCTGGTATGGAAAAATTCTTGGTCTAGTCTGAATTCTCTAGAGACTGGTTCCGGCAATACAGGTGCTCCTATCCTGTGACTGCATATAGTCTCTTTAACCAATAAAATAAGGAAAGTGTTTATTTTCAAGGTGCCTTTCTTCATCCACAGCTTCTCTTAGCTTCCTTCTCCACTGACTGGCATTCAGCACCTCTGTGTGCCAGGACATGTGTTACATCTTTCAGTGTTCCATACAGCCCTTTCCTAGAGGGAAGTAGTAAAGGTCAGTTCTACGGACAAGGCAGCTCAGGGAGATGTGGCTCGTGTTCACGTTTCTAAGTCACTAGCAAATAATGGGATGGTTTCATAATCCACCAAAAGCCCAAGCTCTTTCCCTACTGGGTCCCTGACCTTCATCTCAGCAGCAACCCACGCAGTGGCTGGCCATGAGTAAGATGGGGACCCTGTTTCTCTGAGCCACTGGCCCAGCGTTGCACACACAGTAGGCCCATGCCCTGTTTATGTATATCAAATGGACATATAGGTGGTTGACTGTATTAATGAATGAGTAAATGCTGACTTAGGGAGCAACTGAATTAAGCTACATCACCCAAGCAGCCTGATTTTTATCACACTTCAGCTACAGATTTGATGCTGCTGTGTGAATGTCCGTCCGTTGACAGCACATTCAGTGGTAAGGAAGGGAAAACCACTGAACGATGGCTTACACAATGAATCTTTCTCATGAATAATGGTATCCAGAAGAAGGTACTGAAGTGCAGGTACAGCTGTCTAAGAACACCACTGAGGTACCAGCCTTCCCCATCTTTCTAGTCCACCACCCTTAGCCAATGGCTTTCATTCTCACCGTAGCAGAAGGGCTGCTGCATCTCCAGGCATAGCATCCATCTTCCAGGTGGGAAAAAGGCAGAAGGGAGAAAAGTCTTCTCTTCACAAATCATTATGTTTTTAATTAATGAAAGAAACCATATATTGAAGCATCTGTCAACATCCCATTGGCCAGAACAAGGTCACATGGGCATTTGCAGATGCAACGGAGGCTGAGAGACCATGGAGAAGAAAAGGGAGAAGGGTTCGAGGCAGGCTCTGTGAGTCATCCCATAACGTCTACCATGATAGGTTCATTACTTAAGTACATGTCAATAATTTAAGCAGATTCAAGCAAAGGGAAAAAAGTTCTTTGTGGCTTTCTTCGTTCAAGAGCCAGTATAAAACCATACATAATTAGAGACTTGAAAATAAAAAATTTGGTGTCAATCCAACGCCAATCAAATTTATTCACTTCATGAACCCTTGTTGGGTCAAGGATAATTTTTGCAGTGAGCGGTATCTGACACATAAACAATACTTAGAGATGTTTATTGAGTGGAACTAGATCACATTTGTCTAATAATGAAGGAAAACATTTCCTTAGTGCTGAGCTCAATGGATTCAAAAGAAGTAGAAGACACGATTCCTACCCTTAAGGAGTTTGTAGTCCAACAAGGGGGCTCAACAACAGCAGCACATAATACAGGACAGTTACTTGCTAAACTGTATTAGACAGAGGCCCTGGGGGGTGTGGCTCAGTTGGTTGGAGTGTCATCCCATACACCGAAAGGCTGTGAGTTCGATTCCCAGTCAGGGCACATACCTAGGGGTTGTGGGTTTGGCAGGCAACCAATCGATGTCTATCTGTCTGTCTCTCTTTTTCCCTCTCTCTTTCTCTCCCCCCCGCCCCCTCTTTCTCCTTCCTTCTGTTCTCTCTAAAAGTCAACAAAAATAAATTTTAATGAAGAGAGAGACACAGGCAGCTTGAAAATAGAGAGGAGGACCATGGGTAAGGTGGACTTCCTAGGGAGTATGGGGCTTCATCTGGGCCTTAAACAAAAACACCTACTGCTCCTAACAGAACTGTCAGCCCCAGGAGAAAGTCTCAGAGCTGGCTCCTTTTCACCCCAATCCTTCAAGGTAGGTACAAACCCTCCCACTCCAGATGCTTAAACCCAGGTCTGCCTAGGCTGGGCTGGATCTCCGTAATTGGAGAGGAGAGTGGTGAGGAGCACCCCAGATAAGGAGCAAAGCAGAAGCACAGGTCCAGAGGTGGGTAAGAAAAGAGTGGACAACAAGCCAGCCCTGCTGGGGACTAGAATGGTCCACAGTGGAGAGAAGACAAGGCTGGCCAGGTAAGGTCAGAAAGCCATTAGAATATAAGAGGTCTGAACTTGGTGGGAGTCAGAGTATCAGAAGGGCCCTAGCTTATTAAATGTGACAATGACATGATGTAAACGTTACACTAAAGAAGCACATCAGACAGCCGCGTGGCAGGGAAGAGGGGAGGGGCAGCCTGGAGAGGAGGAAAATAGTGAGTTGGTTCCACCCTTCGTATTCCAGAGAACTTGGTCTCCCTTGGTGAGGGAAGTGTGTATCCCAGAGGTCAAAGGCCGGCTTACTCAGGGAGTTTGCCAGCCACCAGCCTTCTCTGCAACCACCTCCCCGGGGGCATATTTTAGGACATGAACCTGTCCCCTGGCCCTGCGGTACTGAACCTGGGTGGGTACATGATAAAAACACAGCCATCCTTTCTTCCTTCTAGGAATCTGGGCTGGGGACTCAAATCCCTCTAGTCCCTTAACTGCCAGCACTGGCCTTAGAAAATCAAGTAAATTTGAGGCTGAGGCCCACATTCCTGGCAAGGCAGAGAGACCAGGTCTGCAAAGAGACTAAAAGGAAAGCAGCAGATGCCAGTGAGTGGGAGAGAGATGTCTTGGTTGCTAGGAACACCTTTCTTCTGTGCCCCTCGCCCTCTGGAGGCCTGGTTATTCTGCTGCCCTTGGCTTTCTATCTTGATTGAAAAATCAACACAAAACAACAAAACCTCCTTTATGTAAACTAGCCTGAATGGGTTGCCTTCATTTGCAAACACACTAACCCCACTGGAGACAAAGATATTTCAAAATGAGACACAAGATGGGCTGGACAAAGGTGAATTCAGGCTTCTAGCTGTGATGTCCAGAAAATGAAAAGTGGGCACCTCCAACTGTCACAGGCTCAATATGATGGGGGGCAGGCACTGGGGAGAATGATGAGGCTGCTTTTGCAACTGTTGATGTGAAACCATGACGAGACTTCTCGCCCATGGCAGGTGGAATTATGTATCCAACCAGCCAGTGGAGCAAACTCATACCTGGCCAACAATCTGGCACCTGTATCCCCATATATCTAATACAAAGCTATAGAACAGGGGCAATATGTATACTTGCTCACTTACTCCAATATTAAATTCTTAACATAAGTACCAGAAAACTAAAGCAAGGCGGAAATGGGAGGGAGGCAGGGAGCATGGGGCGGGGGGCGGGCAGGGTTGGGAATATAAGACAGAAAGCTGTACTTGAACAAGAATTAAATTAAAAAATTATTTTAAAAAAAAGAAAACTAAAGCAAAATGTCTATTTTACCAAAGTAAAAACGGCAGATTAATCTTTCTGGTGTTATGCAAAGCTTAGATCGAGCACATCATTTGCAAAATGATCACCGATCTATTAGTGCCTCCCTTAATGATTGTTAAATTACCCCTTTAATGGATAATTAATGCATTTAATGTCTCTCACTATTATGATTACTTTTATGCAAATTTAGAATGATAATAGCTGACAAACACAATACTCCCTTTATCATAATTTAGCCATCTAAATGCCCTTGATACAAAACACAGGTCACCTTAAATGCTTTTAACAATAATTCAATTCAGTATTTCCTTTAAACAAAGAAATATGCATTCATTATACTTTGATTTCTCAAAGAGCTTTTCCTTCTCCCAGGGAGTTGCTCTGAAAATCTGCAACAAGAGGTCATCCTGATTTTCCAAAACAACATTTTTTCAGGAAGGTTTATAGAACCAAACATTATTTGTAAAAGTCTTCATGTCCCTTATTGGTGGCTGATAAAGGTAAATCACCAATCCTAAATCATATCATGAAACACAAATTTAGTAACTTACGTGCCAGTTTCCAAATTTTTTACCATCATATTTAGGAAATAAGCCACAAGGAAGTAAAAGGAAAAAAAAGACTTACTTAGAAACAAATTTTTCTCATTCAAAGAGCATTAGGATAATAACGGAGTGACTGCGCCTCCTTACTCAACCCTCCCTATAGAATTAACAAAGCCTTCTGGTTCTCAGAAAAAGTTCAGTTAGCTTTCACTCATCACTAAGTCACTATAATTCTATTTGTCTCTAATGTTTTTCTTACTACAACCCCTACAGAACTCAGATACACACTGTGTATACTTCGCTATCTGTGTCTCCCTCCCCACCCCACTGGTGAGCTGTCCAGCATCCGCCTCGCCTGTCCTGACCAACAGGTGATGGTGCACCAGCATACAAACACTCTCAGACACAGAACACCTGTCTCCCCTGCTACCTGAGTGTCTAGGGTTGGCACCTCTGGCAACCATTCACTTGGCTTCCTAACTAGCTGTGTTTAACCATCTTGACTGGCACAGGGGTTCCTGACTGCCTATGCTGTGAGGAATCAGGAAAACAAAGAAAGAAGCAAGTTCTCTAGTGGTCCCAGGAAACTTCAAGGACATGAAACAGTAAACAATCATTTGCCCTTGGATATAATGAATTTTGTTCCTTTTTTAATCAATTTTTTAACTAAAAAAAGTTCACCTACAGATTTCTTGAACACCCTCCTGGTCTGGCAGGAGTGACCGGCGATGTCTGCTTAAAGTCCTTGGCTGATGGCCTATCAGGATGCAGGAGCACACCTAAGTCCCAGAGCTTGCATTTCCAGGACAGCTTTCGTCTGCTAAATGGGATCTACAAGAATCTGACTGAGCATACAGGCCAGAATGAGCCAAGGAAGCAGTACAGTAGAAGGCATCCAGGGGTTTTAGTTCAATTAGGAAGATGCAACCTCAAAAACCCACCTGTACTCCCGGGGCTGCCAACAAGCATATCCATTATGAATTGGATATTAGCTTGTAGTAGCTAAACTGGGAAAATGTCCTGAAAAACCTCTCTCAGTAAAGGAACAGAAAAATAAAGTGGTACACTCATATCCAACACAGGGGTTATGAGGAACTATAATAAAAACATATTAATAAAAAAGCAAATTGCAGAATGCCATGTATAACATGGAAGCATTTATGTAAAAACCCTCATAAGGCAACAGTCTACATTTTGTAAGGCACATACGCAGGTGTGTGGCCATGTTTTGAAAAAGTGTCAGGAAGGAGAATTGCCTAGTTGAAATAGCAGTTGTTCTAGACGTTATAATATGGGTGTGTACTTTGTCACAGTCTGCTAGTAGAGATGTTTCTAGTGAAGTGTAGACAGCTGAATTGCATTCAGTTCTCTACACTTCCGTTAAACCACCTACTTCTTAAGTATAGTTGTCTTAACTCTTTCTTCTGTATCCATTAAGCAACACATTAGGTGTTTTCAGTTTTGTTTCAACCATAAAACACGATTTAAGAAATTCATTAAAAGGGTAGTCTATTATATTTACCCTTATTTTCACCCACCCTAACGTTCTTCTTTACTTTCTGAAGTCCTCAGCCTTCTTCCACTGTCATTTCCTTTCCATTCAGACAGCTTCCTTTAACCATTATTTAAAGGTAGATAGGATAGCAACAAATTCTCTCGCCATAATTTAGTCCAAGAACTTCTTTATTTCCCTTTATTCCTGAAGGATATTCTTATTGCAATTGAGAGTTCTTTTCTTTCAATACTAAAACACATACCACTTCCTCTGGTCTCCATGGCATCATACGATAAATCTGCAGAAATTCAAATAGGTGTTCCCCTATAAATAGTAAGTCAATTCTGTCTTTCCCTTAGTTTTCACAAGTTTAATTCAGATGTATCTTCATGTGAATTTCTTTAGTTTATCTTATTTGGAGCTTCTTGGATCTGCAGGTTCTGTTTTTCACCAAATTTATGAAGCTTTTGGCCATTATTTCTTTGAATAGTGTTTCAGTCTCACGTTCTCCTCTCCTTCTCACTCCTGATGATATAATGTTACTTCTTTTTATTTTTTATTGTCCCACAGACCCTCCCCAGTCTCCATACCCCCGCCCCCCAATCTATTTCTCAGTTTTTCAGCCTGCTTAAAGTATAGCATAGTTGCTTTTGGTCTGTCCTCTATGCCACTGATTCTAGTCTCCGTCATCTCCACTCCACTACTGAGCTCATCCAGCAAGTTTTTTTTTTTTTGGGGGGGGGAGGGCAGGTGATTGTTTATTTTTCAATTCTATAACTTCCACTTAGTTTTTTATAACCTATTTCTTCATTAAGATTTTTCCATTTTCATTTTTTTCAGAAAAACTATAATTGCTTGTTCAAATATTTTCATGAAGGCTTCTTTAAAATCTTCATAAAATAATTCCAACAACCAACTTATTCTTGATTCATGTTTATTGTGTTTTCTCATTCAAGTTTTATTTTCTCTGTTCTTGGTTTCCAGTTGTATCCTGAACATTTTGGACATTATGAGACTGTGGGTCCTATTGAATCCCCTTGTTTAGCAATCTCTCCTCCTGCAAAAATGCAGCAAAAACCCTGGATGAGTGTGCATGTAGCTTCACTCTGGGGTGAAGGAAAGATTTCCGATTAACCCGAACTTGCCTCATTTAGTCTTCTTGATGCCGGGCACTCTGGACGCCCACTGGCAGAGCCCAGGCAGGGGAATAGGAGCACTACTGTGTCCACCAAGCAGGGGATGGCATTTCGGGGTCCCCCTAAGCCACACCAACAGCACTCAGTAGGAGAAGCTGACACTCTCTGCCTGCCTCAGCGAAGCAGGGGATGGGAGATCCGTTTCTCGCTCAGTTCTGCCGACACCACCAGGTGGGGGGACCGATGCACTGCCACTTGGTTCTGCTGGTTCAGAGCATGGGGTAGGAGACCTGCACTCTGCTTGGCCTTGCTAAAAACACAGCTGAGTGGGGGATGATTTTTCCCCCATTGGTATTTGGCTGGTGTAAAGTGAATATTGCCAAAAAGGTTTCTGCTGTGAGGCCATTTTCCAGTCCTCTGTCTAGAGGGAAAAGGCTTTTCTTGCTGTCTGCTTGTTAGCGGTCCAGGTGGGAGGCTTCTGGAGTACTCTGCTCGTGATGTGTGACAAGTAATAAGGAAACCCAGGGGGCCCACAACCCTGTGGTTCCCCATGTCTGAAGGCCCTTAGGCAGTCCATCTTCTTCCTTCTACCTTTCAAGGTCTTCCTATGCTCATTTTTTATGTTATGTCTAGACCTTTTTAGCTGCAAGAGAGAGGACCTGGGTGTAATGAGGCTCTTCCATCTTTGCTGTAATTGGATGTATCAGTTATATTCTAATGTTTCTTAAGGAGAATAGATTCAGATGTTACTTTTTACAATACAAATTTTAATTTTACAAAAGCTTAAAATTACTTGGTCAAAGGAACACTAATACCTGGCAGATATATTGGAAATAACAACTCAACCATTTCCAAAATAGTTTCATCCAGTTGATATTTATTTATTGAGAATCTACGAAGTTGCAGGCACTGGCCAGTACCTGGAGTTACAGCAAAGAGGAAAACATGCTACCTCCATTCTCACAGAGTTTACAACTAAAAGGAGAGACAGACACTGAACAAATACATAAATTCCCAGCTACTCACAACTTCAATAAGCTAACTCATGGTCCCATAAGCTATATTTGTTTCTCCTCTTCCCAACTGTTAATGTCAAATTAAGCTCAACACAGGATCATTTTATCATCCATTTCACAGGTGGATTTGTGTTCATTTTTCTTTGCTTTAAATCAAAACATCAGCTCATAGTATACTGATTAAAATGTGTCAGCCTACCCAAATTAAAACCTTTTGATTTTTTATTAAAAAAAAAATTCCACCACTTAATTACTTTGGCCCAAGCAAAAGGCATGGCGAAAAAGGCTATGACATCAAGCAAGACCCAGCAACCTTTGGTCTTCATCTGTAGTTGGAAATCAGGAGATACAATGCAGACAACATGTTAGGGGAACTTCCCAAAATGTCAACCTTTACTTCGGTCTCATTTTGTATTTTAATTAAAATAAATTGAATCCAGACAGGCTTTCTTAAAATTAATGCCTGAAGTAATTTAGAAAAAAATCTATAATAAACAGCAGCAGCAATATGCATATGCTGAAAGCCTCACATTCCTGATCCATTCGTAATGTTCCGATAAAACCTGAACAGAATCTCGAGGGAGCCTGGGCAGAGACAGACACGTGAGATGGGTCTGTCGTCCCAGGACACTCTGAGAAAGTGATGTCAATGCTTTGGGTTGGTTTTTTTTTTTTTGTGGGGGTGGTAAACTCAAAGTTAGGAAAGAGTGTGGTTTACTTCTTTCTTCTTTAAAATGAATTACAATATTTTGGAGAATGACGGGCTCTAGAATTCACTTGGTTTCAGAAATGCATCTGCAGTGTCTCCTCTAGTTATGTTTTGATAGCAGCATCTGGAAACACCAAGTTAACTGAGAGATCTAAAACAAATATGACCTTCGTTTATTCCCAATAGGAAAGAGCTTTCTCATTCATTTTGTGATAATAAAATATAACTTCACCATAAAAATTAGAAAGCACTGAAGGGTCAAAAATTTTTAAACAGCTATTATTCTACTATTCTGGTCATATAGAGCCCTTTACATGTTTCTCTATGAACACACACATTTGTAAAAAAAGGGACCTCAACATTAAAGATCATTTTGCAGTTTCTATTTTGTTTGTTTTGCCTAAAAATGCGGTATGGCCATCATCCATGTTAGTTAACAAAGACCAGTGACTTTCAACCTTTTTCATCTCATGGCACACATAAACTAATTACTAAAATTCTGCAGCACATCAAAATACATTTTTTGTCAATCTGACAAAAAAATAGGTATAGTTTTGATTTACTCATACCAGACGGCTATTGTTGTATTGGCTGTTGTCATTTTTTCATTTGACAACCTAAGGGAAAAGAGGTCAGTGCCCCTGACTAAATAGATAGGTACTGCATGTTTTAAAAATCCATACGGTGCCCCAGTTAAAAATCTCTAACATAGACAGACCCTCATCATGCTTTTTAGGGCTTTAATTTATCTAAGGACTCCCCTACAGAAGGACAGTAGGTGTTGAGTAGATATATTTACATAAAATTCATGAAAGAACTATTTCTCAAGCAAATTTCCACAATAATCAAATCAAGGCAGAGAAACCTCCTGCTGCTGGTGTCTTCACAGATTTAAAGTGTCCACTCCAGTCCCAAAGTGCAGGCCTTGCTGACGTCATTACGGGTCTGGAGGAAACGCGAGGACACTTGAGGGCCCCTCTGGTTTTAGAACTTCCTGCAGGGCCACCCCTGGACATACCCAAGGGACCCATCAGATCCAAGATCCATCAGGAAACCAAACCATGTCTAGGATTGGGCCAATTTCAGAGGATGTTGACTCGGAAGAGGAGCTTTAATTAAAGATATAAAAAATGGTAACTGGGTGCTGCGAATTTCCAGTGTTGTCCCTGGGGACAAAGAGTTATAAATTACTCAAGGCAGCTCACTGGGGACCTTAATAACACAGGCACAAAAAATTCTAAACGATCCCAACAACTCTATAAAGGTGTGTTATTGACCCAACAATACTTTAAATGCTTTAATTGAAGGGGAGGGAAACTAATAATTTTTCTGAAAGTGAAAAATTAGCACCACTGGGCCTTGGTAAATCTGCAGAGAATAATTTGTATCAAATGAGACACCTAGCAAATAACAAATTCACATATACACGCTCATTGCAAAATTTGCTTGGGGCTCGGAAATGTTCTCCCATTTTCCCACAATTTACACAGGAAGTTGTTGTATAGCAAGGACATAATTAGTATCAAATATGATTAATTCATACTGTGGGGAAACTCAGGAAGTATTTTGTGTCTTGATACTGCATTGTGGCTTCTTTCTCCCGATCTCCATCCACAGTGCAGTCCAACACACATTTTTAGGATACTCATTCCCTGAAATTCTAAACAGAATGTCAGATTACAATCAGGGAACTTGGGCCTTTTTCTCCCAATGACTGGGAAACCTATCCTTCTTATGATTACGTTATTCTTATTTCACGGATGTTAAATTTTCTTCAATATAATGAAATCCATGGAAAAAATCTATTTTTTTCTATTTAAAAATTAACTCAAGTACATGCTTCATTCTGCCATCCAAGACAAGTCCTTGGCAAAAAATTAAAAAGTACTTTACATTCTGGGGGCTTCATGGTCACCAAGGTAGGCATGAGAGTTGAGCACCAGAGGCTGGCAAAGTGCCATTCACGATACAGTTGTCCACCCTGGTTTAACTCCCAGGAAATCAATCAGCCCCGTCCCACTGTTAATACAATCTCCACAACAGCCGAGAAGCAGCAAGGCCACTCACGGAATGCACTACAGTGCCAGGGCTCCCCTGTGAAGACAGGATCCAGACCCCGTTCCCAATCTGATGCGGGGCTCGAATACTCCCCTCCACCGGCTAGTTTGCTGTTTAAAAAGTAGAGGCTTCTCTCCTCTTTCACACACACACACACACACACACACACACACACACGAAAACTACTCGTCATTATAGTACAAGAGAACTTTCCATGGGTCTCAAGCTTTTCTAAAAATTAGCTTTACGATTTTTTGGTTGATTAAAGCTAACCTTATTCCCGTTAAGCATTCATTTTTTTAAATTTGAGGTCCCATCCCATATTAGCTATACTCTGGGGGGAAAATGTAGCTCATAAGGAGTGGAAATTTGTAGCAGCTGCCTGTCTTCCTGCTTTTGTTATTGTTGCCCAGCCTAGGACACACTTCGGGACTTACAACCTGGACATCCAACCCTCCCATCTCCCCTGAGGGGCATCCCTCCAGTGCTCATTTCTAAGCCAGAAGGGCTGACCAAAGATCACCTTCCTCGCACTATGACAAGCATCCGATGGCTCCTACTGTCAGGGGCAAATCCCAGTGCTCAGGATCTTCTTTCTTCTCAAAGTAAATCAAGCACGGGTCTGTGGCAGGAAAACCAGCTCCCCTGGCTGTAGGAAATCCACAGTGACCGGGTAAGTTAGGTTAATACACACTGACCAAATTCATCCAGGATATGGAGTCTGGAGAGTTTCACAAAAATTCAGAAAAAGCAACATACACAAAGAGCAAGATGGTTTAAATATGACAGCCTTTCTTATGCTCCTCAACTTCTTTTCGCCAAATTTAGAAAAGCAGAAAGAGATCACTGGGTGAACATAAAGAAAATATTAAAAAGTAAAAGGTAAAAAAAGAAATACTTGGAAGTTTCCAATTTTTAACTCTGGCTTGACTTTTTTAAGGACTGTAAGTGGGCTTGCAGTTGCACTGGTGTGAATCATCAGCGACATCTAGTGGATGGCAATGTTATGGCGTCTGGCTGCAGCTTAAATTCAAATCAGATCTTGGACCTCAGTGCCTCAACCTATCTTAACATTTTTTGTTAGAGGAAGAAAAGTAGGTGACCTTCATTTACTTTAATGCAATAAGTCTGTCTGAGTTTAGTCTGAAGATAAGAACATGGAAGAAACTGCTAAGTTGCTTAGTCCACCTGGCAGGAATCGTGCTTATGAAGAACCCGAGAAAATCTGACAGTTGTAGAAGCTGAGACCTGGGTTTTATAAAGCTGCGTTGATGCTCAGATTGATTTAATTCAAGTAAAGAAGAAAGGGCTGTACAGTAAACAAACACTGAGGTAGTAATTATGTGACTATGGCCAACGCTATTTCACCCCTGTCAAGCGCATTATGCTTCAGACATTTTTCAAAATGACTTGACATTTTTTCTGCGTGACATGTTTTGGGCTTGATACAGTGAAAACAGCTGGTTGCCTCCTGCTGCCTGGAAAACCCAGCAGTGGGGAAGTAACGTTGAAGACTCCTTACTCCCCCACAGAATCTCTTTACAAGCCTGCAAAAGGAGCCCACTGCTGTCTCAAGTTGCTGGCAAGGCAGGAGGGTCTGGCAGGCAAGGGGAGGGCTTTGCAGGCAGCAGGACAGATCTGAGGTGCTGGCTCTGACTTGCCGACCCTGCCCCACCCGCAGGTCCTAGCTGCCTGACCCTGGGGATGTTACTAACCTGCTAATCCTCCCCTGTGAAGTGCGAAAGCACCACCTTCCTTGCAGGGTTGTTGTGGCCTGTTGAGTAATCAGCTTAACGCCTCAGGTCAGTAACCTGCAGTTACGATTGCTAGACTGTAAGCTCTGTGCTGACACAGTACGTCTCACGTGGTTACGGCTACAGGTAGGGTGGCCAGGATAACAAACAGAAACACAGGACTGCCAGCTACATTTCAATGTCAAACTTAACTGGGTGTCCTGTATTTTATCTGCCAATCTTAACACTTGCTGAGGGCAGTCCTGCTTTACAACTGTTGTCCAAGAGTAATTATCAGTAGGTCCTCTTTCACTTCTGAAAGCCCATCGACTTAGATAACTATACGTCGTATCCCTAATTCCAAGCCGACGCCAAACAGAACACCACACATACCATCCGTGTAAGAGAATCTTTAAAAACCTAGAACAGCCACTTTCTGGATGGGAAACCCCAGGAAAGCACGAGTGTCCTTGTTGTTTGCTCGTTTAAGAACTGCCCTCTATTACACACTTTGAAGAACCTGCATTATGAAAAACTTTATTAGTCAACAAGTATGTCCTGAAAATCCACAGGTGTCAGTCTATCTGGCACCCCACAAGTCCAAACAACCAGCCAGAAAACATTCCCGTCCCTCCTGGGCTGAGCACAGCAGGCCTATAAGTAAATTCTCTCAGTTCTGACTTCTGATAATACATTCCAAAACAAAGAGAGGGGGCAAAAAGACATCCCCCCCCTAAAAAAAAAGGAAAAGAAAGAGGGAAGAAAAAAGGGGAGGGATAGCAGGCGGGAGAGGTGGAGGGGAAGAGGGAAAGATAAAGAATGAAGGGGGGCCCAGTTGGTCAGAGCGGCCTCCTGACACACCAAGCCTGCAGGTTCAATCCCAGGTCAGGGCACATACAAGAAGCAACCAATGAATGAGTAAATTAATGGAACAACAAATCATTGTTTCTCTTTCTCTCTCTCCCTCCTTTCCCCCCTCTTTCTGTCTAAAATCAATCAACAATAAAAAAAAGAGTAAAGGAAGATGCAAAAGCAGAGGCAATACAAGCAGACACATTAATAAGAAGCTATGAGGCATATCATTGAATTTTTAAAAAAAGGATTTTATGATTCAACAGGAAGGAAAGAAATCAAAGCATAAGATTTTGTAAACAGACATCACTGCCAACTGTGGCTACAAATTATTTTGTAAAATGGAAAATATATCAAAGGATGCATTTTTACACAAGCAGACCTATTAGGCATTCGGATGTGACAGTTGACAAACCCGGCTGTTCCTCGGGGCAAGACACGGCGTCTCACCTCTCTGTGTGCTGCACACACACGTCACTCGACTGATTCCCCGTCTGCACTCTCACCGGGGCCGGGGGTGTGACGGGTTAACGCCAGAGCCAGCCAGGAATGCCGCAGCACTATCATTAACAGCACCGGGGAGAGCAGCTCAGCAGGGGTGTGCATCATAATTAATGTCACCTAAGATATTATTTCCAATATTCAAAATGTTTAAGGGAAGACTTGGTGGTACACTTAATGTGAAAAACAAAAGCACTGTGTAACTGATTCCAAAATAGCCTGACCCATTAAAAGCAGTGGAAGGCAAATATTATGACAGACACGTAAAGTGCAGTTTATCACAAAGAACGAAAGCTGAAAAAAATAAAAATAATTTGGAGCTAGAAAAATCACCACTATCTTACAGCGTTCCTGAAAAATAAGCATATGTTAAATAAGGGGTTAGTGCCTGAAGTAAACCTTGCAACCATCCTTATCATTAGACTACAAATAAGAATGTGCCTGTGAACCAGCAAGTCTGTGATACAGCTGGACTCCTGGTCTCTCCTCTCGCCCCTATAAGCCAGCGATAGAGATCTGTGTGAAAAGTTATCCCAGTCTTAGACTGAACTGTCTAACCGGGAGGACAGCTGGGCTCTCATTTAAACCCACCAACCTCCCACGCACCTTGAGGGGGTGATATCTTCAGGGCCGGCTGATTTGAACTACTCTGGTGAAATGTGGGCTACCAGCAAGCCGTGTGCCAATCTCCAACCTAGGTCCATGGAAGGCCAGCGAAGTCACTCACTGAACCAGGTCTTCCCAAGGCTTTGCTCTGCGTTGGTTCACAAGGAGGAGCTGTGTTGAGGGCCCGGGGCTGGCCTCGCCCCCATCCTGAGGGCCTAACCCGAGGCCTGATGCCTCAGAGCTGCTCTCGTCCCAGTGGTGTGCCCTGAAGCCAAAGCAGTACCGGGGTTTCCCCCAGGAATGGCCATGTGCCTAGACTTACCAGAGGAAAACCCAGACACACTTTGCCTTGGCCATTTCTGACATCCCTAGAGCTACTGCGATGGGGCAGAGCTGCGGGTAGGAGAGGAGAGGGCAGGGATACTAGAGGAAAATTCCAGAAAAAGACGAGAGCAGCAGAGTGAGAAGGTGTTAGAACAACTCTGAGCCTGGTGCCTTAGATCCCTTCCTCCCGTCACCCTTAAACTGTGTCTCAGAGGAATTAAGTAACTTGCCGAAGAACTTGCCCACCTATTCCATGGCCATACTGAGCCTTGAATTTAGATCTTTGTGACTAAATCCATACTACTTCACTATGTCAGGCTGCTTCAAGGAGAGGAAGACACAGCTACGGGTCCTTCCCCTCTCATCCCCCTGCACCCCCAGGGCCAGCTCTGTGAACAAGGCAGACGCAGGGAAGCAGGGGGGAATGTGGGGGTGTATAAGGAAGGTGCAGGGGTGCAGTGAGAGGATGACAATGTCACCAGAGGCAGCGTGGAGAAAGCCAAGTGCCCTGGACCATGGAGAGCAGAAGCTGCCCGCAGTGTGGCGCAGGCCATCTCTCGGCTACGTGCCCCACCCACCGCAGGGCTCCAGAGGTCCTGGCGCTGGATGCACCTCAGGGTCTGACTGAACTGCAAAGGAGGAGGCCTCTGGGGGATGGGCCCCTCCGGGTCGTCTCCAGCAGTCCTGCAGCAGGGCCGTCCCTCAGAGCAGGGGCGCCCATCTGGGGCTGTGCTCTCTAATCTGCATTCTGGCACAGAGGGAGGGAACAGTTCTCGCCCTCGGGGCAAAGCCACCGCTGATTCCGAGCTCCCACCAGAGAAACCTGAGATACGTGCACGTGGGCATAAAGAGCTTCTGGCGCTTCGCCAACATCAGAGCAGTCTGGTTTTCATGGATTCACAAGCCAGAAGCTTCTCCTCCAACCAGAGTCCAGGGTTCGCATTAGCTCTCCTCACCACCTGGCCACGGGTGGCCCCCATAAGTCACTCTAACCGTGATGGACACATAATTGGTAGGGTCCATTGTGAAAGGAAAATACAGGGCCTCTTGTTCAAGAACTGTTAATAATTTCAAGACAGCAGCACCAGAGCATTAAACCAAGGGTGGGCCCCTTATGAGCATGAGCTCTTTGTGTGCCCACACAGGTTGCAGGCCCATGAAGCCGGCCCTGGCTCCAATTCCCCACATAGGTCAGAGCGAGGCGGCAGGCTGAGTGCTGGAGGCCCTCTCTAACCGTGGCTGAGGGACCTTCTGCTCGGGACAGCCAGGCAGAGGCTTCTGTAAACCTAGGGCCTATTTTCAGAATCTTCCAGAACCTGAAGCTGAGGGCACGTCTGACTACAGGCAGGTGACAATCACCAGTTACATGAAAACACTCTGCAAGGCAAGACACACACAGTCTCACTTCATCTTCACCAGAACCCCTCGGGGGTGGGATCCTGAGGCCTGGAATGAGAATGAGAAGGCGTGGGTGCAAGCACTCCATCGTTGGGGCTCCGGGCGTCGGGGCTCCGATCGCCAGCATCCCTCTGGCTGCTGGAAGGCAGGTAGCACACACAAAGGGATATTTAACCAGTAATTAGTTCTTTATTTTCTCTTTCAAAAACTTTAAAAAGCTCCCTTTTGATTGACCTGAATAATTTCCTTGCAAAAATCTAACAGGCATCCCAAATAAGACTCCTGTTTGACTGCACTTGGAATCCCAGGCCCCTTTACAGATGCAATAAACTGATCTTTTCCTCTGTAGTAATGGAGATCTATACATTCCCAATACATGGAGGATGATTTTCTTTTTTAACCTTAATTATAGCACATTGTACAAATAATTCAAAACCCTGCCTTGGATTTGCAAAGTTAACCATACCCATTCTGGGCCTTGTCCTTGCTATTCCCTGTAGCACATCTACTTCACTCCTGTAACTTCTACTGCCTAGAGTCCCATTCCATGGATATGCCAGAGTCTCGCGAGCCTTTCCGGTGCAGGTAGCCCTCTGGGCAGTCTGTGGACTTTTGCTAAATCAAGCAACACTGCCTGCTGGTGCACACACATTAGTGTTTCTGTCTGCAGAGGCAAGATGTGGGCCTGTGCACTTCAGGTTTATAAGCTCCGGCGGCGTCCCCTTCCCCCAGAGGCCTGACTCACATTCATGATTATTTTGCCAACTGATTGATAAAAATTGTAATTCACTGCTTCAATTTACTTTCACTTGATTACCAGTGAAACGGGGCATCTTTTCTTTGTCCACATAATTCTTCCCCTGTCAACGGACTGTTCATCTTTCGTCCATTCTTCTGCTGCTTTGCAGTAAATGGACATGGTAGAATTTTTATTAACATTTTTGTGACTGATGTGGAGGAGTTCTGTCGCTATCCTAGATACCGGTCCTTTGTCCATTGCCTGTATTGCAAACATTTTCTTAAACATGTCAAAATTAGGAGTGTTCTCTTCGGAAGTCTATAGCACTGGAAATGGGTGCAAACCCAGAAAAGGTTACTAACATGACGGCAGCGGAGGTCTACAGTACACAAACTCCAGTGCGCTGCTTCCTTTTGGAAGACCTTCAGTGTCCTGGCACACTAGATGCTGAGAAACACCGAGAGGGAGAGGGACAATGCACAGGGACCAGCACAACCCCAGGGGGGGTGGGGGGGTGGTTCTGACAGTCATTGTTACCAGGTTTAATGAACTGCTTTACAAAAGCAAGGCTCGTTCTCTCTCTAGCCAGTGAACCCTGACATTCAGACACCACGATTAGAAGCAAAAAATAAATTAAACGCATGTTCTCACTGCCACGTGAAATAATGCACACAAGGGCAGGACCAATCACCTTTTTAAAGCTATAAGTGAGTTATAAAACCAAAAGTCATGGACAAAACTGAGAAGTGATTCCTAAGGCTCTCAGTGAGGTGGGTCACCCAGGGGCTGTTAGAAACACAGGTCGCAAGGTCTCCCTCACTGCAGTGCTTCTCAAAACGTCTTTGCTCCCGCGCTCCTCTGAAATTTACTCCCCTGAATATCTCACCGTCGTGTAATGGGAAGTGGCCCAGGGCAACGTGCTGCTCAGTGGCTTGCATCTTCTCTTCTCAGATGTATGCATTAAATCCTTATCTCCAACGTGCCCTGGTTCCCAACCCTCACATGATAACTGATAACCATAGAGCAGGAAACAGTTACTTCTCCCAGAAAAGCAAAAATACCAACAACAGCTCTTCCCCCTTGGAGTTCAAGTGAGCTTTTCAAATCCAGAGCTGGTTTGCACCATTTTGGAAAAGTACACATCCACACCTGGAGCCCCGTTAGCAGACACTCCCACCAATCCCTACAGCACTCCTTGCTCAAGAGTAGTGCCCCCTGCTCTGCCTGTTTCTGTCTTTTAGTCCATTAAATGTAAAGATAATGGGGCCAGGGGTGGGGGTGGGGAGGCAGAGGAAGGAACAAAGAGAGCACAGCGTGTCTCACTCACTGTGCCAGGGTTCTCCAGTCCTGGCTGGCTCCCTGTCTGCTGTCCTCAGTCTCAGGGGAAATATTCTAGAATCTTTTCCTTCACAGGTAGATTCAAGAAAATAATGTACAAATTAAATAATAAATCAATGAATATTCAGGGCCCTTGGTGTAGGAATGCTTCAGATGACAGGTGTTCCCACACACCACCACCAAGCTCACTGCATGACCATCTAGTCAAGGGTGCCTCTTGCTTCATCCCAGCACAGAGCACCCACCTCCTGAAAGAGTATCACGTGGGCTGTAAAGGGCAACTTCAGGAACTACAGGAACAACAGCATCACACTGCAGGAGACAGGGTGTCACATGATACATCAAGGAAACACAAACAATGCCTACCTGACCCAGCTGAACTCAACCTGCACCTTTACTAGTCTGTCTGCTTTTCAAATTCATTGCAATTTCCAATCACTCATCAGTACCAGGTCAGAGAAAGTCCTGGGAAATAAATATTAATGAATACAGGCTGCTTTCTGGAAAGTACAATATTTAAACACTGTCCACGAAATAAAAACCAGCTAATTTCTGACCCTAGGTCTGCCGCATCCTCCCCTGTGATTTGGGGTCATTTATTTAACTTTTCTGAATGCCAGTTTCTTCACTCATGAAGCGAGGGCAATGATAGTATGTACCTACCCCCTAGATTAGTGCCAGAATGAAATGCAACAGATTCAGCCTCAAAATGCTACCTCACCTGACAGGATAAAGTGTAAGGCACACCTTGCAGTGCTGAGTCAAGATCCTGTAACTCCTCTCAAATAATGACCTGAGACAGGATGTGGACCTGGCTGGGATGTGACTGACATTCACGGTCAAAGCCTGCCATTGGGGTTGAGGCAAATGAGGCCCGTCAAGTACAACTGAGGTGGCTCCAAACCAGAGAAAATTTGCTGATGTTAACCTAATACTTAATGCTGTCTTTGCAAGTTGAATGAATAAAACCCCAGACTCCAGACATCTGTCTTGCTAAGAGCATGGTGGTGTTTCTGGAAATTTGTGTCTGAGGGCATGCCTCCAGAACCACCTGCCCTACAGTTCAATGTCACTTTTCAGTCACAAGGTCCCAGAAAAAAATCGCACACAAAGCCAAAAAGAAGTGTAGAATATAACAAATGGCTGGTATTTAATAATGAAGACAGAATGCTTAAGGCAATTACAAGAAATTTCCTTGAAAGCCGTTAATGAAATTGGAAGAGGAACATAAAATATGTCCTAGCATCAGTCTCTTGTTTGTGTTTCTCCTCTGGCACACAAAGGAACCAGTTTAAAACAACAATGAAACCAAACTGAACTATTAGCTCACCTAGTGCTCCCAAAGTGGCTGCTGATTGTGAAGGGAAATTGTTCCAGGTCTCTAGTTCTTTCTGCCTACTTTGATAGGAGCCTCTCCCTATTTGTCACACACACCCAAGAGAATAAAAGTGTGGCCAAAGCTGGTTTGAGTTCAGCCCCTCTGTGGACAGGAAACACCGGATTCCGTGGCCCAGTCGCATGCCAAAGACCCTTGAAATAGCTCAGGTTCAGACCCTGGGCAACCTTCCTGCTGTGAAGTTGCTATCACTTCTGTTTGCAGCATCATAATACTTTTCTCTTTGGAAAATTATGCTCTTAACCTCCTTCCTAATACATATCTGACTCTTCAGATGACCCTTCATTTTCTCCCTTCAGTCATTTGGTCCTCCCTCATGTATTTGCTGAGTGCCAGCTGTGTGCCTAAGCCCCCACTACAACTAAAAGACAGATGTGGTTCCTTCCTCACAGAGCTCACAGTCCCCAAAGGAAGCTGAGGCAATTATACATGTAATTAATCTCTTTTTGTCACAAGAGAACTGGCCAACACAATGACCACAATAATAATAATGGTTACCCTGAACTGGGGCCATCTTCAATACCAGACAAGTGTGCTGAATACTTCCTGTCGATAAACACGCCCCTGGAAGCCTGACGTCCTTACAGGGATGGCCTCACTACCTTAATAATACAAAGAAGAACCTGAGACTCCAATAGGCCAAGAAATTTGGTCCAAATCTCACCACTAGTAAGAAAAAAGAGCCAGTATTTAAATCTGCGTTTTTCTGTCTTCAGAAGATATTCTCTCAACAGCTACTATCTACCTCATCTAGAATAATAATCAACAAAAATAAACAGATGTAACAAATCCTCTTTTATGTCCTCATAATCAAACGATTTTTATGACCACACAAGAGCTGTCTATGGCCCATTGTTCTCTTGCCCTGGGTTTCAGAAAATATTGCTATTAAACCATAATCCCTCCTCCTTTCCCTCTCCAGTCTTGCTCCTTTTAATCAGAATGACCTCTGCATTTCAGCCAATCCCATGTAGAACAAGATGTCAAAGAGCTTTAAAACCCAGGAAAAAAATTTTTTTCATGGTGGCTGCATTTTCTCAGCCACCTGAAACGTTGTAGGAAGAAAGATAAATTATAAATACATTTATATGCATGACACAGTCACTTCCAAAGAAGTCAAAGCAAGGGTTTAATTTGGTCCTAAATTTCTTTAACTATACAGCAAACTAAGATTGGACTAAAACAAATCATTCTGGTTCCAGTTAAGTTTTTAAAATATCTCTCGCACGCGCGCGCGCGCACGTACACACACACACACACACACACACACACACACACACACTTCTATATTATTAATAAGAATCCTTTTAAATCTAAAATGATAAAATATTTATGCGGGGAGGGTCTGTGAATGATTCAATTAACCAACCTTCCTCCCTTTTTCAGTATTAAGAAATTCATATCAATTTGGAAAAAGAAAAGAATAAAGAATTTTATTCTCAGTGATGTTTCCCTTAGGACAACACTGTGTCTTTAGAAGCTGCAAGATTTCCTGAAAGAATGAGTGTACCCGCTATGGTAAAATAACTGGTCCTTCCATGTAAAAATACCGCAACCTCAGAGACCTAGTTCTAGATGGGGAAGGAAACACAAACCATCGCACCCGTTCATTTACCTGAGGGAACATGAAGTCTGAAAGGAAACACGACTTTTACAAGGTCACATAGATGATTAGCAAAACTTCAAGGTACCTGGCGACTAATGTAATACTCCAAGGAAGAAAATGATTTTTTTTTGTTTGAGAAAAGACTTTTTTTCAAGTTTTTTTTTTGTTTATTTTGATGTTTTCTTTTTCTCTAAACAAGTAAAAAATAAATTATAGGATTTTCCATTAGAGGCTGACAGTTATGACTTTAAAGATACTCTAAGGAGATAATAATGTTAGAAGTTCACTTTCTACTATATACAAAGATTCAGATATGACCTCAACTCACACCTATTTTTGCTGTCAAATACTCATTCTTAGTGGTTGATTATGTCTCCCTCCAAATTCCTGCTTATATTGTAAGAGGCTACCCCTGACACAAACATACCGGATCTGTAGCTCTGATTATGGAGGCTGGGACGGTGGGCAGGAACCTGCCCAAAAGGGGAAATTCAAGTTGCAAAGAGCTTGTTTCCCTTCTAATTTTTCTTCTTTCTAATTTTAAAAATGTTTTCTATATAAACACATATCTATTTAATAAAATAATTTGATTGCTATTCATTTAATATAATGTTAATTAAATATAATTATCTTGTTCATAATTAGTATATTCATATATTTGAAACTACATATCAAAGGACAGAAACATGTAATTTGGATAAAAAATATCAAATTCTTGAACTTATTACAAGTATCAACAAAAGCCAACTGTTTCACTAAAAAGCTGCCATTAGTATATGAAAATGTCTGATTATAACAGCAATAATAAAACCACTTCTGGTAAAATGTCAGTATTTGTTTTAAGAAAGAATCAGCTTTTTCTAATTGAAATAAACAGATGACAACTTCATGAATTACTGATAATGCATAACTCTGGTGATCACCAGTGAGCCGTTGAGTTCAGTATTGTATCACCATCACACATTTCAATTAATTCTAACAAATATTTATGGATATCTGACTAGTTTTCATGTGCATACGCTCACAAAGCTTATGTTTTGCTGGAGAAAACAGGAAATAAACAAACAAAAGAGAGTGAGGAGTACAGGCATGAAGGAAAGAGTTGGAGGTGGTTGTTAATTCACGAATAATCTTGGGCAGAGTATGTCGTACTCTATAAGGTACACAGGGAGTGCAGATTTTATTCTTAAACCTATCTGTGTTACTGTGTATGGAGGATAGATTCAATTGCCAAATGAGTGTGTCTCTTACATATTTATTTCTAATAATATTAGTAAACTGATGCTTAATCATTTTCACTAAATCATTGTATTTTATTCAGTGTTTTTATGTCATAGATATCTGGGTTAGAATTTACGATTCTAGAAAATTTCATTTGGAAGCATTTGATAGACCTTTTAAATAACCAATGATAACTTTCATGGCAAATTTATTTCCTTATAGAATCTCGTCCAGTGCAAATCAACATCCATGCTGCAAACTGTAGATCCACAGGCAATGGTGACTTCCTGGACTTCGGAGCCAGATAAACTTGTTGTGGATGGTGACTCATTCCCCGTACTGTTGCGTCACCCCAGGCCGACCACGTGGCCTCTCAGTCTACAGTTTCTGCATTTGTAGAACAGAGGTAATAACAGCATATATCTCACAGGATTGTGAGGGGAAGAATAAATGAAATAATTAAGTACTTAAGTCACTGCCTACACTTAACTACATTTTTATAATGCTACCTCCTAAATGCCACCTATTGTTCATATCACTGTCACCATAATCTATTAGTGCCCATTAGCCAACAAAGAAAAATGCCCTATAATTAGTAGTCATAAAATAACTTTTTAAACTGAAGAATTAGGGTTCTCATATCGAAGGTCTGTGCTTACAGCTACGTATTGATGCATATTATGAAAGCCTATATCACAAACTAAACTGAAAATAGAAAAGGTAAGAATCAGTTCATCTGTATACATACCAGGTACTTTAATAACAAGCTTAACTGAGATGAGAAAATTTCTTGTTGAGCTGTGTACTTTCTGATTGCCACCAGACTCAAGTTTTAACGTAAGAATTCAATAGCAGATGGCAAATTCCTGGATCACAGGATCCTCGGTGGAAAATCGGCAACCTAAGGGCATTTTCCTTGCTGCCAAAGTTTTGCTGCAGAAAGAAGATCCTGACGCAGTTTCTGGGCTCTGCCCATGACCTCTGCAGTCAGTCATCTTAATGAAGGGCACTAAGGTTTCTGGAAGTGGACGGTGAGACTCTGAATATCATGATCTAGAGAACCACCAAGTGACTATCTAACGAATGTAGGTCTGAGAACACGGGCCCGGTGTCCCGAAGTGCCTCTTTCCAACCTGGCTGCTGACTGAAATGCAGGAACCACACTGTGTGCATGAAAACAGTGAAACTAAACTTTAAAAGTACTTGTTAACTGCAACATTTAATAAAGTTTAAATTTGTGGGTTTTATTGTGTTCAAAATATATTATTTAAAACAAATGTGTTTTAAACAAATATTTATTTAAAATAAATATTCCCAGCTTTGAGAAAGACCAACTGAGAAAATCCAATACTTAAAAGAATCACATAAGACCAGTGACCTTTTTGGTAGGAAAGAAAGCGCTTTCCAAAGCAGTAATTCAGAATTCCATATCCAGTATTGCCTCGAAATTGAGCTATACATGGTCATGAGAGAAAAAAGAATCCTCCAGCAAGAAAGATGAGGTCAGTGAGGAAAACACTTACAGGTTTTACTAGATTGTTCACTACTGATGAAATTATAAATGACTCCGAGTTTCTAAGCTCACACCTATTTTTAAAAGGGTTTTTAAAGACCATCTGAAAAGAGGGTTGCTAATGCGGAAATGTTGTACAAGCACATAAAAGGTAACTTTAGAAACAAAAATAATGCCATCATACCCTCTGAAACAGTAAGATGGATATGCAAAGAAACCAAATCAGTTATCATTGCTATAATTTTAGTTGCATGTTTGTCTTTAAATTTGTGAATATCAATACCTTTATCTGGATGTACAATAGGAGAATGGTACTAATATAGTTAATCTGTAGAAATTATAAAGTTTTGAGAAACAATGTTTACATTTCATGATTCTATTTAAACATTTGTTTTTCTCTTTCTTTCAGTAGGAAGACGGCCTTGTGCTGTTCATTTTGAACAAAGACAATACTGTACTCGCAGCTTAAGTGATGCAGAAGATCAAGTCACGGAGGCTGTCCTATTATGTATGGTTTATCATTACTCTCTCTTCATCCCTTTAGTAATTATTTCTTAATACCAGTTTAATTGGATTCAATAAATTTGGTATTTTTAGAATATCTACTACACGATGGAATAATACTAAGTTATAATGAGGAAATTTATAAAAATCAGTCACACATAATCATAAGGTTCTCTATATAACAAAAAATCACTATGCATGTAAAGAGGCAAAAGAAAAATTTTAAGTGACTTTAAAAGAGTCACTTAATAATACTGCAGTTATGACAGTTAATACTAACGGTGCAGTTAATACTAACACTGCAGTTAACAATACAGAAATTACCCAGATGCTGGAATTAGCAAAGAAGGAATTTAAAGCATCTATGGTAGAGATGTTGAAGGACTTAAAAAAACATGAAAATGTTTTGTATAAAATGTTGTATATGTGCGCCATAACTGGCGCACATATAAAAAACTTCAGCAGAAAATGGAGAGTACGAAGAGTTGAATAAAAATTCTAGAACACAAAATACAATATTTACAATAAAATACTGACGGGATATGTTTAATGCATATCAGAGACTACAGAAGAAAGAATTAGTGAAACTGGGGATCAATTCATAGAACGCAGACCTGAGGGACAACATTAAGCAATCTAACATAGATAGGTTTTAAGTTTCAGAAGAAAATACAAAGAGAGTGGGACAGGCAAGATTTTGAGAAAATAACTATTAAAATTTTTTCAAATATGGTGAGAATGTTCAAGAATGTTGACAAACTTCAAGCAGAATAAATACATAAATATGAAAATATCACATCTAGGAACATCCTTAACTTATCATACTATATAGTTTATCGAAAATCAAAGATAAGGAGAGAAATCTTGAAAGCAGCACAGAAAAATGACTCGCTGTGTCCAGAGAAACAGAGATGAGAATGGCGGCTGACATTTTCTCTTGAGCATTAAATCTCACAAGCAAATGGGGTTATATCTTCAAAGCGCTAACAGAAAAAATAAACTGTTAAGTAAAAATTCTATATCCAGCAAAATCATCCTTCAAAAACAAGAAAAATAAAGATGTTGTTAGATAAACAAAAGCTGAGAGAAGTTGTTGCCACTGGACCTGTGATGCCCGAATGGTCACTGCAGTGCTTTGGGCTGGAAAGGACTGTGGACGGGAGTTCTAGTCGACGGGAAGGTGTGAAGAGTGTAGAAACGGTAGAGTTTTTCTTACTTATATTTTATAATATGGCTGTTTAAACTTACTTTTCATAATATGGCTGTTGAAAGCAAAAATAAAACAAAATAAAAATAACATTTTACTGTAGTGTTTATAACACATATTAGAAGTGAAAAAATATGACAATTCCACAAAGCACAGCGGTAGATGGAATGACAGTGTTACCAAGTTCTTGTTTCAGGTGAAATAGCACTTTAGATGCTTAATCAAGTCTAGGTACACTGTACACTTCAGTCTCAGATACTCATTGCAACCCTAAAAGCATCAACTGAAACAACATATTTTTAAAAGTAGATTAGCACCAAAAGGTAGCTTAGCACTAAAAGGCAGATAGACGCCAAGAAAAAATAAAAATCCAGATTATAAATACCTATGGCTGTGCAGGCCCTTATGGTCCCTATAACAACTACTCAATCTCCCCAATGCAGCTCAAAAGCAGACATAGACCAAATGTAAATGAACAAACATGGCATTATTTCAACACAACTTCATTTACCGGATCAGGCAGTGGGCTGGGCTCGAGCCCTGGGCCATCGTTTGCAAACTCCTCCTCTAGACCAAAACTGAATTCAGGCGTACTAGTCAGTTACCTGACGTAATTCCTTGCCCATATACTACAACATCCACTGTGTTGTACAAATATTGGACAAACCAGTCTGCATTGTATCCAAAAACTAAATGAATATAAAAGTAAAGTAAAAATTAAAAAGGTAGATTAGAATTTTCCTGGAATATGAGGGTTACCTCTCAGATTGTGAAAGTCCCACAACCTAAAAGAGGACCTAACATGTACTGAGTTCTGAACAGATGTTAAATTAAGCAATANTATACTACAACATCCACTGTGTTGTACAAATATTGGACAAACCAGTCTGCATTGTATCCAAAAACTAAATGAATATAAAAGTAAAGTAAAAATTAAAAAGGTAGATTAGAATTTTCCTGGAATATGAGGGTCACCTCTCAGATTGTGAAAGTCCCACAACCTAAAAGAGGACCTAACATGTACTGAGTTCTGAACAGATGTTAAATTAAGCAATAAATAGACACTTACATAAATAAAATTAGCAGGATAGGGAGTGATAATTCATCATAAAGGGCAAAAATAAAATATCATTGGAGATTACCAAGAGTTTATCGAGATTATCATATAGAAAGCACATAAAATAATTTTGATTTTTCACTTTTGGAAAATAAAGGTATTACGGGTTCCCTGTACTTGGGAATATTTCTTCTAACTGTGGTAGAGGTGAGCCTAGAATCTCTACAAAATCAAAAAAAATACACTCTCAGGCATTTGCTCCAAGGTCCCTTGAACTCCATGATGAGGAGAGGTCTCCTGTCATACACTGTGATAATACCATGTCATTTCATTCATTCTCTCCCATGTCATTTACCATGATCAAAATTTAATAATTATTTATATCATCATGTCTTTAATAACTGTCTCTCCCATTAGATGGTGAGCTCCATGACAGCAGACAGCATCTGCCTAGACTAGTTCATGGTCACATCCACAGCACAGTGCTGACCACAGGGGGTCACTGACAATGCTTGGTTGAATAAATTACAGCATATGAGATGGATGAGATCTTAGACATCATCTAGATATTACAAGCATGTCATTTCACAGATGAGCAAAGAGACCACAGCAACAAGTCTCTGAGCATGTAGATGGTCCACTTGGGAATGGAACTGCTACAACCTAAATTGGTAGGCCATTAGGCCGAAACCCTCTCCGCTGGGTCAGGCTGAGCCTCCAGCCACTGCCCCACTCCCCTCTCTCACATGAACATAGTCAGTGTCATGAACACAACCTGGAACCGCCAAACAACTGATTAACACAGACTTCACAGTTGTGATGCTGGCCTTATTGAGTTATAATGTTCTAGTCAACTGGACAGAAAGGGTAGTGTGTGTGCCTACGTATGTGTGACGACTGAAAAATGCCCTCCATTTTAAGATGTTTGCACTTAAAGTTTCCTCAGAAATTATTTGCACATCAGCCTTGTGAATAAGCGAGAAGCGGCAAGTCCTGACCAAGGACATCTAATGTAAGATCTTAAAATGCAGAGGACTGACTGGGACCCCCTGCCAGGCTGATAAAAATAAAATGAACAGCAAATAGACACACTCTCACAAATTAGATCAGAAAAAAGACAGTGGTTCTAATACAAGACTAAAAATTTCCTTCCCTTTTCATTTATTTCTCCTATAGATGTGAACCCTATCTTTCTTGTTTACTGTACAAAATCAGTTAGCTATGTCCATAAAGTTACCACATAGGGAATATAGTCAATAACTATGTGTGGTGCCAGGTGGATACTGGGAACATCAGGGGAACACTTTGTAACATATATAACTGTCTAACTACTATGTTGTATATCTGAAACAAATACAATATTAAAAGTAAACTGTAAAGATAAATAATGATAGTCTTTAAAAAACACCATTTCTAATTCCAGGGCCTGGGTCTTCTGTGCTCTACCCTTTCCCCTCAGCAAGAGTCCAACACCTCACTCATCAAAGACAAGGCTGGATTAGGGCTTGACAGGAACACGTGAAAAAACCCCATGAGGATGGCCATTTCCTCCACAGAGGAATACTTCTAGCAACCCAGTCCTTTGCTCTAGTTCACAACCCAGGCTTCCCCAGGGCAAAGCCTCCCTAGCAGCAGGGACACCCTGCCAGGGAAAGGGCAACTCAGCTCTGCTGCTCACTGCTGCACCGCCCTTTTCAGGGACTCTGGGGAAGCCTTCCTTCTCCCAGTGGACGGCATCAGAAGTTCTAAAGCAGATGCTGGGGCTCCTGAGCCTCCCTGCGCCCCTGCCCAGGGGCTCCTTCACCTCAAATCTCCCACTGCAACAGGCAGTGGTGAGGAAGGGGAGGGCGCTGAGCCAGCAAGTTCCATAAGCCATCCCCTGTCTGAGATCTCTCATCAGCAGATTCTGCATCCTTTTCACTCCAAGCCCCTCCCTCACCTCTGAACTCAGGCCCCTGTGCTTGCAAGACCAGCGACTGCAGCTCAGTGATGACCAGGAGGGATGTCCAGGACGCCCCGCCTGTCCCCCGGCCCCTTTCACTCTCACACTCTTGTTGTCCCTCTGAATGTCACCAGGCTTTTTTTCCCTATCACTTACAAAACAACAAAGAAAAACATATTATAGAAAACTTTTTAATGGAAAAGACTTCTACAGGACACACAATTCAAAACCACAATTTATTCTCCACTGTGTACTACCTCTGTGCAATTGGCACTTATTTGAGACACATTTCAAAGTAAATATGTTTGGGGTTCAAAGATAAGCAAGTTTTTAGAAAACCATCAAAAGGACATTTTCTTCTTCTTTGTTGCTGGTGGAAAAACCCAAAAAGAAAGAGTAAATAGAATGGAAAGACAGTCTCTGAGTTGTACATGTGCAGACCCATGTCCAGTTCTCTGGAATCCATCAGTAGATAGGACAATAAGGGCTGGGATCCACCCCTGACCCATCCCCCTGCTCAAGTTAGGTTTTGCCTTCAAAATAATGCAGGGGAAACACTAAAATAATCACAAGTGATAATTAAGACAGTTTTTTAAAGCTCTGTTTTTATTATAATCATTAATTTCAAATGTGCTTTAAATTAAAGACCGATGCTAATTCAAAACATAAAATTAAAAAGGGAAGATGCCATTTTAACAAGCTCTTCGTTTGCATCAATTACAGCTGAAAATTGCCCTAATGGAGATAGCAGGGAAATAAGAACAAAACCCAGAGAAGGCCGATCTGGACTCCACCTCGGCCATCACAAAGGGGCAGGAGCCAGAGGGCAGCAGGGTCCCTGCATCCACAAGAGAGCTGCCAGCCAGTGAAGACCAGGCGGCTCCGCCTCCTGGAGGATTCTGCCCTCCCTTTCACAGGCTGTATTTTGCCTTTTGTCTACTACAGTTTTTATTAGAAATCAACCATCTAATGTCATATTAAAGGACCTTAGAGAAGGGACTGCCAACCTCAAGGCCATAAACCCCTGCGAAAAGAGTTAAACCTCTGGAGAAACAAACGAAAAATAAAAATCTGGCATAACATTCTTGTTACAACTTTTGATCATTCTACCAAAGAAAAGCGAATTCTTCACTTTTAAAGCACATGACTGTTGTAATGGCACAAAAACTCCAAGCTGCGCTAAAAGAATGGGAAGATCCACCACTTCTTCGTTTTGGCAGGAGGTGGGGAGCAGGAGGGCTAAAACCACATAACGTGAAGCTACACAGTTTAGGAAATTTCAAAAAACACTTTTATTTTCTAAAAGAAAAAAAGACTCCTAACTCCCTCTGTTCCTCCTGAGCTAACAGTGCGGGGACCTCCTCAGCATTATTTCACGGTGAGCAGATGGTAGTCTGAAATTTTTTTGATAAAAACAATCCACTAGCAGGGGTTGCCAAGAGGTCAGAGGGACCCAGATTAACAATTGATCAGCTCTAATGGACCATCATAGCAATAAACTCAGAGCCCGTACACAGAACCCGCTACCCCAGTAATAGCAACGAGGCTGACACCCAAGCTGTTAACAGACTTGTGCTTAATAGCTTCGACACTTACAGCTTCGGAACCTCCATCTCAGCAGACAGGCACTCTCGGAGGCACATCTACTCTTTTGAAGGCCTCTCTCCTACAGGTTTCCACGAAAATTCACACGGTTCACTCTGACCCGGAGAAGATTTCACAGAAGTCTGAGGTCTGGGTAGTGAATGACACTGATACGGACAGGTTATTTCAACATCCTCTTGTGTTCATACCACAACCGTAGCCTCTGATATTTCTGTGTCCTCATACAAAACAGATGACTGGAGAGGAAGAACTGGGCTCCCCATCCTTGCGCTTAAGAGAACAAAAGCTGTAACACTCCAGAGACTCATTTTCTTGTTCTCTGGTTGGTTTTTTGTTGTTTTTTGCTTTGTTTTGTTTTTGTTTTGAGAGAGAGATGTCAGTGTTGCATTCATGGTGCCACACGTGACAAGGAGTCATTTGTGTTACACCAGGATTTTATTGTAAAGCTTCAAAATAGTAAGGAAGCCAGAACACCCTTAGCAGACAGATAACAATAGCTCCAGAAGACAGAAAGAGCAGCTCAATGTTCCCTGAGCTAAAACCACAGAACATTGTTCCTCTGCTAAAGGATAAAAATCTCCTAAAGTCAATTAAAGTGTTCCCTCCCTTGCCTGCCTACCTTTACTAGACAATTGATCTCAGAATAAAATTGACTATATCAACCATAAATACCATATTTTCCAAAAACAGTCCTGATTTCCAAGAACCTTTTCTTGCCTTCCTACAAACTCATTCCTTCCAATTGGACCAATGAATCCAAATGTTTAGTCATGAAAAACCAAGACAAAGGACATTCTGCTATGTAAACACAATACAAAGGTCAAAATCAGAAGATTCAACATTGATGCAATATTGTTACCTAATACACAGTCAATATTCAGATCTTTGTTTCTGGTCAGAATCCATTCAGGATCACACATTGCTTTTGTCACGTGTCTTCAATGTACTTTAGTCTAGAACAAGTTCTCTATGTTTCTTTGTTTTTTTTTTACCTTGACATTTTTGCAGAGTCTAGCCAATTGTTTTATGAAATTTCCCTTGCTCCAGATTCCTCTGATGTTTCCTCATGACTAGATTCAGGTTACACATTTTGGACACTTGTGAAAGAATTCTGTGCAGGCAATACTGCAGTGGTCCTGGTCATCACACGAGGAGGCTCCTCACGCCACTTTGTTTCATAATTGATGATGTGACTTTGATCACTCCTTCAAGACTGTGTCTGCCAGCTTTTTCCATGGTAAAGGTGCTGTTTCCTCCCTTATAATTAATAAGTAACTTGTGGGTGGACGCTTTAAGACTATCGATGTCCTGTTCTTCATCAAACTTTTACCTCCTAGTTTTAGCATCCATTGAAGATTCTTGTCTGAATCAATTAACACCATAATTCTCTAACTCCATCATTTCTCCTATATTTATTAGTTGGCATTCCACTGTAAGAACTTCCCTTCTTATTTATTTGTGTATTTGTCTTTTTATCTATCTGTTTATCAAAATGGACTTGTGGATTCTTATTTTATTCAACATTATAATCTAAGCTGATCTGAGTTGAGTTGCTGTCATTTAGTGTCAGAATATCCCTGAAAAGGACTTTTGAAACTGCCGAGGAGAGAAAGACAATTTCCCTCAGCAACACATATAAGAGGTCCTTACAATCGTCACCCTTACAAAGATGCTTCCTGAACCTCTCCCATTAAACCCCTCTGGCCACTCCAGGAAGTCCAAACCCTCTGAAAAGGAGGCACACTTAAGTCAAACACGACCAGTAAATGGCCCCTGGATCTTCCTGAAGCCGCCACAGAGTTGTGGCTATAGGAAGGCAAGAGGCTTCTTGTTGCATTCAGCTGACTTCTCTGCTCCTTTTCTTACAACTGTGCTCACAAAGCTGGGCTGGCTTCTCTACTCCTCTCCCGATGTTACCAACAGTGTCCACCTCCCCCTGCAACTTCTTGTGCTTGGCTTACATTCCTGGCTCTCTTTGCTTCCTATATTGGGTATTATGCCTGAAAATTACCCACAGAGGATAGGTTTAATATTTCTGCTTCCCCTCCAGACCTGTTCTTCACCCTTCCCTACCCTGCACGATGCCTCAGGAGGCTGAATCAAATCAACAATACCTACAGTTGGATTCAGCCACTGGTGGGTACCAGCAAGAGATCAGAAAGCTAGAGACTGTTATTGGGCTATCTTCCCCCTCAAACCACCAGATCACCATGGCCACACCTTTCTATCAAGTACCCTTTCCCTACAGCTACTCTCCTGGCTTTTGGGAACCACTCCATCCCCTGTCTCCTTCAGGCCAGGAGTGCAGCTTGCCCTGGGGTACAACAATATTGCGTATTGGTTTCATTTACCATACATTTGTAAATATTCTCTTTATTAAACTTTCCTCAATTACACCATTTCATTGTTCATTCTTCTGCCCACAAGGCAAACAAAATGTAGGTAGTAATGATGGCAAGAAGTACATCTATGGGACAGAGACACAGCCAAAGGCTACCTTAGGTATCACTGCGGAGGCAACTTTGCCCCCAAGTCCCCCCCGTCCACCACGGATGAAAATGAAACTACCAAGACATGATCTGCTTGGGGAGGAGAGGTGGTCAATCTCTCAGAAGAGAAAGACCAAGAACCTCTTCTTCAGTGGCTTTTATTAGGTTTTAATACACAGGAATACAGGTAAAGCTCATCAATCAATGTCAGGAGGCAAGGATCAAATAGTAGATAACATTTCAAAGAAATCTGAGGGCTTAGTCTGAGTCAGTGTTTGTCAGGTAAGGGGGTTGGAAAACTTTGGGAGACATACTCATTTCCTGCTCGGACCTTTATTATATGAATGAAAGCACTCTTAGCAAAGCAGGCTTCACAGGACTTTAGAAATTCTTTCTTACGCCCAATCACCCTAGAACGCACTCTAGCCGGCAAAGGGCTGCACTGCCCTCCCCGTCATAGGTTTTTAGGCTTAAGTGGATAAGAGCCAGAAAGTGCTTCTCCCAGACGGAAATGGGGACTCAGGGTATGTCAGAATAGCCTGGGGGGGAAGGGTCCATTACTCTTTTTTCTGCAGCCCCCCAAGTTCTTCCTTGAGGGCCTCCCAAGTGATCATGTCTGGCTTAGGTTGCCCCCCCTCTGAGGGGTCTTACCCGTCTCTGACTAACCGACCAAGCATTGGGGGCAGAGATGGATGAAGCAGAAGCAGCGCTGCTGCCAGGGAGATAAGCTTTGTCTCCTTAGTGGCTCACAGTCCGAAGGTCGCTCAACTCAGCCTTTTCCACAGGGGGCAGTTACAACTCCTGAAACCAGGCAGAGCGGTTCCCAACATACCACCAACATTTTTTGTGCTTAAAGATTTATGTCTGTCTTTATCTTTTCCATATAAATGAAAAAGCAGTAAAATTTAACACTATTTCCTAATTGTGACCACATGCCATTAAAAGAGTTCTGTTCTGTCTAAGCACAGACCTAAGGATTAAGATTCACTCCCTCTGTTTTTCTGGCTGTAAGGAAAACCACAAAACCCAAAATGACAATACAGATAAAATTTCCTTCAGGGGGTACCCAAAGAAGCCTGCAAGTTATCATTCAGTTCACTTGTTGACTTTTACTATGTTTTTTCTGCACAGGACAACATCAAACGCCTTTTCAACCAGACACAAGTGAAGTGTGCCATGGTTAGCTACGAGATCCACTACAAGAAATTTTTTAAGTGGATGATCAAACCCCACATCTGTAAATGATTTAATTTTTAAATACAATTAACAGTCATTCAACATTAGGTGCATTTCAATGTTGCTTTCAATTACTTAAAATGCAGCCAAGGAAATGTCTATATTCTGCTCTGTATCTTATCAATTTACCATTAAGAGCTCTGGTGATTATTATCAATTGACTGATTGACTCCCCCTGAAACTGGGGAAGGATTCATCAAACTCTGGCTATGTTCATGAGCATAGGTCACCCCTACTGCAGCTAGCATGGCGGAAAATGGTTGAGGATCGCTGCTCTCCTGCCTTATCGAAAAACAGGCACGTGCGTTCCAGCTCTGTACCATCCTCTCAAAGCCTTTCTTTCCCAACCAGTGAAGCCTGGTACTCCTGGTACACCTAGTACGTCCCCTTGGGCAGTAAACACAGAAAATGATGTAACTCAAACTACAATCACTTACCTGCAAGTCTGCATCGAATTCATGTTTCAGGTGTGCTTCTTCGGCAGCCTCCACAAGACGCTGAAAAGACAGAAAGCAACATGAAGGATTATAAGGGTGGCCTGGACCCCATTTCCACAACGTGAGAAGACCAAGTGTTCATCACTCCCCCCAAATAACAGATTATATCATGGCACATTGTGACTGGTGCCTTTGTTCCCGTGAAACTGAAAATAGTAACATCACTGTCATAAACCTAGTTTTTGCCTTCATTATTCATTCATAATTCTTCCCCCCAAAATCTATTGTTATCTGTGTATAAAGGCACACATGTTCTGTACCTATTCAGGAGTCCCTTTGAGGCTCATAGGGACTCCAAAACCCACCTAGAAAAGTGTCTTCCTTAGGCAGAGAAAGCCTTTAGTCAAGACTTATTAAACTAAATTGAGTCCAACTCTAAGTGGGCTAACTTCCCAACTATGTGGAAAACTTTACTTATTTTAATTTCCTGTATCATTCAAGGTCAATTGTTTCTGCACCCAGTTCCAGTATGTAATTATCAGGTGACAGTTATTTGAATTTTATGGTACATCAATGCCATTTTGACAATCTGCATCCCAATAATAAAATCACTGAAATTAAATCAATAAGCAGTACCCATAAAATACATAATTATTCATCTTGGCCAACTAAATTCAACCAATTCATATTCTTATGAAAACAACTTAATGAAATTCCATGTAACAATTATTCAACAACCAAAATCATTTTACTTTAATTTGAATTTGCCAACAAGTTATTTCCCACCATGAAAATGTAGGCAAGAAGATAATGCAGAAAACTCATTTAGTTAAATAATATTGCACTGAAATTTCACTGAAGAGCAAAACCTTTAAATCCAAATAAAAATTCAACTATCTCAGTTTTTCCCATCATTAATCTTGAAGCCTATGCTGCCTTAAACTTGCTTTTTCTTGACATAATATACACCCGAATTTAATAAGCCCATGCTTCAAAAACTGATGACATCAGTATTAACCTCTAAGTGATCACAAATCCACAAATGTTCCATGAGTAATTATTAAATTGGACATGGAGTTAAAGAGGCTGAAATGTTTGGGTAACTTTAGGCTCTAGTACAGAGTGCTTAAAAAGAAAAAGAGGCTTAAAAAGAAAGAGAGAGGCCAGCGAGAGACAGTGCAAACAAACCCAGGAGGACTAGCAAATCCGGCTCTCCACACTCCCACCAGATGGTCAAGAGGGGCTTTCCCTTCTCTGGTCAAAGAACAGACACCAGTAAATGTGGCAGGGCCAGAGACAGAAGACCCCATTCTAATTCCAGCCATCGAGCCACCCACCACAGTTGTGAGATCTCAGGCAAGTCCCTCCCCCTCCCTGGGGCTAGTTTCTTCATCCCACAGGATGACCCTGGAGTAGTGGTTCTCAAAGTGTAGGCCCCCACTGGCAGCATCAGTTTCACCTGAGAACTTGTTAGAAATTCACATTCTCAGGCTCCATCCCAGTCCTGCAGAATCAGAAGCTCTGGTGGGGGGCCTAGCAATCCGCTTTAACAAGTCTTCCAGGTGATCCTGATGCAGCTAGAGTTTGAGAACCAAAAGCACCAGTAAAAACATTGCTGCGTGGAATATCTGAGATTTTCCTGCCAATGCTCTCCTCTAGGGCTGTAATGGTTTCACAGCTTATATTTAAGTCTTTTAGCCACCTTGAATTTATTTTGGTGTATGGTGTCAGTTGGTGCTCGAGTTTCATTTTTTTTGCATGTAGCTGTCCAGGTCTCCCAACACCATTTGTTGAAAAGGCTATCTTTACTCCATTTTATGTTACTGCCCCCTTTGTTGAATATTAATTGACTGTAGAGAGTTGGGTTTATTTCTGGGCTCTCTGTTCTATTCCATTGGTCTCTGTGCCTGTTTTTGTGCCAGTACCAGGATGTTTTTATTACAGTTGCCTTGTAATACAGTTTGATATCAGGTACTGTGATCCCTCCTACTTTGTTCTTCTTTCTCAAAATTGCAGCTGCTATTCAGGGTCTTTTATGGTTCCATATAAATTTTTGAAGTGTTTGTCCTATGTCTGTGAAATATGCCATTGGTACTTTAATAGGTATTGCATTGAATCTGTAAATTCATAGCAGCACAATTTACGATAGCCAAGAGTTGGAAGCAACCTAGATGCCCATCGGTCAATGACTGGATCAAAAAGCTATGGTACATTTACACAATGGAATTCTATCTAGCAGAAAGGAAGAAGCAGCTCCTACCCTTTGCAACATCATGGATGGAACTGGAAAGCATTATGCTGAGCGAAATAAGCCAGGTAGTGAAAGACAAATACCATATGATATCACCGTTAACAGGAATCTAAACAACAAAACAAACAAGCAAGCAAAATGTGACCAATGACACTCAAATACGGAACAGGCTGACAGGGACCAGAGGAGAGAGTGGAGAGAATCACAGGGGAAAAGGAGATGGACCCACATGAACAAGTATAAAGGACACATGGACAATAACTAAGGTGGGGGGTGGAAATGGGAGGGAGGTGGGGAGCGCTGGGGGAGCAGGGCTGGGAATATAAGACAGAAAACTGTAATTGAACAAGAATTAAATAAAAATAAAAAATTAAAAAAAACACAAAGAACTAAACACCAATAAAGCCATTCAAGCACAAAAAGAAAAAAAGCACCACTTGTCCTAGACCTTAGCTCATCCCTGAGCCTTGCTTAATGAGCTCCACCAACCCATCAAGGGTTCTCAACTCTTATTTCTTTTTAAAACCTGTGTACATAAGTATTTTCACTCTAAGACATAAAATACTTTATACAAGAGAGACATAAAATGGAGAGGATGAGAAACAGAGAAAAAGAAAAACAAGGAGAGACACAATGTATGTAGAGTGGATATGCTGGCCCCAGGCTTGGGTCAGCTTTCAGTGGGTCCTAGTCTTTCTAGAATCATCTCAGTGGAGCTTGTCGGCCTCCCCGGATCACAAGACACAATCTGCGAATGCACCGATGTGGGTCTGGACGGTTAAGTGTCAGACAGTGATATCACAAATCAGTGTGCTTGTGAGGGCTCATTCTCCTGATCTTTGTAATAGATTTAAAATTTGTATGCATGTATCATAAAATCAGTTACATACTGAGTGTGTATAAATATTATACATGTCTGAACACTTCCATTGTCAAAAAAGTCATGCATTTTGATTATGTATTTACTTAAATACACGGTTGTTTTTTCATGGTGTCTAAGCATTCTGAAAACCCAGAAATGTCAATGAAACGTACAAATGATCAAAAGATAGGAACAAACTGAGTTCACAATGACCAAGACAGATAATATTGAAGAAAAGAAAAACAGTGAAGAATTGGAAATGTACAAAAAAAGCAGTGTAGGACCAACAAATAAGAGAACAAGATGGAAATGATAGGCAAATTGAAATTATTATGAAAGAGCATAGCACAAAATGCATTTCATATATAACATTTTATTTATGTATATATATATGTATATCATACATACTATAAAACATGTTCAAACATAACATAACATGAAATGTATTTCAACCACAAATACTGCAAGGCAACACACAGGGCACAAGAAGATAACACACTGGAAACAATGCAATAACAGTGTACTAATCACCGAGAGTAGCCAGAATTCTGTTCTCTGTGTGGAGCAGTGAGTATATGAGAATCTCAACCCTACTGGCCAGTTTTCATGTTTATTTTCAAGGTAAAGTTTCTGTATGCCTTTTCAACTTAATTTATCTCACACACCTCATGTTTCCATGAAGATATTTCCCATCACGCTCATCACAAAGATTTAGGGAATAAGATTCCCAAAAAGATAGTCAACTGGCAGCTATGCATAATAGCTGTCTTATGTGAAACAAATAGGTACTCTGGGACAGAGCTCTTTGAGAGAACAGACCTTTCCTGCAATCAGTCATGAGGTTTTCCCAACCTGTTCTCTGATGCCAATGGGAGACAAGAGTACTTTTTATAAGGGAATTCAAGGGGAAAAGCCCCAAGAATAGGCTCGGCTGCTGTGCACAAAGGCAAGGATAAGCAGGACATCAAAAACTATGTACCTTTTGAAAAGAACAAAGGATAGTTCGCCTTTCTTCTGAAACACTTACAGAGATAAACGAGTAAAAGAAATAGTATCTAAGAAGAAAATCATATGCCATAAGTTTGCCTAAATTAAGAGAAAGTTCCTACTCTTAATAAAATAAAAAATACATTGAATTATCATTTTAAACAATCAAGACAACTCAGCTCTCAACTCTGATGTTTGCCAGTAAAAAGTAACAGCCTACAATGTCTCTTTCCCACACAAATGTCCCTATCATGTGATTCAAATGAAGTACATTTTAAAAAATAAGTTTGATTATCACTTGCAGGTAAGAAAAGTCAGTTTAAATCTGCCAATATTTTACTTATTATATAGAAAACTGCTCTGAGCCTGAGGAGAACTGTTACTTCATTATATCTGTTAGAAAGGCAGTGTGCTTTTAATAATAATAAGTTAATTTTCTCTCAAATGAAATTCCCTTTGGATCTGCAGATGGGGTTACAGAATTGTGACTGTGATTGTTAATTAAAGCTGAACACTGGAAATAAAAATGGTTTGAGGACTAGTATTCAAAAGTGAGCTTTGAGGACAGGAAAAACAGCAGTTTTGTCCCCACATCCCCTCACCCCACTGAATGCCAAATCCCCCTCTCCCTTTCATGCAGAAGCCTTCGGTTACTCAATGAAAAGGGTAACAATATACTGGAATATACACTACGTCCTGGAATTGGAATAAAGCACCTAAAGCTAACATGTTGTAATTCATGAGTTGATGTGCATTTCACTGACTTTGATACTTCTAAATCTCTCTTCCCTTTTAGTGAAATAAATACAAACAAAAGCTATCTTTATAAGAAAGAAATGCTGGAAGTCATGGACCATGGATAGTATTTATAGTTACAGTGAAGGCAAAACTGCCGAGGGGAATAGCAGGGATATTAAAGCATTTCACTTCGAATCACATCCTATTTCTTGTTACAATGACCCCACGTTATCCCTACAATCCTGCAGAATGTAGTCTCCCGTTGCTTTCCCCAAAACACTCAAATCAAGACCAGGGTTAAAGACATCGTAGAGGTCAAATTTTCTGTCATGGTCCAGAAGGGGAAAACTAGGACACCAAGTCAAAGTAAAAATTGGATCAGAAGAAGAAAATGATTTTTTGTTCTGTCTGTATTTCATCCTTTTGTTCCTGGTCGTTTTGGCTTGCCAGGAGAAATGAGAGAGAGAAATGCGCACAGAGAGTGGAAAGGTAATGAAAATGTAATCATACAACCAAAGTAACCTCCTACTGGACTCCTACTGATTCTATCAAAATAAACAAATTGTGTACAAATGAAAAAAAAGTTTAGGTAAAGAATCCCTAAAATTGGAGGTGGGGTGGGGGGCATCATTACAGATAAAAATTCCTAAGGCAAAACAAATGTTAAAACCAAAGATAAAAGTTGGTATTTTTTATTTCTCATGATGAAGCTAAAAAGCATTGGCTTGTAAATGCTATCATAATGGAATATTGAAAGATTTCAAAGTACTTAATATGTTTAGTAGTTTTCATTTAATGTTTTGCAACAATACATTTAATACTCATACCAGGGTTTTTATTGCCATTTTTTTTCTAGAATATATGCATATTTTTTTCTCAAGTACTGTTTAAGCTCAACTAGGGGATTCTAAGGAAAATCTATAATCATTAATGGATTTAAGCTTCACTGATGACTAACCTAGAGCTAGTGTTTGAATTAGCATTAAAACCAAAACAATAAGAGCTAAATGTGTAGAAAAACAGCCAGCAGGAGTGATCCAGAGAAGCAATAATCGGCACCACCCCCATACCCCGAGTGGCACACTCCTCTCTTCCTCACACCCGATTTGGCGCCTTTTGTTCCCTGAAAACACGAGTCCAACGGAGTAAGTGACAACAGCGTGTACATGGGGTTAATGCTATCCGAGCATCATGCGTCCTCGCACGAACCCTGCGCGCTGCCCTTCGACAGAGGTGGGGATACAGAAAACCCACGACCTCTCTATACGCACAGAATTCAAACCTGGTGGATCTCAAAAACAAACTGAAAACCCGCTATCCTCGTTAAATGCCATCAGCACGTCAAAAGATGTCTCAGTAAATCTGGACAAAATGAGATCTGTTTGTTCCCAGGATTAATTTCAAACACTCCTCTCTTGGATGAAGGTCCAAAAAAACCAGTTTAAGAACCATTAAGTTAAAAACCAAAAAAGTAAGATGTTCAAATTTACATTTTCATTCCTTCTGTCACTGAAGTCCCTTTCCTTCTGTTCTCAGGACAGAGAGTTCATTACTCTGTAACAGCACAGATTAATTTTTGCCGCTTTTGTTGCCAGAGTTTCCAGATGCTGACCTCCCAAAGCACGGATCTCATACCATCGGTGAGCCATGAAACGGCATGAGGAGGTTTACACAAGGGTGAGGGACATGCACAAGGGAAGCAGCTATTTCACATCGAAGGGTCAACGCGTAAGAATGCTGACGGGAGGCCAGGAAGCTTCCCAGAAGTGGCACTTAGGCTGAGCCCTACAGGAGAACGGGGGAACAGGAGGCGCTTCCAGAAGGAAAGACGCTGGAAGAGCATTACAGCCCCTGGGAACATTGTAAACAAAGTTTTGGAGGCTGGATCTCAGAGATCCACAGAGGCCACATCGTTGCCTAGGTGACCACCAGACAATCAACCAGGAGAAAAGGAATAACCAGGAGAGAGGGACACAATTAGACAAGAAGAAATCCAAGACTTCTTTCCCTCCTGTCCTAAAATGCCAAAACCACCATTAGAATCCTATCTGAGAGTTTAATAATATTTAGTAATCCTTATTGACACAAATGTTTTTACTTTCAACTCCAATAGAAATAGAACATATAATTCACCAACTATCGAGATGATCGTTTCTTTAGAGAAAAACAACTCTGATAAGGAGCCTTCATTATTTCTTTGTTCCTTCAGAAGAAATAAGCCTTGCAGCACACGAATAAACATTTTGTATAAAATGACCTTCTGCCTGAAAGCTGCCAAGATTGCTTCTGCTTTTAAAAAGGCAAACATTTCAAAGTGGATTGTAAAAGCTAGTCTATGAAGTTCCCAGAGAAAACAGGTAATGGAGCAATAGAGCAAACGTTTCGTGTTCGGGGAAGCTCTTCCCCCTTCCTGTCTCCTCCAGACTGTGAAGCTGCCCGAGCCTTCGCAAGACAAAATAAGCCTGGAGTCTACATCAGAAGACAGGCTTGCAATCAATAACAAATTATCTTTGTTTCCACAGGAGATACCTGCTATCAATTTGAGGCCAATTAATTTGATACCTGTTATCAACATGAATGGCCTGCTTCCAAACCAAAGCCATCTCATTCTACATCTAAGGCTGCACGTGCCCAAGTGCAACAATTGCAAAGCTACTGAGGGTGGAAACAGCCCAACTTTGCTCCAAGGGCGATGCCCAAGGACCAAGAGAGCTTACGGGGTTCGGTGGGGGGGAGACAAAAGATACATCAATCCTATATTTCAGCCCAAATAATTTGTCCAAGTGGTCCAGCATTTTAAACGATAGTCTTTGGCTCATGTAACCCTCTGAGAATGGTTTAGAGTTAGTTAGCAAAATCAAGGCTATTTAACCTAAACCTTATAAAGTCCTCTCAGAGCCCCTCAGTTCTGAGATGACTGAACTAGTTCTTTTGTGGGCAAGAAAACCATTGTTAATTTCCCAAGGGGAGAGTCCAGGAGGAACAAGACCCTGACAGTCCATCAGTTTGAGGACAACATTTGTTTCACACACTGGAAACCATCTATCACCAAGGGCTCTTGTCGGTGGAGAATAAAATTCTGCTCCAGCCCTTGACTACATCCTCTCCAGGGCCCGCTTTTGACCGGAACCCACATGGCAGAGCTGGAAGGCACTGTCCAGTGAGCTAAGGAAGATGGGAACATCTGCCTAAAACAAGACAGACAGGAGGACAAGATGGGGCCCAGCCCAGGGAAGAGGGTGACCGTCTGGGTGGGAAAGCGTGCCCTGCAGAGCTTCCATTCCTGGTGGTAGCAACAGATTCCCATCCCTTTTATCACTTTAATTTAACAGGTATTTATTAAGAACCTATTAATTAGCCAGAACAGCAACAAGAACTGAGTGGGACAACAAGAAATGGATGACTTTGTCTTGGCCCTCAAGAAGCTTTTAGTCTTTTAAGCACCGTAGCTCAGTAGAATCAGGAGAGTCTCAGAGTCCAAGGACAAGGACAAGTCATCCCACTCACCAGCTGCTTGACTGAGGGAAAAGTCTCTCTTCGTGGAGTCTCGATTTTCCTATCTGATGAACTAAAGTAAAATGTCATGTTTAGTTTATACCCTCGTGTGTGAATTTGATGAGAACATACACACAAAACATTTCCTCAAGCATCCGCACAAGTGTAAGACATTATTACGATGGGGCAGGGGAAGAGACAAGAGTTTCAGGCATAGCACAGCTTGACTGGAACAAGGAAACTGCACAGAGTCTGTGCCTCCCACAGTTGGCTCGTGCATGGGGAGAACTTGGAAGCACTCCTCAAGTTCACAGTTACATGGAGGTTATGTGAAAGTTAACGCTGCTGCCAAGGAAAGGACTCCAAACCCCGTGTTCCCAAACACAAGGCTGAGCACCTGCTCCTGAAGGACTGGTTTGCAGAATCCACCGCTCTCTTTTTCAGCTTCAGCAGCAGAATCTGTGATCAGTGAGGCTGAAAATGAACTGAGGCAAGGACCTTTATCAAAAAGTTTGACTGATGTCCTCAGAATGGCACAAGTACAAAAAGTAAGCTGTTTGCCAATGCAAGCTCCTTTGACAGATGGCACTGTGAGACTTGGAGTGTGGCAGGATGGGGAGTGTGGCAGGATGGTGAGTGTGGCAGGCTAGGGAGTGTGGCAGGATGGTGAGTGTGGCAAGACAGGAAGTATGGCAGGATGACAAGTGAGGCAGGATGGGAAATATAGCAGGATGGTAATGGGGAGTGAGGCAGGATGGGGAGTGAGGCAGGATGGGGAGTGAGGCAGGATGGGGAGTGAGGCAGGATGGGGAGTGTGGCAGGCAGCTCCCAGCCCCTGGACCCAACCATGATCAGGAAAATAAAATTACCTTTCACCTTGAACATGGGAAAATGAGGAACAATTTTCATGTCCATTCTGATGTTACCTACTCAAGATGGATCTTTATGTAAATTTGATGCAAGAAAAAAGCTATTTTAATTTACTTTTTATTCTTTCCTCCTGCCTATTCATCCAGGTGTTTACCAGGCAACTTAAGTTTGGGAGGCAACATATCATGTTTGTCCAGAGAACAAGCCCTGGGGTCAGACAACCTCACTGAATCTAGGCACAAAAGTGCCCAATACATAGTGACTACCCACTACTGTTAGCTCTTATTGTTGATGATGATGACAATGGTGATGATAATTATAAGTATGTGAGAAGAATTAACTAGAAGCTTGGGCTAGGAAGATGACCAACCCACCTCCAGTTCATTCAGGAGGAAAAGCAAGAAATTAGACGATGTGACATGGGCTATACTAGAAGGTGACATAAGGCAATAATACCAAATAATTATTGGGTTTCACACTTCCTATCCTGGTGCCTATCATCCAAGGCAGTAAAGAGAATGACTGTTCTAAGTGCTTTAGTCAATTAGCCCAGCTAATGCTCACAACTGTCCTATGAAGGAAAGCACAGATATCAGCACAACTTTATACATGGTGAAAGCAAGGAGCAGGGAGACTAAAGTGTATAAAAACTCAAAGCAGGGAGCAGATAACCCTGCCAGGGCATGTGGCATCAGTGTGAGTAGGGTTTCAGAACTGATGCGGCGGGGAGCCTGAGCTAAAGAATGAGTGGAAGTCAGCCAAGGGGCCAAGGGAAACGATGGGAAAACGGACAGCAAAGGCTTCAAGTTAGGAGCCTCGTGTGTCTATGGGGCGGCAGGTGGTTTGGAATGGGGAAGGTCAGAGAGCTTGGGCAAAGGGTCCAAAAAGGCAGACAAGTGGGTTCCGGTGAGCCAGGGCAATGAGCAAGGCTAAGGAATACTATGGTCTGTGCACAGTGGGGGAAGGGAGCTGACGCGGTCTGACTGAGCATAAAAGCAACACAATCAGTTCTGAAATTTAAGTCACTGTTAAATTAATATAGTACCAATGTTGAAAAAAATAAATTGGAGGGAGATCTCAAAGAGACACTGTAGCAGACACCACTTGCTTTAAAGCTACTTACTGCACAAATATCCCCATCCATCAGTGAGTCCTGTAGGCTCTCCCTACAAAGTATGTCCCATGTTACAACACTTTTATCATGACCTCCACTGTTACAACCCTAGTCAAAGCCACAGATATCTCCCCCTGGAAACTCCAGCCTCCAACAGGCCCTCAGCTTCTTCTCCATGCCCTACAATCAGCTCTTTACACAGTTGCAGGAAGGAGCCTTTTAGGAATAATTCTCATGGCATCATTCCCCCATTGAAACCCTTTAGTCCCTTCCCATCAGAGACGGCCATGAGCCACAGGCCCTTCGTGATCTGTCCCTGAATCCTCAGCTCCTCCCCACCCCCCATTGGCCCCGGACTCGCAGCCATCCTTCTGACCCCACACCATCACATTCTTGTCTGTTACCCTTGCTGTTCTCTTGGCCTAGAATGTTCTTTTCCCACGTCCTCAGATGTTTGTTCCCTCCTCGTCATTCATTCTGCCACTCAAACGACTCCTCCTTAGGGATACAATCCCCACCCCAACTCCAAAAAAATGGTGGCTTGCTTCATGCCCTAGTCGTACGGAGAACATGGCCAAGGCTCAAAACACAGCCGCGGGCCCAATTAAACATCTGTTCCCGGGGCTGTATTTGACTGGGAATATAACGTTTATAAGACACAGCTCCTTCCTTTGAGGACATCACAGTCTATGGCAAGAAAGACAGAGGCAACCACAACTCAATGCAGCAAAAGTTCCAACAGGAGGAAGCTAGGGATACCCTGGGCATCCACTGAGGGACCCACTAGACCAGGTATAAGGGGTACAAGAAGGCTTCTCGTCCATGTTGAGACCTGAAGGACATGAGCTAGCCCAGAAAACAAATGAAGAACATTTTGGGGTGCAAGCAGCAGGCCCTAAGGCAAAAGAGACCACGATACATTCAAAAAATTACAGGTAGTTCATTGTCTGGGGGTGTACGGAAGAAGGATTGATTGCCTGAGGGTGGAGAGTAGCAACAATGAAGGCAGAGAAATTTTAAAGAGCTTAACATTACTGAAGTTACCTGGGCTTCTAAAATTATTAAAAGGTGATCCAAGGCAGTAAAGAGAATGACTGTAAAGAAGGCATGCTAAAGCTACTTAGGAAAGAGAATCTGTAGGACTTAGAGGCCAAGAGAACTTAGAGAATGAGGGAGAAGGCAGAGTAATGGTCATTAGCTTGCCTGCTATTAGCCACTACCCAGTGCTGCCCCTAGGGGATATCCAGGAATGGTCAGAGAGGAAGGTGGCACTCAGGAGGAACATTCGAGAAAGGAGGGGCAGGCAGGAGCTGCAAAATATCACTGTAAGAATGAGAAATATAATGATGGGAAATTTAGTGATTGAGGGTATGTTTTGTTTGGAGGCTGTTGATTCTCAGCACCATCTACAACGCCCCTTCTAGGGCACGTGACAGAAACCTGCAGACCACACGCGCTCAAGTTCCTTGCCCGCAGGGCTTCAGGTTAGATTTCTGAGAGATCTGCAAGGCAAGAAGAGGAGACACCAACATTCTCCAGCTGAAGTGATGGGCAGGTATGTGGGCATCTGCAGACGACAGGTATCCTTTCCCTGTACCATGCAGCTGCCCTCCTGAGATTTAGCCACTGGGCCTGCAGACTACTGTGGCCACTGGTGGTGGCTCCCTGTGACTAGGGCACTTCTGGAGTCTATGTACTTGGGCAGCAGCTTCCCTGACCCTCATATCCCCAATTCTATCAAGTAAACTTTTAATTCTGTATATTAAACTCCTGCCTACTTGGACTCCCTAGAGGGTTTTTGTTTTTCTGATCAAACCGGACTAGGAGAGCCAGGGGGGTGACTGTGTTAGACCATTTCAGAGCAGANCAGGTATCCTTTCCCTGTACCATGCAGCTGCCCTCCTGAGATTTAGCCACTGGGCCTGCAGACTACTGTGGCCACTGGTGGTGGCTCCCTGTGACTAGGGCACTTCTGGAGTCTATGTACTTGGGCAGCAGCTTCCCTGACCCTCATATCCCCAATTCTATCAAGTAAACTTTTAATTCTGTATATTAAACTCCTGCCTACTTGGACTCCCTAAAGGGTTTTTGTTTTTCTGATCAAACCGGACTAGGAGAGCCAGGGGGTGACTGTGTTAGACCATTTCAGAGCAGAAGTAGGTGCAGGGGACAAAGCACAGAAAGCAGAGAAGTACGTGATGGAAGATTGGGAAAGCAAGTCTGGACTCTTATATCAAAAAAAAAAAAAAAAAAAAAACAGAAAAAAGGAGGGAGGGAAGGAGAGATTTGGCCATAGCAGGAGGGAAATGCTGAATGAAGAAAGGCTTTGAGGTGACAACATGCTCACATCAACAAAAGCAGTAGCAAGAACTGTCCTGGGAGGCTCCCTGCAGACGCAGCTCGGGAGAGCTCCAGGGTTCTCTCCAGGAACCAGAAAGCCAGTGGGCCCAGGCCTCCAGTTCAAAGGGCCTTATAGTTAGACTTTCCACACTATCTCCTAAAGAGATCGCAGGTGTAATCACAGAGAAGCCATAGCACTAGAAAGAGAACTTGTTTAAAGTCACATCCCTTTCCTGGACCACACTGCCTAAGCTACATGATGGTTTTTCTTTACCATATCCTTATTTTGGGGGGAAGAGTTCAATTATACTGTTTAAGGAGTTCTTTAATAAAAGAAGTAATTTGTTAATGTAAATATGTAAGATATACCACACTGTTCAACTATGCTTTGTCATTTCTTCATTCCATAACATATGGATCCTTGAAAATAAAAAAATCCAAATGGCCTGGATCATGTGTGACTTTCGAAGGACCTGGGAAACAGGACCAAGCTAGGTTTTACTCCTCCAAGGTCAAGTCAAATGCATATACTTGCTGTGAAGCTTATTTCAAATGAAACCAAAAATGAATGATAAAAAATAAGACTGTTTCCAGCATCTTGGTCCCCAACATTTTACACAAGTCCCTTGCATCAATATCCTCAGAATAGGCCCTGTTCCCACAATGCAGAAATAAAACTCTGAACCCAGCACTATGAACCTTGTTGACACTTTCAAGAAAAATGACAGCTTCAACTCAAAACACGGACAGGAAGGGAACTAACTCTCGCGACATGACACTATGTGAATGAGCTCTGGAGTCCACAGGCTGCTGAGAAAACCAAGGGGCTGGTTCTGAATGATGTCTGTGTGCCTTAAACTCACTTTTTGTTATTTTTCCCTTCTATTTCTCATATGTCCCTTCCTCTTGCATTCAAGAAATGACATTTTCACCCTCTGGAACCAGGCTTAACATTTTTAAATTTCCAAGGATGAGGAGCTGGCTTAAAGGCTGAACTTCCTCTCCCTTTTTTAATGCCGAGGTAATGAACTGAAATTATATACAAGGTTTGGATTTTGATGGAAAATGACTCGTATATTTTATCCTCTCAACTCCTTCTCCTCTGTGAATTCTTCATTATAACTCCATCTCAAAATGACAATGAAGTGAGATACAGGAACACATGCTAGTGGTAAAAGATCGGAGGATATTTTTAAGTGAAGCAAAGACAGAGCTGATGAAGGGCTAAATCCATTTTACATAAGAGTAAAACAAAGCGCAAAAACAAAACTTCTCTCGGGTCTCTATGCCATGCCTCATTTGTACCCCAGGCCTGCTCTTGACATTCGTCACACTTTGCTCTCACATGGCCCCTCCCCATTGCCCAGGGCCTGCGGTTTGGGAGTCCTGGACCCTCCCAAGGCTCTTACAGGACCAGACAGAACAGAGTCTTCATTTCGGCACACAGCGCTGACACTGTTTGTTCCCCTTTCTGCGAATACCCACACTCTTCTTTTACTGTGAAATAGACACCGAGTAGTAAATTATGGAAAATTTCCACTTTGTGAATCAAAAGCAGCTGAATATCAGCAATTCTACACAGATCGAGCTAATTCATAAAATACATATGGACTTCAATGGTTTTTAAATTCCCTTTAACATTCCAAAGGAGCTAAATGATCCTGAGAGAAGTAAGAGTCCTAGGAAAACACAGAAGACAGGAATGCACACGGCCAAGGCCTTACTCTGTGCCAGACGGCTCACAAACGTCTGTCTGCCCCCCACTGCCCAGCCGAGAAGCAGTCTCAACGTGACCCAGCGGCTGAGTCAGGGGGTTCAGAATGGGACTCAGGACACTCTCACCTGGTTAAACTGATATGAAGACTGAGACCACAGATGCCAACACGGACGCCCTCTGGAATGATGCAGTCCCCCTGGAAACCACAGCCACTAGCAGCAGCTGCCTCAACTGGTCCTGAAGAGAAGGACCACTTAAATCCAACATGCAAATAAACTGAGGCTATGATGCCTCGATTGGAGCCTGCCTATCATGAGTACTATGCATTAAAACCAGGTATAAACTGAAGGGCAAAAGGGCTACTTTGGAGAAAATCATGCATTCTCATATCGTTTGCCTCACGTCAGAAAGCATGCCTGCCATCTATTCGTCTTCCCAGAGAAAAGCAGACTGATGTTCCAGTCACAAATTTCTTCCAGTTCCCAAAATGTAGATGAAAATCTACCTTTGAAGATGAGGGAAAAGAAAAAAGAAAAAAACAATCTCTAGGCTGATGATTGTCTAGCATCTCTCACTGCCAAGCGGCCCTGCCTCTCAGGCCTGGAAACCACTTAGAGAACTTCCTGTCTCCATCTCCATGGTGACAGGAGGTTAGCATAAAAGTCAAGACCCAACATTTAGCATTTGATGTGCTGGGAGAGGCAGCAGCCTTATGTGCTCCGACAGCAGCTCCTCAGCAGCATCCTTTAAGTCAAGTCCCACTCTACCCCCAGGAGGAACAAGCACAATCAACTCAGCAGCAACAGCACACACCAGCAGGGCGTAGACAGCAGACGGGGAAGGACCGTGTCGATCATACCAGGTAAGCATGACTCACAAAGCAAGGTGACCTGGTAGAGAGTAGGAGAGACTGACAGGGACACACGTGTTTGAGTGGTCAGGAAAGAGATCCCTGCACCGAGATAACAGGAAGGGGCTGGAGGCCCTCGGAAGGGAGGGCTTTCTGGGAAGGACAAGTGCAACGCTGCTGAGCTGCTGGCCACTGAAGCCAGACACAGGTCTCCAGCCGATACCCGAAACCCCTGGGTCCAGGTATGCTGTGCTACTTCAGGATCGTTTGGGTTTCAGAAAGGTAAAGGGGTACACGTGTCACATATTTATTACAATCATCCCCAGTGAGTGCTAGCACAGCAGCCCATAATCAAATATTAACTTTTCTGTAGGACAAATGATTATTCACACTAATTACAATAAATGTTATACATGTTAACATGTCACTTTAGGTCAGCCTTTTTCACTATGAGTTAGGAAAAATTTTTCAGATTTCAGTGCTTTCTAGGTTTCTAAATTACAGAACGGGCTTGTGAACCTACGGGGACTTGAAAAAAAATAAACTGATAGAAGTTTCTCCATTTTATGTTCGTTAGCCACAGAGTTTTCTCAGCTCCTTGGCTCAGCTACCACCTGGGCCAGCAAATACAAAATTACATGAATAAGGGCAAATCAAGTAATTGGCAACGGGAGGAGGGGCCTTGCTGAAGAGGTGAAAACACACAAAGTGATGCGCATCGGTCACCACATTGTGGTGATAAATGCATGACCTGGCAAATCGCCTCAAGTCATTAAATTGTACACTGAACATGGTGAATTATATTGACTGTTGTATCTCAATAAAACTGTTAGAAAATAACATCAGTGGAAGAAACTCAGAAATGTGAATTAATGGACCCGTTTTGCAATGCAGAAACCCATTCATGAGTACCGTGATCCTATTTTCTCACAGTAAAAGTACTGAGTACTGCAGAATGAGGCAGCTGCACTGGAACGCAATCTGGCAGGTCGTCAAAAGGTTAAACACGTGACCTACCATGTGACCTAGTGATTTCACTCCTCGATACACATGCAAGAAAAGCAAAAATCTATGTCCACACAAAAAAGGGGGGACCCCTCAAAACAAACTTTATTTATAAAAAGTGTGTATTTATTTTTACATGTTTAAACTTTAGCCTTGAAAGTACTCTCTATTTGATGCAATAGACGAGACATGCCAAGATGCCTTTTATTGCTGCTCAGAACAGTTTTTGAACACATCGATTTTGATGTCTTTTAGTGCTTCTGCCCATTTTTTGTTTCACCCCACCCACATTAGCAAAACATTCCCCTTTGAGGACTTTTTTTCATCCAGGGACAAACAAGCAAAAAAGTTGCTTGGGGTGAGATGGAGTTTATAGGGAGGGTGGCACAGAGTTCATGCCGTTTTGCTCAAAAACTACTGAATACTCAGTGTGGTGTGGGCAGGTGTGCTTGTAAATCACCCCTCATGAAATGGGCAAACATATTGAAAGGATCTTCAAAAAAAAGTCATTGAAGTTGAATGCAGCCTCTCACAACAATGCCAGTTGGTACAGATGGGTTCCTAGAACATTCACCTAATGGGGGAAGCCTGTACTATAAGGGGCCCATCCTCCAAAAGATAATTCCAGTTTTTTAGAAGTTCCCTTTAGTATAGACAAATGTTCAGAGCTATATTAGTCATAATAGCCCCAAAGTGGAAACAACCCGAATGTCCATGAACTGATGAATGTATAAACAAAATGTGGTCTATCCATACAACGGAGCATTATTTGGCAATAAAAAGCAATGAAGTTCTAACACATGCTATAACATGAATGAAACTCAAGAACATTATAGTGAGTGAAAGGTGTTAGTCACTAAAGACCACACACTGTATGATTTTGTGTATATGAAATGTCCAAATGAGGCAAATCCATATGACGTACATTAGTGGATACCTAGGGCTGGGGAGAGTGATGAGACTGAGCGATAATAGCTAACGGTATTGTGTTTCCTCTGGGGGGTGATGACAATGTTCTAAAATCAATTGTTGTGATGGTTGTGCAACTGTAAATATACTGAAAACCACTGAATTGTGGTTTACTTTAAATGGGCAGATTACATGGTATATAAATTATATTTCAATAAAACTGTTACCCCTAGAAAGTATCTGTTATATTAGGATGAAATCAGTTATGTATTGTTGCAATGCATCCGATGATTCCTTGGCGCCAACGTAGCAAGTACGACCTGTCTTCATGTGGTGTGACCACTGATCACCATCAACAGAGGGGAAGTTCTCATCTACCAACTATGAAACCAGGAAAGTCTGCAGAAATTAAATTCTGCTTTAAAGACTTACTTATGTGCTTGGTTCTTAATTAGGATCTTTTGCACACCTTTAGCACAACAACCAATTTCAGATTACCTAGTGGAATTACTGTCATTTGCAATAACTGTGATTAGCAACACTAAATAAATATTATTGAGATAAATGTAAGTTAAATATATTAAAACGCTCCTTAGAAGTATATTGTACTGTGAACATTTAACTACTAGAGTCCAAGAATTATGAGTCTGATGGCATCTAGCAGATTTCTAGGCGAATCCAGAGGTAACATACAAATAGTGTTAATTAGAAATTTTCTCATTCCTTGGGAAAGTAAACACCAAATGGAGGAAAAGAGCATAGATTTGTCACATTTCAGAAGGCTTATGACAATGTATTACTATTCATTTATACGCCATTGCATTCCAAAAAGATTTTCCCATCAAGGTAAAAAAAAGCTCAGTTATTAAATTAATTAAGAACATCTGCTCTTAAGGGGCATTGAAATCAATTAGTTAACAAATGTTCATTCGCATCCCCTACATATGAAGAATGTGGCCTGGCACTGAAGGGAGCTTCAGAATACTTACGACAGTCGCTGCCAGCTAAGAATTCGTAGTCACATCTAGCAAGAGCAATAATAAGTTACTATCCCTGATGCTGTCTGCCAGATTTGAAATAAGGCACCCAGCTAATAGGAAGTATAAGAGTTGATGGAGTGATGACTTACCCCAGGAAAAGAGAAGAGGGGGATTATGAGCCAACTTTCAAAGGTGCCTAGGACTTAGCCTTGACTTTTCCCACAGCCAGCTGCTTGGGGCAGTGTGTATATCACTGAATGCCATGCCAACGGTCACCAGCACAGCCATGGCTCCCTGTCACTGTCAAGTCTAATCACAATCATCAAGAATAAACTTAGTTCTATTCTAGAATAATTCTAAATATTCTAGTTCTAGAATAGAACTTAGTTCTATTCTATACTACTTAGTCCTAGTCTACACTACTATTTTAAAAAAGTGTTTTATATCATTAGATTATTTTACAAATATTTTAAAAAGAACAGTGTCCCTTTGTGAAGCCTCAGGCCTAGAAAAAATGACGACCCTTTCAATGACCTGTCATAGCCTTGAGATAGCAACATGTTGTATGCGTGATTATTTCCATGATGTCAATTATGCTTTCACCATTGGGGAAGGAATGTAAGCAGTGTGATGAACGCAGCAAGGAGAATGTGTTAAAAGGGAACCGGAGCCATGGCCGGTATGGCTCAGTTGGTTGGAGCATCTTCCCATAACCAAAGGGATTGGCACTCAGGGCGCATGCCTGGGTTGTGAATTCCATCCCCAGTCTGGGCGCATACAGGAGGCGACCAGTCGTGCTTTCTTGTGCAAATGTTTCTTTCTCCCTTCCTTCCTCTCAAAAAGCAGTGAAATTAACATCCTCGGGTGAGGATAAAATAATTTTTAAATAAAGAGAGAACCCCCAGAATATTAGTTTGCTTCAGGACGTACATACTGATTATTAAACTTATTACGTCACATATGCCAGTTATGTTCTAAAAATTAAGTTTTATATGAACCAGAAGAGATCAGTGACTTACCTGACTTTTTCTCCCTCTAAGTTTCTGTTTCTATACGTTTGTCTCTGTTTCTCTAAAAAGTTAAGTTCAACTATTATTTATTAAGCAAAAATTAAGACATAGTCCTTCCTCTTGAAGATTGTACAAAACTATAAAAGAGACAAATAATCAAATAACTACTGTTTGATATGGTGAATGTTATAGATAACTCTGATGTGGTAACTTTAAATAAGCATTAAAATGATAACTGTTAATAAATAAGTCAAAACAAGAATATCAATGACTGTGTATTCTATCAAAATCTTGCTTCTTATAGAATTTCCCTCATTACCAATACATTTTTAAAACAAACCACTTAATTGATGCTGTTTAATAAATTATAGTTTTCAATTTGCAGGTACTCAATGAAAACCTTCAACAGTGCATCCCACTCTGCTGATAACTAAGGTAAGAAACAGCTAAACAGTGGATAGTGAATAACAGGACAGACCAATACCAGGGGTCAAAGTGGGCAGGCAACTAAACCATGCAGATGGTAGGGAATGTTTTACAAGTTCAAGGATAAAAAAAGAAGAAAAGAGCATTAACAAAATCCAAAGGGCGCAGTAGTAACATAATCCAGGATACTGGGAAAACCATGATGCTGAGGCAAAATCCTGGACCGATTAACATAAGTGTGTATGGGAAGACAAGTGAGCAAGGTACATCTAAAAAGGAACTATTATGAAACTAGAATGAGGTCTTCTAGGCACTGAGTTAGGGGCAGAGTTTATGGTCAGAGCTCTTTCAAGCCTGTATTTCTCTCTTTCCTTCAACCCCTGGGGTGGCATTTTTACCCCTCTTGGATGGGTTGCATTCCCCAGGACCCCTGCACTCCCTTTAAGTAGGGGCATTTGGCAGCTGCGTCTCGTGAATAGGTGATGGGCAGTCAAAACCAGACTCTCCAGTTTCCCTTTCTCTAACGGGAGGCTGCTCAGGACTGGAAACAACATCCCCAGGGCCAATAGGGTGGGAGCACCTAAACAAGGTAGGGGCACTTGAGTACTGATGACCAGAGGATCCTGGTACCCTCGGTGGGTTGGGAGCAGAGCTGTCATTCACAGGAGTTGTCCACCCTTTCATAATTTAATTGTCTTTAAAGAAATGTCAAATCAGTGAGTCCATTGAACAAAATTTAATGGGGCGGGGGAAACCACAAACTCTAAGCAATCTGGCTGGACAGCTGTTGGACTAGAAAATTACTACAAAAGGTAAGTTGGTACTAGGAGAATTAGACTTGGCAGTTTATCAAATATGAACAGGAGAGGATGGATGAGTTCTATGCCAATGACCATTTTATCACTCCTAACCACTTCCACCTGGCAGGTGCCTAGATTCCAGCCACAACATTTGCTTTGTCTCCCCTGTTTTCTTTGCTCTCTTCTTTGTATTTGCAGCACCTTTCTGTTTTTGAGGTTGCTTTTCTCTTTACTGCAATTGTAGACTCTTGTAAAAATCTTAACCATAATTGTAAGGTCATTTGAGATAATACAAATATGTACAGAGTTAAACAAGCAGTTGCCTTTTTCTCATCAAGAGACATCTGGAAAAAGAAGCAAAGTTAAGAAAAGCTGTGTCCAAAATCCAAGAATCATGTCTACTGAATATTTAGCTAGTGGTTGCCAAGGTGAAATGCACAGGCCCTTCTCAAAGATTTCTCCCCCAGCTTTTCAGTTGTATCAAAAGCCTTACTCTAGTTTACGGGCAGAATGCCTAAATCATTTCAAAAAAAAAATAACCTTGTACATATGTGGAGCTGGCGTATCTCCTGTGAATCCAATTTAAACCCCTAATCTTTGCATCCTAATGGGTTTAAACATTTTCTGAGGAGGGGGAAAAATGTATTTCACATTTGCTTTCCAAGTTTCAGAGAAAACTATTTTCTAGCCCCAAGGTTATTAATCCTCAAAAGGAAAGCCTAACTCCTCTTTCATTTCAAGAGGTTATGTAGATAAAGTGCAGATTAGTGAGAAAAGTAAATCCCATGCCATAATTATCGTACACTCCATGTTATCCAAACCAATAGTAAGCAGATGTGTCTTTTCCAAATGTGGTGCTTCTGGTTAGACTCATCTCATCCCTGTCCAGCAAGCTCCTATTCCTACCCCAAAACCCTCACCAAATATCCCCCTTTTGTAAAACCTTTGTTGAACACTCCAAAGCAGAATAAATGGCTCCTTACTCTGGGGTCCCTGACCCCTTTCACTGGCATATACAACAATCTGTATTGAGCTCAGAGGTACACTTCATCTGTACTATATTGTAAACATCAGCCAAAAAGTTGACCCTTCCCTCCTTCCATCTCTGAATACTTGGATTGTCCACAGCTGAATAATCAGAGCATAAGTGAGTACTCCGTGTTTAGTGATGCTCCATCAATGGCTGGTCAACAGTGAATGACCCTTCTCATTTTTACCTGGCCCACCCCTCTCCTATTAGGCTGAACTCTGGGATAGTAGACTGTCTATCCACTTGAGTTTTTCCAACCTCTGGCACTTAGTAATTACTCAGTAAATATGAGCTAAATGTATGAGTGAATGAATGAATGAATGAATGAAAAAATACAAAAACAAACAGTGTCCAGTCTCCACCAAGTATTCAACACATTTGTCAAATTAATGGTTCCCTCCTCAGAACTTCCTTATCTGTTTATCTCTCCTGTCACTCCACTTTTTCTACCCGGTGTTTTAGAGGTTTACAGACACATTTTAAATAGATGTGGAATAAAAACCCCCTAAGGTCCAGAACTGGCTTGATTGCTCAGTACCCAAAGTGAGAAGCAGATTGAGCCCAGAAGCTATTCATAGCGTCTGTTGAATAGCACAGATTACATGAGATTACAGGGTGTCTGAGGTAGCCCCACTTCAGTCAAATATGAAAGCCCAACTTCTGAGCCATGTCAAAGGTTCAACAACATAAGTTGGTGAGCTGAGTCCAGGTTCCAGAACACAAGTTTTACTCTCTACTTCCAGACCACAAATCTCAGTGACTGCTGCCAGCCACTTCGTTTCGCAATTTCTCTCCTACCAAACCAAAATAACACAAATTTGTCTCCAACCCCTAATAAAAAAATAAAGGGAAAATGCATGAGATGGTGTACATTAAGAAATCCAAGTTTCTCTGACTACAGTTGTTCAATATGTTATTAGTCAAACACAATGCTTAGAAAAGCTAAATACGATTATTTACCCAGTGGATATTCACTGATGTCAAAATGGGACTTTTCATTCACTTTTCTCATTCCGCTTCCTTGCACCTACTTTTATTTGAGAACTGATAAAATCTGTGAATTAAGATCTACATTGTAATAAACAGCTGAAGAGAGTCACCGTAATAAAGAGAAAAACAATCAGTATTGGAATATGTGATAATCTTAAAAAGTCTAAAATTTTTGTATAATTGGCTTTCTTCTCTTTGCCATTCTTTTTTATTCACAATTTTTTCAGACTAAAGGAGTAACTTGACCTGCATGTATTAAGAGGCAAAGAAATCATTTAAGTATCTGCAAATAAGATACTATTATCACAATTCAATATAAAATCGCCATCCATCATTTAAACAATTTGATCTGTGCCAAGGACAGGAAATTTCCAGAGACATTCTTAAAGACTACAGACATTTCTCAAGCTATCGAATTAAGAGGCACAGAAATAATTAGATGTTGCCCAAGGTCTTTCTATTCTGGAAGGAGAGATTTTTTAGGAAGATAAAACTGTGTCCCTGTTGTTTTGGTATTTGATTTTAACAAAAACAGAGCCATGTTTCAGACAATGATGGAGCTTCAAAGTGTCAAAAAGGTCCTCACTAATTATTTTTTTAGGTAGCTAATCAACATATCCTACTTGCAGGGAATGTGAATGTGTCCTCCTCATGTGTTAGTTAAAAAGCATTCTCAGTGTCTGCCCGTCCCATCCTCCCCTCCCTGAGAGCCGGCTGAGGGGCCCGGCTGCCACATTGGGCTAATCAATCTTGTCTCAGGAATTTGGAACTGGAGGCTTGAGGTTTCTGTCAGTCCCTTTGGAACATTAGAAGTAAGACATGAAGTGAACTTAGAAAAGGGCTCTAGCTGCCACCAACCACCGTGTACCCAGAGATCCCTAGAAAGCCAAGGTGCTGAGAGGAGAATGAAGCAGGAGGTACAGGGCAGAGGTGAGACCAAGGGTGGCTACCTCGGTCCTGGGCGTGGCCTGGCCCCCACCTCTCCCTGTGGGGCCCCATCACACACCTCTCTTGCTTCATCATCAAATCCTCATTTTCATGCATTGTTTCTTGTGGGTTTTGGCGACTTATCACCAAAATAACCTTGAGAAAACATTAAAGATCAACCTGAACCACTTGGCAGGCCCACAAGACAGCTTCTCTAGAAACTCTAAAATCAAGGACACAGTAATGGCCACCAGGGGCTTCCAAGTATTCTGATTCAAAAGGACCCCAAAAATCCTTAGAAGTTCAGCTGGAGCATTTCTAGGCTTTGCTTAGCAAGAAACAACATGCAAGAGAAACTAGCCAGAAAGAGCTGTCAAAGACCTCAGTTGCTATTTTAGCCCAGGAGGCTGACAAGGTCATCTTCCCAGGTGGATTCCATTCCCAGCGCTGGAGGGAGGAAAGGGGCCCTGGGGCCCCGTGGATGACAGGAAGACACGAGGAATATACTCTGCACCAGGACTCCTCACACCGTAGGCGGTGAAAGGGCCAAATTTGGGCTTGGGGTTTGGTTTCCATTCTGTTGCATATGTGTTTTCCCATCCATTGGAGTCCAACAGTTTCATTAAACACCCAAGTATAGCATGCTTGATGTCACAGCAATGTCATATTGTCATAACTATTTCTGAACACTTGCTCTCAGTTTCTGTTCTTAGCTCATTGAAATAANAGTTCAGCTGGAGCATTTCTAGGCTTTGCTTAGCAAGAAACAACATGCAAGAGAAACTGGCCAGAAAGAGCTGTCAAAGACCTCAGTTGCTATTTTAGCCCAGGAGGCTGACAAGGTCATCTTCCCAGGTGGATTCCATTCCCAGCGCTGGAGGGAGGAAAGGGGCCCTGGGGCCCCGTGGATGACAGGAAGACTCGAGGAATATGCTCTGCACCAGGACTCCTCACACCGTAGGTGGTGAAAGGGCCAAATTTGGGCTTGGGGTTTGGTTTCCATTCTGTTGCGTATGTGTTTTCCCATCCATTGGAGTCCAACAGTTTCATTAAACACCCAAGTATAGCATGCCTGATGTCACAGCAATGTCATATTGTCATAACTATTTCTGAACACTTGCTCTCAGTTTCTGTTCTTAGCTCATTGAAATAACAAACAGTTCCTGAACCAAGGCCAGCCCGTGGTCCACGCTTTGGGGAGCTCTGGTCCATACTGCAGCTACCCACCCCCCGCCCCAGGACGGGCGCAGGACTATTCAGGCGGCCCCACCCAGTACTTTCCTTGAAGACATTGTGACAACCCTCCGCCCCTGGCATCACGCCTGGGAGGCTGGCAGTAATCAGATGCCGGCTTTGCCCTTCCTGGCTCTGTGACTCTGAGTTAGGAGTGTAAGGTCTGTGAGAATTTTCTTTCATTTGCAAGATGGGGTGCAAGGTAGGCAGAATTCTAAGGTGGGTCTCTAAGATCCTCCTCCCCTCCCTGGTCAATACACCCTGCATAATCCCCCTCCCTTGAGTGTGGGCCAGGCCTTGTGGATGTGAGAGGTAGCACTCCCTCATTTAGGGTACTGTGTGCAAGATGTTATAAAATCAGAAATGGGAGAGATGGAGTCACTGCTGCCTCTGTGAGAAGGCCCCACGACTAGGATGTGAGGGTGGCCAGCAGAAGCTGGCTTCAACCCCCAACCGACAGCCCTCAGGAAAACAGGCACCTCAGCCCAGCCCAGCACCTGGAGGGACTCATTCCCACCAACTACCTGACAGAAGCTGGGAGAGAACCCCAAGGCTCAAATGAGACTGCAGCCCCCACCAACACTTGATTTCAGCCTGGCTGGGCCCTGAGCAGAGAACCCAGCCAGCTGTGCTGTGCCAGGACTTCTGACCTACAGATAACGCCAATAAACAAGGGTTGCTTTGCTGACCTACAGATAATGATAAATGGGTGCTGCATTTTAATGCAGCAATAGGAAACTCACACAGGGTGGCACAAGGTGTGGGGTTGTTGCAAGGATTAGAAATCTTTCACAGGAAGGGCCAAGCACCTCATGATCATTCAGCTCACAGTAGCTATTAGGCGCACGCTACTGATTAGTTTTCACAATGCACCTAGGCCTATTTATACAGTGAGTAAGTGATATCTATGTACAAATGCACACAGTCACATATACAAAATCCTAACAGATTTCATAACCTTCCTTCAGAGGGCAAGCTATCATTTTTGAAAACTACCCTACATCTCTCAGATCCCTCTCACACATCTCTCTTTCGATCAGTGTCACAGACCTGGGAGGCAAATACTACCGTGTCCACGATACCAAGGAAAAAATCTGAGGCTCTGGCTCCACCCAAGGTCACATAGCCAGTTGGCACATAGCAGAACCAGACCACAAACCTAACCTTTTTCAATTCTACAGCAGCCTTACTTTTAAATGTAAAGATTTCTCTAGCTACAATAAGCTGCCTCAAACAGTTTCAAAAAAATAAATTTTGCAAACATCACATCTGTCATTGACAGATGTCACAGACATCTGTGATGTCTGTCCTGAAATCACAGGTTAAACTGTGTTTTCTGGCTCTCAAATGAAAAAAAAAAAGTGGATATTCCCCTAAGCAAAATTCTGGAAGTTGAACTGGGTCTAATATTCATTGTTCTTAGATGAGCCTTTAGCAATGACGACTAAAAACCAGCCCAGCCATGCTGGGGAGGTGAAGACGCCCAGCGCACTGACCACACTGCCCTGTTTGACCTGCGAGTGATGTTCGGAGTGTCTGGCCAGGTGCTCCAGGCCAGGTGCGCCTTGTTTTCAGTTCACTCCCCAGGTTCCACATCAGCATTCGCACTTCATTTACAACCACCTATTTTATAAGCTGTGGAACTCTTTGCTGGTACTTAACTTTCCGTAAAAACAAATATTCAAGTCATGATTGGATGTGAACATTTTCACTGGCATGTTTCACAGCTAAGAAACATTACCTTTTTATGTCTTCTGTGCAGCTATCTGAAAATTCTTTTAAACACTTTAACACACATAAAGTGACAAATATTAGCAATTCTTACAGATTTTTCTTTTACTAACTTTCATAGAGTCTCCAACATATCAATACCACTAAAACAATACAGTTTCAAATTTGGGGGATACTTTATGTATGAGAAAAAATACTATAAAACCCAGACCGGCTGTTGGGCAGCCAGGCCTTGGATGGCCCACAGAAATCTGTCTTGCGGGAGCAATGGAATTGAATGCCTCCACTATACCTTTTGGGGCAACCACATACTTTATCATTATAAGACTTTACATTATAAATGGTACATAAATATATGTGCCCCAAGAAATATGTGTAAAAAGTTGCTCTCCAAGGGAGAGAGCAGACAGCGTCTGCCAGTATCAACAGTGTGTTGAGGAAACTGGGCTCAGAGGAACCAGAAACTGCAGCTGGATCCCTAAGGGGTTGGGACATAGCCTGAGGTTGTGCCAGCGGTAATGACTGAGAGCTTACGGGCTCAAAATCTGAGTATACAACTGGCTTCCCAGTCCCCTGCAGGCTGGGCCCCGCCATGAGAAGGAGGATAGGGCCCACCAGAGAGGAAAGCAGGCCTCTTCGACCTTCCGAGATGACAGGGAGGGTGCCCATGTGTGCCCCTTTCATTATACACTCAAGTTAGGGCTGACCCCTAAAATCTGGCATTTAGAATTGTGTTTGTAACCCCATTCATCTGTTGGAAGAAACTGGAACTGAAAACCCCTGATAATTCTCTTACATTTGTGAAACTGAAACTAACCCGATCAACCATCCAGATCAGAGGCCAAAAAAGTTTCTACTAAGAAGCAGATGGTAAGTATTTTCGCTCTGTAGGCCACATGGTCTCTACCTCTACTACTCAACTCTGTTGTTATCTTGAAAAGACCACCTGTGAAGGAATGGGTGTGGCTGTGCTCCAACCAAACCTTAATTATACAAACAGGTGGTGGATCAACCAGATCTGGCCCATGGGCTGCAGTTTGCTGAATCCTGACCTCAGTCTCTGAAAACTGGCCTGGGACCCACATAATCTCTGCATTGGCATGGACTTCGGGTCTCACAATGGCGCTCTAACAGAGGTATTTCCTCCCACTCCGTCCTCCACCTGCTACTCCAGGGGCCTGAGCCTATCCCTCCCTGACAAACCTTATGTGCCCTATGGCCTGGGAGCACCCAAAATCTATACCAGGGATTCTCTGGTGTTAGACGAGATAATCACCGATGAGTTATACACAAAACGGTACTGTCTTGAATACCAGGTATTTGAGAAATGCCAGCTTCAGCTTCACTGAAGAACAAACATCCGAGGACGACACACTGATGAGCTATAAGGGAGCAGCAATCATTTCTCACACATTTGACCACAAAACCCTTCGTTTTCAGAGTGTCACTCAGAACTTGTGTTTGGGGGATACACCTTGGGCAATACTCCCATGTTCCTTAGCGGGGCATAAATTACACTTTATAGTCTAGGCCTAAGCTCTAGAGTTTCCATTTGCATCTGCAAGGATCCCCAGCATATCCTCTAACCCCACTCACTAGAGCTGAGCATCATACACCAGGGTTTTTATATCTCTACGCAAACACACACCACACCACTGCCCACACCTGACAAACTCTATACTGCAGGGACCAGCTCCATGTTCAAGCAGCCTCTCCCATAAAGTTCATCTCCCAGGCCTTTGTACACAGAGAATATCTGAAATAATAGCTCAATTATCTCGTACAGTTTAATTTATTCCTAACCTGGTGGTGACCGATATAATCCTGGAGGGAGTGATACTTCCCATTTGACCTTGGATGACTGATTTGAGGAGACACTGAATCCTTTCCTATTAGTTTTTCTGCTCTGGTGTGATACATTCACTTTCATAAAAAGTAATCTCTCCCATAATGCACATGTTATGAATATACAAAATAGACTCCCTCAACTCTCCTTCCACCCCATGTTACTTATGGGGGAGCTCCTTGGACAACATAAAGAGATGGTTGAGTTGAAGGGTAAAGGAAATGTTTATGGAAGGAACAAAGGAGAGTAGGAGAGAAGGAAATTATACTAAAACATGTCCAGCAAATCCCATGTATAAACTATTAAAATTAATTATCTTATTTGTTCCCCAGACTTTTCCCATTACCTTTGCCTTTTAGTAACTGAATATTAGTCTTCTAGCTTGCTTCCAGTTGATACTCAATTTGCCGTGTTGTTGATTCATAGGTAATTCTGCACACTAAGTACCAGGATGGGAATTACTGAACGCCAGGGCTGGAGGGAACAACACGATCATTTCTCAGATAAGGCGACCACGGGCCAGCAGGGAGGCACCTTGCCCCAGCAGCACTCCTGTGGATGCCTCAGATTTCAGGAGATTGTTCAAGGACTATGAGACATCCCTCTTATCCTTCCACGGGCCTCTGATTTTAAGTGTCCTCAGGCATTATCATCCTAATTTTACAGATGATGAAACCAGGGCAAGGAGAAGCTGATTGGCCTGCCCAAGCGACTCACTCACTCGAACACTGAATGTTAATGCTAAATGTTACAATCAGTCCTTGCAGTCCTGGCCTCAAAGGGAGAACATTTCCCTTCCTTAAATGAAAGCACATTATTCTTCTTTACAAAGAAACAATTTAATGAATTCTGGATTCAGATACACATAAGGCTTTTTTGTTTTGTTTTGTTTTGTTTTGTTTTTGGTAAATCTGATGGCAAAAAAAAAAGACATGATCAATCTTCTCCTTGTGATTCCTTGTTTCTATAGCATTTTACTGTTTAAAAGATAGAATTTATTTTTTTAAAGATTTTATTTATTTATCTTTAGAGGGGAAGAGAAGGAGAGAAGTATCAATGTATGGTTGCCTCTTGTGAGTTCCCTGCTGGAAACTGGCCTGCAACCCAGGCATGTGCCCTGACTGGGAATCAAACCACAATCGTGTGGTTCAGAGGCCCGAACTCAATCTACTGAGCTACGCCAGCCAGGGAGTAAAAGATAGAATTTATTTTTTACAGCAGTTTTAGGTTTACAGAAAAATTGACAGACAAATAAAGAGAACTCCAAAATACAACCCCACCTCCTACATGCACAATTTCCTCTTTTGCTAACATCTTGCATCAGTACGATACATGTGACTCAACTGATGAGCCAACACATACCAACTAGAGTGCATAGTTTACATTAGGGTTCACTCTTTGTGCTGTGCATTCTATGGGTTTTGACAAATATGGAGCAATATGCATGCATCATTACAGCATCACATAGAATACTCTGCTCTAAAAATTCCCTGTACTCCACTGATCATTTTCCTGTCCCTGAAGTTTTGCTTTTGCCAAAATGTCACAGAGCCGGAATCAGGCAATATGTAGCCCTTTATATTGGCTTCTTCCACCTAGCAATATGCATTTAAAGTGCCCCATGCCTACATGGAACTGACTGGTGGGGTAGGGAGAGGTGGGGACTGGATGAAAGAAGGTAAAGGGATGAGCCAAAGAACATATATGCATAACCCATAGATAAAGACAATAGTGTGGTGATGGCCAGAGGGGAGGGGGCAGGGGCTGGCGGAGGTGGGCAAATGGGGAAAAATGGGGACATCCATAATAGTGTCAACAATAAAAATAAAGTAAAAATAGAGAGAATAATTATAATAATAATAACAACAAAATGCCTCCATGCCTTTTCATGGTTGACAGCTTTTTAAAAAATCACTAAATAATATGCCATTGTCTGGATGTACCAGTTTATCCATTCCCCTATGGAAGAACTTCTCAGTTGCTTCCCAACTTTGGCAATTATGAGTAAAGTTTCCATAAACAGTCATGTGCAGGTTTTCATATAGACATAAGTTTTTAACATATTTGAATAAATACCAAGGAGCACAACTGCTGGATTATATGGTAAGAGTATCTTTAGTTTCGTAAGAAGAGACCAAACCATGTGCCAAAGTGGATGTAGCGTCTTGCCTTCCACCAGTAGTGATTCGGACTTCTTGCTGCTCCACATCCTTGCTGTCATTTGGTGTTAAGCAAGTTTCATTTTTATAAGAGATGTGAATGAGATGATCTCAATTGATAACACCTTCTGTGGACTATATCTGTTATATGCCAAGGGTCAAGATTTGATATGCAATATACCTGAATCCATATAATAATGATTTGTTTATTCCAGGGTTCTAAAGGGTTCATGCTGCCCACTGACCACATCTCATTCACTTAATAAATACATATTCATTAAGCCCTCCCACGACTGAGGACCATGATGCCACTGAGAGCAGAGTGATGGACAAGACACGTGGCCCTGCACCCACAGAATTCATGGCGCGGCCCAGACCAGGGAGTCAGTGCACATAGTCCATAGCACATGGAGAGGAACCAAAGGTGAGGAGGAGCTCACCTCTCATGGCGAACCCTCATTCCTGGCACTGACAAGGAAGGCATCCTCCAGGACCACAAAACAAAGGGCCTCAGCTTTTTGCAACTGTGTTTTTGCAAAGATTCCAGGAAGAATTTGCTCTGCCAGAAAACGCAGGGAGAAGAGTGACATAGAGCTGAAATAAGACAGTGCTGGAGGTTTCTGCATCAAGAGTATATGTCATCCCTGAAAGTGTTTTTTTGAAAAACACAAAGGCTACAGGAAGGCAAATTATTTTTTTTATTAATACCACTCTTATGAACTTTATAGATTCATATGGCCCATTTTCAACAAACAGCACTAACAAAAATTGTTCAATATTTTAGGAGAATATTCCTTAGCATTTAATACGGAATACTCCTTCTATTTTAAGGCTGCCATCCCATCTACTTTCTGTTCTTTCAGACCACTCCTGGACACTGCTTTTCTGGTAGCATCTCCCCACATTATTTATAGGGCTCCAAAGGAACAGAAACACAGAGCCGGAGTGTGGCTGCCAAGGCATAACTCACCACGCTGTGTCAAGGTTAGACCTCGATGCTGATAAAGATTCATTAGCTACCAAAAAAACTGAATCAGCAGTGTCTTTGCAGTGACCTGAGACCTCTAGTTGGGGCAGAGCTCTGGAAGTTCTCAGCAGAGAAGAAAAGTGAGACAAAAAGACAGGTTTTTAATCCACATAACATGACAAAGCTAGGGAACAGCAGCCCAAACCAATACATGTGACCAAAAAGGAAAATTAAAATGATTTTAACACATCCCATTAGCTCATCTCAGGTTCCCTCCAAGAGATACCTGGGGAATGACCACAGACCTACATTGTTTTGACCCTGGCCTTGTACAGAGCTATCCATATTTCATTCCGGGAGCTGTCCTCCAGATCTAGACACCAGAGAAGAGCCATCACAGCGCAGAAATGCCTCTGCAATGTGTAAGGAAATCAAACCAGGGTGTGCCTGACCCACACAGTTCTTGTGAGCCGCCCAATACCCCTGTAACCGAGAACTGAGCAACCCCACAGTGACTGGTCCCAGCCTTCAGAGCAATCGACAAGCGCAGAGCAGTAAACAGCATGACAATATCTGCACTTGCATGGACAAGTTTCCAGTTTCATCAGAGTGTATGAGGTGAAGAGTATATAGTCCAACCGGGCTCTTCCCTCTCCCGCCTCTGCAGACTCTCCCCACTAACATGCCTTACTATAGCACCTCTGTGCCAACCCTCCCAGGCTTCTGTCTCCAGCCTGGACACTTGCTCTGGGCTTAGGCCTTACAGAGACAATGGCAACTTTTATATCTCCACTTACATGTCTAACAGACATCTCAAACTTAAGGTGGCCAGAGCCGAACTGAAGGCTGTAAAGCAAGGAGTCATCATCTGTTTCTTCCCCTTCCTCCATCCCTTCCGCACACGTCCCGCAGGGCCAACCTACGAGCAATTCCTGATTATTCTAACTTCCAATGTATCCTGACCATACCTCTCTCCATCTAGCCCTGTTCCCAGATCTCTTCACTGATGAATGTGAGAGCCGCAAACTGGCCTGTTTCCACACTCACCTCCTACACACTAGCCTCCACACAGCACCCGAAGCAACCTGAATGTAAATCAGTTCATATCTCTTATTGCTTGAAACCCTTCAATGGTCTGCAGTTGTACTTCAAGTAAAATCCATACCCCCAGCCCTAGCCTGCAAAGCTGTATGTAGCCCAACCGCTGTCCATCTCCTTAATGTCATGCTTCTGGTCACACATATCCCAATGTCACATTGTCACATATGCAGAGAGATTGGCCCTGATCCCCAGTATAAAGAGATCACCACCCAGTCACTCCCTCACGTCATGTTATTTTCATTCTCTGAAGCATATTTATTACCATTTTTCATACACACACATACACATACACAACTATACAGTTTGTTTATGAGAGTATCTCCACTGCCCACAAGTGTATCCAGGACAGCGAGGACCCTCAGTAAATATTTTGTGGAGAAATAGAAACTGATAAGCCATCACTCAGTCCAATGTAGTCGGTTTGCTCTCTGGTGTTACAAACGACTCTTGTTTTTGTTATTGCTGTTGATGCAGTAATTGGCTCACAGTTATGGACCATGGTGTACAAGAGATGTATGGTTAAGTCCTGGAACCCATTCACAGTCAAGGAGAGGAGTGTGAGCAAAGCAGCCAGAGGGGACCAGTTGACAGGATTTAGATCTCACATTCCAGACACTGAGTAGAATGACAAGTGCAATTAAATTTAATATTTAAATAGTTTTGCCCTTTTTCCCTCTGGCTGGTTTTGCATGTCTTAAATTGGCTTTGCCACAAAGCGAAAGTATGGACAGAAAACCCTGAATGCACAAACAGAAAGTCAATGCGCAATAAAGAGACTCAAGGACACTCAGGAGGGCCCCACGGATGGAAACCACCGGAACCTTATTAAACCTGCAGCTCATCACGGCATTGTTTGTCTTTTTTCTGTTATACTCACCTTTTTTTCTTTTTTGGTTTTAAGCCTTAAAAAAACTTTCATACTTTATAAGCTTTAAAATAATGAAAACACTAGTCATTGCTGACTTTTGCCCACGGCTCAAATTCGATTTAAAGAGATATCATCAAGGGGCTAAAAGGCCCTGTGCTGTACTTAAAACAATAGCAAACTGGATTCTGTCTCTATAATTCCCTGTGTGAGTGTGTTTGTGGCAGGCTTATAAAGTGCACACCAATGCCAGTAATTCTAAGGAGAAAAATTTCTCCGCTTCCAAGACGCAATCCAAAGCAAACACTGCACAGCACTTATGGGTAGGTGTTGAGGGGCTGGAAGGTTGAGATTTATGTGCAAAAATGAAATAGACCCTGAGTGTGTATAGCTTGGCGAAAGAGACATGATAACTGCCCTTAAATATCTGACAGAGTAAACACCAAAGAGGAACAAAAATAATGGCAAAAGCTACACAAAGGAGGCAATTAGGGGTAACGAGAATCTTGGGCAAACATGATAAAAAGCTATCCTGGCAGGAAGACCTTCTAGATGGAAGAATAGTTCTCTCTCATCCAGAACCAAGTACTACCCAAGGGGCCTCTGCTGGGGCTCCCCCACCTGGCCTGCTGCAAGGCTGGCTGGCCTAAATTTCAAGCCAGGACAGGATGGCGAGGAGCCTGAGTCTGTAGGGAGGTGGGTTGGCAAGTTGCTCTGGCCTCTCATCTCCCATTGCACTGCCCTGCTGCGTCCTGCCAGGCCAGAGGGGAAGGTTTCCGAGGGGTCACTTCAGGTCCCAGAATTGAGACTGCTGTTTTCATACATTAGTCTGGTCCGCTGCATTGCTGATTCACCCAAAAGCCCTGCCACTTAGGCCAACTTTACTTAGACCTGTGGTTCCCAAACTCAGCAGATCATCAAAATTACTGTGACGGGGGAAGACTTTATGAAAAATACCCACCACACCTGCTGAACCAGGGCCATCATCCTACTGGAACAGGGTAGAGGTGGGATTCACACCCCCAACAGTCTGGCTCCAACACTGCCCACAGCTGCTGGTCATGGGCCTCGAGGGGGTGGCTACCTTCCCCAACAGTTTCAAATTTGAGTCCCTGTGTTTCTCTCAGAGTTACACAGGAATTCTGCCGCCCTCACTGTCCTGCTCTGACTTTGAGGACACAGCTAGATCAGTAAGTTAACTGTATGACTTAAATGAGATAAGCAGAAAATCACCAGATTTATTAGCCAGAACTTATCAGAATTTACTACCACAGCTGTATCCCCTAAGCTTCTGGAAATGACTCTTTCTCACTTCTGTGGATGTTTCCTTAGAATAAAGGACCACGGCCCTCCTACCCATTCACATTTAAAAGTGACTTATTTGGGGATGTATGGCAATTTCGGGAGAAACCCTACCTTGCTGGAGCTGCCATCCAAACGGGCTCCACTGTTGCCCAAGGGACCAGGAGAGACTTGGTTAGGAGGAGCCTTTAAAAACCATAGTGCTCATCACTTTCTTGTTTGTGATCTTCCACATGTGGACTTAAGTGTTGGCGACCCCACAATTGACTTTCCCCAGGTTTATGTCTATGATTGGCACATAGCAATATGTTCAGTAATTTTACTTTAAGACTTATCGAATAACTTGTAGGAGTAATAGTAATACTTCTCCTAGGAGTAGTAATAACAACACAACCACTGTTTTTCATTGTACTGGACCCTGGGACTCTCCCCTGACAATGGTCCTACGAGAAAGGTGCGACTATCAACTCTATTTTGTAAATGACTCAATAGTGCCTCATGGATATGAAGCAGCTTGCGCGGTGAGGGGCCAAGAGGCAGAGTCAGATGAGAAATCAGGTGTGCCTGCTATGCGCTCACCCTTGTGCTATATGACTTTGCATTATGCCAAGTGCAAGGGGATCATAAGAACAAAGGAAAATGCTCTGGTTCACGAAGGGCCCATCATTGACTGGGTAAATAAGAACACCACGTATATCCAAGTAACAATAAACTACAGGCCATCAAAAGCAAAGCACCAAGAGCCATGAGGACTGGGGAAAAGGAGACCTGCTGCAGAATCTAACAGAAGCAACGGGCAATTGGACTCTGAAGAGAAGGGTCTGACATGAATCAAGGTGAATCAGATGAGTAACTTGGGACCACTCTGTGGGAAGCCAGGAGGGAGTTGGACAAGGGATGATATAAACGAACTGTGCTTTAGACAACGGCGCTGGCAGCAGGGCTCGGCCTGGAGTGCGGGCGGGTAGTCAGGGACCCGTACTCGGTTTCCGAGAACTGTCTCCTCTTGCTCTTACTTTACAAAACGTAATGTGCTTGGCCATGACAATGAGTCTAAAAATGAGGCTACCAACTGGCTTGTTGAGTTTCTCACCTTGTAACACAGGTGAAACCACACAAACTATTGAGGTTAATCACCCTTTTAAGTGATTGCATGCCAACTACCCTTGGTTACCTAGAATGTTCAAAACATGGAGATAAAGCTGAGAACTAAAGAGCTGTACAAAGCAGAAAACAAACATGTAAAGGAGTTTTGACTTTTTGTTTGAACTCCATTCTAACAAAATTGAAAACGGCAGCCAGCAGCAATAAGAATCACAAATAGCTACCTGAGAAGAAAAATGGAGACATAAAATATTTAGAAATCAAACTCAAGCACTCAAAAATCCATAGCAATTTAGAAACATTTGACCCTGAAGCAAACAACCTCTGTACACCTCACTAAATGACTGTGTCACAACTAATGGATGTTAAAAGTCATTAATGAGTCCACAAGGGAAATATTAAATTATAATACCATTCAGGTAGGCAAACAGGTAGAGAATATATTTGAGAAACAGGTCCCCCAAAATTCATGACATTTTTCAAGGCTTGATGCTTTGAATAGATGGAAAGCATCTCTCCTGCAGAACATTTACCTGAGATGTGAGCAAGAGGTTACAATATGGCTAGGTTGATAATATATGAGGTGAGTCAATCATCCTGAAACTTCTAGATGTTTCTGACTGTGCTCCAGTAAAGCATGTACAAAATGTGGAAGTGTGAATTATTTTACAGTTAGCACTAGCACTTTACAGTAAAGCCTCTGCAGTCAATTACATCAACTTCCCAAAAGCACAGACCTGAAGCTCAAGGAGGGAAACACCATGTTCGCCTTGTTCACTCCCACCCCCGCCCCTCTCTGTCTGGGCCCAGCACAATACCTGAAGTGTGCAAAATGCCTAATAAAGGTTGGATTAATTTAAAAAAAAAAGAAAAATGAGTAGTATCAATCGGGAAATTTCTGTACTTATCTGAAATATCCACTTAAACAAATAAAATAAGTAATGTTATGCTTATTTTGTGCAACTGCAAACCCATTTGACATTTCTAGAGTGCAGTAATTTGAACACCTTAAATTTTATTTTACAAAGACAGAGGAGGGGAGGTTGCCCACTCCCCATCCAAAGTCTTCCCCTTTATCCCACACAGTACCAGTTGTGAAGGGACAGAGATTGGGCAGGAAGGGGGAAGGGAACACTGCCCACTGAGCAGAACAGCTAAGTCTACCCTAACGAGCTGAAGACATAACTGAATGCAGCTACTTTGGTGATAAAATGTCAAAAGACCCACTCATAGCCACAAGACAGCACAACTGCATGGGCAACATCTGAACCAACGGGCTTGTGTTAAAGAAAATTTACATCACAGCAGCCAGCTATTACAGACACTTAGCAAAAGGCAAGCAACTGTTCTGAACAATGAGGTGAAGAACAGAGGTTTCTGATGCTCAAATGCAGGAGGGAGCACTGAGGGAAACTGAGGTAAGAATCTTAAGAGTCATGATTGGACAGAGTGGGCCACCTACCCTGACAAAGAAGAGGTGCTGGGACAGGGCAAACTGTCCTCTAACAAAGCAAAGCTATAGGCTGCTGTGATGGAGGCCTGGACGGTGTAAATTTCCAGGAAGGTTTGTGGATGAGAGAGCCTTAAAACTAATTACAGAGTAAAAAGAAGCTCACTGGTGATTTTAAAGATGAGGAAGTGAACAATGAAAAGTTAGACAGACAAAAATTAAAGGAGCTTAGTGAAATAAAGATAAACAGAGCAATGCTCTGAAGAGATAAGGAGCAAACAGCTTGGCTCAGCCAGGGGAGCCATTAAGAGCTGTTGGGAGGAGGAGTGACAGATGGGGCTGGTATTGCTGATGGGCTCCATGAAGACTTTGCTTTGGAATTCCTGAAAGGAGCCTCCTCTTAAGAATGTCCCCTAATGAGAGATGGCTAATGAGAAAGTGCAATGTTCAGAACAAATGGTTGCAGGAGACCAGGCCTGGACAGATTCAATCCACGGGCCCAGTAGGCTCAGGGTCTCGGTGGGCGCTTCCTGCCTTGCCTCATGCCCTCCTCCTAAGCGCCTCCTCTTGGGCCCTGCAGTGTGATTGTGGAGTTGAGAGCTGCAACTGGGAAAGAAGCTCAGAAACACCTTTCTTTTGTGTTCCACCCCTGCCCCTCACCTTCCTCGTGACCACCCCCAGACCTACTTCCTCTCTCTTTCCCTGGGACAGAGCTAGCAGCTTCCTGCTTCCTGCTGCAGGATGTTAATAAAAAAAGCCACAATTATAATTACGTGTGTGTCTAACACAACAATCTCTCTTCTTGACAGAAAAGAAAGATGAGCAAATAATTTTAATGTCATTTGCAATAATCCGCCGAATGAGAAAAACGAGTTATGGGTAAAGAAATAGCAGCATTTCTTCTGAGAACAAGAGGATCCTGATAATGTGTCTTGAATTTCCATTTAAAAGGAAATAGATGTCTCTGCAAGTTCACAGTATCAAGCATTTTATAACTGAAACATAATATTGTAGATATGAGAGCACAGGCAATAAAATTACTAGAAAATTACCCATTTTGACTTGAATATGGAGATTCAGTAAATTAAAAAATATTTTATCTTGCAGTTAAAATGTTTCAATGAATCATAGGTCACAGTTCTTTCAGTCACAATACCAGCCAACAGGAGGAAAAACACTTCACCAAAACGATCAATAGGTACTCAGGCTGAGAACAAAGAGGGCCAACTTCCAAAAAGAACAATAATTGGCTGTGCTGAACCCATTCACTGAGCAACAAAGGGGTCTGTGGTTAGAGAACTGGATTACAGTCAAGACACAGAAGTTTATTTCCGGCTGGCACATCGGGTGTTCTTGATCAAGCCCTGTGCTGCAATTCACTCATCATTCCACTGATCCCAAGAGCAGAATAGTCTAGGAATTTTTTCAAGAAATATTGACTTCTTTGCATTCACATATGGGAGTTGCATTAATGTAAGACAGAGGGGAGAGGGGAGGGAATTTCAGAGGAAAAGGGGAAGGATTCACAGGAACTAGTATAAAGGATACATGGACAACAACTAAGGGGGGGTGGAAATGGGACGGAGGTGGGGAGCACTANTGGCACATCGGGTGTTCTTGATCAAGCCCTGTGCTGCAATTCACTCATCATTCCACTGATCCCAAGAGCAGAATAGTCTAGGAATTTTTTCAAGAAATATTGACTTCTTTGCATTCACATATGGGAGTTGCATTAATGTAAGACAGAGGGGAGAGGGAAGGGAATTTCAGAGGAAAAGGGGAAGGATTCACAGGAACTAGTATAAAGGATACATGAACAACTAAGGGGGGGTGGAAATGGGACGGAGGTGGGGAGCACTAGGGGGTGGGCTGGGATGGAAGTAGAAGACAGAAAACTGTACTTGAACAACAATTAAATAAATAAAGTAAGACACAACTTATACTTTGAAAAGCATATAGCCCTATACACTTATATTTACTAAATAAAAACTTATTAAGTGCCAAAGGTGCTCTAGGTCCCATGAGAAGAAGTTCCTACTTTCTGGGGGCCACAGCCTGGGAAAGAAATGGGCCCTAGACCAGTCAGCACATGGAAGGACCCGCAGGCTGTGTGCCCATGTGCAGCGGTCATCCGGCAAGGAGGAACCAGTTCTATCTCGGATGGGGCAGAGCAGAGCTTTGTGTCATCTAACCAGATCCATGGGGTCACCTGACAAATGGACCCCCAAAGAGCCTTCTCCAAAGGACCCAATAATAAAAAACTTTTCAACCAAAACAAGTTATTTCTGATCCTGGCAGCATAATCTTGTTCTTTACTCTGTGGTCCCCAAAATTCTAGCATTTAACATAGAAATGAGTGTGTTCTGTGTTAAGGGTGTTTATTATAAGGTAGCTACCAAATCTGATGGAAGCACAAGTAAATGAAAAACCAGGGCATCCTCTTCAGGTATCACCTAAATGACTCACTAATAAGGCAGCTCTGGCGAGGCAGCTCCATTGGTTGGAGCGTCATCCCAACACGTCAGGGTTATGGGTTTGGTCCCTGCTCAGGGCACATGCAAGGGCCAACCAATGAATACATAAATGAGTGGAACAACAAACAAATCAATCCCTCTCTCAATAAATATACAATTTTTTTCATTAAAAATAAATAAATAAATAACAGGCTAACTAATATGGCAGAATAAGGACCTCCATTTCAGCTGGTCTCCAAAACAAAAAAGAGTGTTACAACTCTCAAAGGAGCATTTTGAATCGCTGCTTCATCAGGTTCCCACAGAAGCAGGAAAGTGCACTGGTGAAGAAATGACGCTGTGGAGTGGGGCAGATGGGGTTTAATCCCAGCTTTGCTGCTTCCAGGCTCAGCTGCTGCTCCCCCTGCCTTTCCTCCCCGGTGTGATAACAACATCTGCCTTTCAGCATCCACATGAGAAGTCAGTGTGGCTCTGTAAATGAAAAGTGTGGCGCGGGGCTCCGTGGGTAGTCAAGGTCCCATCGACACTCAACATGACCGAAAGTGTGAGTGAGATGTCTGTTTTGTTATTTTCATGATCACATTTGTGACTCCAAAGTCAGCCACCTGCTCAAATCTAACCCCCCTTAAAAATGCATGCAAAGAAACTGTGCACTTAAAAATGGTTAAAATAGTAAATTGTATGTGTACTATTTAACCACAATTTTTTTTAAATATAGGAAAAGAGAAAACTACCAAGACAGTAAAAAGATCACTCACTGCCAGGAGCACAGCTACTTTTAGGACCATGGAGCTATTCTGTATGCCATGAAACTGGTGGGTTGATGGGGACACAGGCCCACGGTGTCCAAAGCATTATGAATGAGATGAGACAAATTCACATGGACTACCGAGTCCTGTGGAGGAAAAGGGATGGCATGGCCACTCTCTCAAGAGGGCAGTGCCCTGACCCTTGCCTTGACAGGCTTTTATTGGGTTCAATTTACACTGGAATTCAGGGCATATACGTAAAGCTCATCAGTCATTGTCAGGCAGTAATGATCAAACATTCAAAGAACTCTGAGGGCTCATTCTGAGGTAGAGTCAGATAGTTAAAAGGCCATAAAACTTTGGGGAACAAATTCATTTCATGCTTGGATCCTTGTCATTTAAATTGAGGGTATTAGCAAAGTAGGTTTCATAGGATTTTATGCATTCTTTCTTAGGCCTGATGGCTTTAGGGAACCTGCCCTTTCTAGCAAAGGGCTACTGGCACCTCGTCATTATTTCAGGCTTAAGGAACTGTTTAAGGCTTAAGTCAGGCAAGGGACATAAGGCAGCCAAGAGATTAGGAAACTTCTTGCAGACTGAGAACTCAGGCTATGTCAAAGCTAGGGGCGAGGGTCCATCACCCTCTTTTTCTATAGTCTTCCCTGAGGGCCCTTCATGACTATGCCTGTCTTAGGTCATCCCTCCTTTGAGAAATCTTACCCATCATTGGCTAACCAGTCATCTGCCCAGGGCCAACCAGGGTAAAGAAAAAGGGGAAAGAGGTGGTGCCCCTACAAGGAAAATAAGCTTTGTCTCCTATGTGGCTTATGGTCCCAAGGTCTTTCTACTCAGCCTTAGCCACGAGGGGTTACAGTTTCTGAGACCAGGCAGGGCAGTTCTCAACTGTGGGTACATGACATTATACATTTGCTAAAACCCACACATAGAACTGTCTATTACACAATGAATGTTTGTGTCTTTGCCACATGATATGTAATGGTATTTGGAGGTGGGCTTTCAGGGGTAATTAGGTCATGATAGTGGAGCCCTCATGACTGAGATCAGTACCCTTACACAGAAGGCTCCCACTTGAATTGACTGAGACAAATTCACATGGACTACCGAGTCCTGTGGAGGAAAAGGGATGGCATGGCCACTCTCTCAAGGGGAGAGTGCCCTGACCCTTGCCTTGACAGGCTTTTATTGGGTTCAATCTGCACTGGAACACAGGGCATATACGTAAAGCTCATCAGTCATTGTCAGGCAGTAATGGTCAAACAATGGAGTGAGGTTTTAGTGCCTAGGGGCTATCAACTGCTGGTGATATTCCTAACAGCTCCAGCCTGCAAGGGCTTTGAGCTCCTAGAGAAGGGAAGGTAGGCGGTTATAATGCTGGGCTCCTTTTCTGTGCATACGGATGTTAGGGTGAACCAACCCTCCGGATCCCTGACCTCAGACATCTAGCCTCCAGAACTGTGAGAAATTAACTTCTGCTGTTTATAAGCCTCCTAATCTATGGTATCAGGTTGGCCAAAAAGTCCATATGGGTTTTTTTTTTCTGTAAAATAAAAGATGTTTTTCATTTTCAGTATGTTAGCTGTCTCCCACATGGTATAATGTTGATTGTTCTCAGTTGATGTCTCTATTTGATCGCTATCAACTTCAACTGGTCTGCCTAACAATAGAGCATTGTCCATGAGGAATCTCCAGCATGAAACTTCGCAGACCACTTTTGACACGTTTGATCAGTCACAGCACCTTCTCCATACACTGCACAAATCTCTTTGTTTGTGTGCAGGGGGTGGCTTTTCAGTTGCATTTTTACCTTTCTTGAAATCATAAAGCATAATATGCCAAAAATGTCACTTATTTTCTTCCATCTTCAATATTAAAATGACTACATAAAAATTCACCAATTTTGATAAGTTTTTCTTAATGTATGCTGATGTGAAAGATGTCACAATACAATCTAACAAAATTGTTCTGAAGGAAGTTAAAGACAGCTAAGTACTACTAGAGCCATCTTATGGAAAAAACAAATTTTTTGGCCAACCCCAGAATTTGTTATAGCAGCCAAATTGACTAAGACACGGTACAACACAAAGAATAAGCCCTCGTGTAAACTATGTACTTTAGTCAGTATTCAGGTATTAATATTCCTCCATCAATTTTTATAAATGCACTCCACTAATGCAAGATGTTGAAAAAAGGAAGAAACTCTGTGGGTTAGGGGGAGAGAAAAGGTAAATGGGAACACTGTACTTTCTGCTCTATTTTTAGTAAAACTAAAGCTAAAAAATAATGTGAATTTAAAAGATGCATGAGGCGCATAACAATTATACTATGTCAAACCAATTCACAGAGATCCCAAGTTCAATTAACATCTAACTATTGTGAGCAGGAAACAGAAAACTATTGCAAGGGCTATTTGGTATTCTGAAAAAGAAATCAATTCTGTATCATGCCCCCTGATGCAGGCTATTCTGACAGCCTCAAAGAACGTCTGCAGACAGTTGTCCTACCGGTGCTGAGCTGGCCCAGACTCTGGATGAGATGTGGTGAACAGCTCTCAGAAGCCTGTCTCAGAGTGCACTGCCATGCACTGTATGGGCATCTCAGGAAGTAACACATACTAGTGGATTACTCTAGGTCAGGCCTAAACTAACAATACCCCAACCCTAGGCACAGCCATCAAACCTCTTGATCCAGGGTATGGCTTCCCCCTCCTCCAGGAAGAGAGCCTGTTTTTAAATCATCCTTCTTACCTTCAGCCCCCAGCAAGAGTCTCAGGCAGGAGGTACACCCAGTCCAGAGATATGGGGGTGGGGGCAACATCCTATAAACTTTGACATGAGAAGACAGATGTCATGGTACATGTGGGGTCTTTTGGCCCCTTATATTTATTTAAATTAAAAACAGCTATAAGAGACACCTGGTTTTCTGAAAAGCTGTAATTCAAACACCAAACATGCAAATTTTTTTTTAAATTTCATTCACTCATCCCCAGAAGGGAAGGGAAGGAGAGAGTGGGGAGAGAAATATCAATGCATGGTTGCTTCTTGTGTGTCCCCTGCTGGGAACTGGTCTGCAACCCAGGCATGTGTCCTGACTGAGAATCGAACCTCGGTCTTTTGGTTCACAGGCCCGCACTCAATCCACTGAGCTACACCAGCCAGGGCCAAACATGCAATTTTGAAGGAAAAAAACGGGCAAGAAGAAACACCAGTATGTTCCACCTACGTTAGAAAAGGCCTGGGATCCTCCACAGCCAAAGGGAGAACCCTGTGGGGATGACATAGGCTTAAGGCGCTTTGGGGATTGACAGTAGGTGGTCACTGGACACCCTGTTAAATAACTCTGAACCTCAGAGAGAGGACAGCATTTCTTCTCCAGTCCTCCTTCAAGCCTCCTGATTAAAGACAAGGAGCAGGAACGTCTCAGCCCAGCATCTGGCTCTCTAAGATCTTTGCCGTCTGGATTCATCTCACCACAGGCCTCTGGCTCAACACCCTGCAGGCTGGGGCAATGAGCTAGAGCTGAGCAAGCCTGTTTTGGGTTCACTCTACTTCCTAAGTATCTTCTTTTATAGCCAGCTGGTTTCCCTTCAACACTAGTGATTTAAAGGCTGCTTCCGAAGTAAATTTTAGGAAAAAGGAAATCAATGTAAAGAAAAACATCCTGTTAAACATTTCTATAGGTGCTACTCAGATTAGGCGAAAATTATGGAGGCAAAACAGGAGCAGCTGGAGTTTGGGTTTCACTGTTAGAGAAACGTAGACCCCAGAGGAGGAGCAATTCATACCAATGCCATGGAGATAATAAGCTGGCGAGCTGGAACCCTACCCAGGTGTTGTGAGTCACTGTCTCCACTTCAAAGAAAGGAACAGATACCCTTTTATCAGATGGTATATTAGGCATAAAAGAATGGGACAGGGATAGATGATCTATGGTTGTCAAAACACAATTTGCAATGATAGAAAGCAATGCATAGTCTGTCCCTCTCTCCCTCCCCCCACCCTCCCTCATTCAGGCACCAAACACTTGGAGAAGCAGGCCCTGGGTGCAGCAGGAACACAAAGCTGAAGAAAGATGTGTTGGCTTTAGGTTGCAAGAACATATAATGTAATCAAGCGTCCAGATACCAAGTGATGAAGTACTCACTCCCTGGAGCACCTGCAGGAAAATGGGCCCAGGGTGCTGCTGGAAACAGGGGGGTGAGAGGGAGGGGTCCTGCAAGCAACTCGGCAGTGCACCTTAACAACAATGCTTGTCACCCACTCACTGTAAGTGAAGTGTGGTACTCCATTACTACTTCCTCCTCTAATTATCTGTGACATGGGAAGCTTGGCCTGTTTCAGCAAGATAAATCTTAAAAAACTCCTTTAAACTGACTGATTTATTTTTCGTGCATATTCTTACCAGTAAAAAACAAAAAAGTGAGCGTATGCTTGCAAATAGGTATATTTAAATACACATTACATAAATAGCACTATTATGTATACTATCATAATGTATCATTGCTCTACTCTGCATGTTATAAAACATAAACAAAATTGGGCATTTGAAAAGGGATTCTAATATTTTCTGCTTTCACAGTAGAGAAGCATCTTAGACACCCTCCTTTAAAAAGTATTGTTCTGCCTCTGATCTTGGAGAAAGCTCCCAAGACCTCAGGGTGAGAGGGGCTGGACTTTGCCTGGGGTTTGGGGGTGGAGAGTGAGGGGAGGCAGGGAGTGATTTTAAAACTCCAGTTCCCCAATCCTCCTCCAAGTGGGGCCCATGAATCCACATTTAACAGACTTCCCAGGGTGAGCCTTAAATTCAGCGAAAATCTAGAAGCACTTCTCTGGATTAAATACATTTTCCCAAGAAGAAATAAAAGTTTGGAAACTTCTTTAATGCATTAAATCTATTTCAGGTGCTCACTATCCATGAATCATCACCCTGAACAGCAGAGGCCATGAATCGCTCCAACCCGCAGGGGTGCTGGTCCACATGCAGCCACCCCAGGAGGCCTCCCTGGAAACTGGCTCACGAGCTCTGAGAAGGCTGCCCACCAAACCCCTGACTGCCAGAGTCACAGCCCAGTCGCTCCTCACTGCATTGGCTGCAGCCCAAGTCAGGCTTCCATAGGCACCTCTCCTCCACCTTTGCTGACAGCCCATTATCCACCTTGTCACCTTCAAACTGGTCCTCATCAACCACCTCAGACACTCTTTACTGATGTCAGTTTTATCTCCTGGGATCCAAGAGGTAATTCCAAGGTTCAAACTGGTCAGGAATTTGTTCAACACGGTTCTTATCAATGATCTGTCATCTAATCTCCTGGTTAGGAGGGACCACAGGGCACCACATTCACACAAGCTTGTAAGTCACCGATCGTGCTGCACCCCCTTCTGCCCACGTGCCATGTCCACTCCCACAGTGCTCCCAGCCAGCCAAGGGATGCTTCTGCCCAGAGCCGCTCCTGCCATGCAGACCAGCATCAGTCGCTATTCCCCACACTTGGCACCAGAATGTGATATCCCATTGCCTCCCATGGCAACTCTGTGCACAGATTTCTATTGCTACCACCAGACTGTAAGCATCTCCAGTCTTGACATTGCCCTACTCATCTTTAAATCCGGTCACTTACACATAAGCATGGTTCAAGAAATGTTCAGTAGATAAGCAGCCTAAGCTACTCTGTTATAAACATTCTCAAAATATATGTTTAGGTGACACAGTAACATTATATGATTTCTCTATTATTATTGCAAGTTAATAAAATAATTATATAGATATCGGTAGGCTCAAGTCCAAGCTCATCTACTTGCCATTTCTGTGATCTCTGGCAAATAAGTTATAGCTTTGTGAGTCACTTTCCTCATTTATGGGACAGGAAAACAGTACTACCTACACCCTTACTACTATTGTTTGAAGACTAAATAAGTTTATATATGCAATGGGATTAGAACCATGCCTGGCCATTGCAAATGCTCAATAAATGTTATTTATTATTTCGGTAATTTAACAATTATTGACTATTTTTATGGACTCAGGAACTACACTGAGTATTTAGACTACAAAAAACAATTTTAAAAAGCCTCATTCTAGCTCAAAGACAGATGAAATACAAATAGTTACATTCACTATGCAAGTGCCACACCAGGAGCTAAGCTGATGTATAGATTTTGAATCGACCATAAGGATCAGTAGGTGAATGGAGTGAGTTCTTAGTGCCTAGGGGTTATCAGCTGCTGGTGATATTCCTAACAGCTCCAGCCTGCAAGGGCTTTGAGTTCCTAGAGAAGGGAAGGTAGGCAGTTATAATGCTGGGCTCCTTTTCTGGAGTGTTAGGGTGAACCAACCCTCCTGATACCTACAGGTCAGAGAAAACACTGGGTGCCACCACCCTGACTTTATCTCTACATTACATCTCCAGGTCTTATTCTTTCTCCACAAAGTTGCCCACTAAATCTCCATCAAATTGCCTAACTGGGAGCCCATAGGCATTATATCTCTAATCAGGTACTAGCTCAGGGATCTACCCCAGGGCTCTATCTACCACAGGGATGCTGGACCAGCCACTGGACTCTGAGTGCTGGGAAACTTGGAGGAGCCTGAACAAATGTACCATTCTCTATGGGACTTCTTTAGTAGCAAGGTACAAACATCTCATTCAAAGGTGCTGTACAACATAGGGAATGTATTAGCTCAAGTGATGAAAAAGGACCAGAGATCTTAGTGAGGATGACCAGGAAAAGTGTCTTTGNTTATGGACTCAGGAACTACACTGAGTATTTAGACTACAAAAAACAAAATTTAAAAAAGCCTCATTCTAGCTCAAAGACAGATGAAATACAAATAATTACATTCACTATGCAAGTGCCACACCAGGAGCTAAGCTGATGTATAGATTTTGAATCAACCATAAGGATCAGTAGATGAATGGAGTGAGTTCTTAGTGCCTAGGGGTTATCAGCTGCTGGTGATATTCCTAACAGCTCCAGCCTGCAAGGGCTTTGAGCTCCTAGAGAAGGGAAGGTAGGCGGTTATAATGCTGGGCTCCTTTTCTGTGCATATGGGTGTTAGGGTGAACTAACCCTCCTGATACCTACAGGTCAGAGGAAACACTGGGTGCCACCACCCTGACTTTATCTCTACATTACATCTCCAGGTCTTATTCTTTCTCCACAAAGTTTCCCACTAAACCTCCATCAAATTACCTAACTGGGAGCCCATAGGCACTATATCTCTAATCAGGTACTAGCTCAGGGATCTACCCCAGGGCTCTATCTACCACAGGGATGCTGGACCAGCCACTGGACTCTGAGTGCTGGGAAACTTGGAGGAGCCTGAACAAATGTACCATTCTCTATGGGACTTCTTTAGTAGCAAGGTACAAACATCTCATTCAAAGGTGCTGTACAACATAGGGAATGTATTAGCTCAAGTGATGAAAAAGGACCATAGATCTTAGTGAGGATGACCAGGAAAAGTGTCTTTGAGAACTGATATTGGAACAGAAACCAGAATGAAACGCAGGCCAAGCCGAGTGACTGTCTGCAGGAAGAGCAGACCAGGTAAAGAAGACAGCAGGCATGGCAGGCACACAGAGGTGGGAGGGGAAGCACAGCGAATAAGGAGAAAATGGCAAGAAGTAAGGTCAGAGAGGTGATGAGGCACAGCAGTGCAGACCTTGTCCACTGTGGTAAGGACTGCAACCCACGGAACAGACCATTACTTCCTTTGTATGTGAGCAATAGCCTAATGCTCACCCCTGAGAGCTGCTCCATCCAAACCTTATGAATCTGAAGGATCAGGAAAGGGCAGGTTCCCACAGAAAATCACAAACAACCCTATCAGGATGCAGAATGATGGATGCTGTACAGAAACTTTTAAAAAAATGGTTAGGAGGAATCAACACCGCATCCATTACCAGAAAAACAGAAATGGAAAAGCCAACTCCAGCTGGAACGAGACCGCACTTTCCCAATCACATTACATTTTACACTAATTACACAGCCTGGTAATTATTTGAGTGTCTTCGAGTCATAGCACTAACACAGACCTCTCTCTATGCATCGCAAATCTTAATGAACCAACATCAGTGCTCAAAATGGAACACACACACACATGCACACACACAGAGGCTGACAAAAGCAACTTGGTGAAACAGACATTGATAAGACCACACAGTGATTCTTTCACAGCTTTATTTTTGCATGCTTATAATTACTTTCCTGCTCCCTTCCAAAGGACTAGAAGCAACACATATTTATGTCTGTTTTAATTTGGATAACACTTAGTAGATGATCTGGGTTTTACACTTGATATTAGAAATAAAAAATGTGATCATTTTGTACATATGATCTGAGCCAGGGTCATCAAACAGAAAAAGGTCAGTCAGGCATCCTGTTATGGATGTCCACATCCTGTTAGCTTGATGTCCACAATGTTACCGGGATGTATACAAACCTTAAACAAATTCTGAGGCTGAGGTGACCTGCGCAGAGGATGCTCATGCAGGTGAGGATGGGTGGGACCCCGGACTTTTATGGAGTTTTAATTAGTCACAGGCCAGTGGGGATTCATTCATTCAAAGTAGACTCAATTCCAGCTATGCAGAGCTTACAGTTCGGAAAGGTATAAAAGAGAAAGGTAGCAACCTGGCTCTGGCGGACACCGACAAAAAAGCTGGCAGCATCTCAATGCAGAAACACCTATCTGTGTCCAGAAGAGATGCCCCATGGTAAAAGCATAGAATGGTTTCAGGTTTTTGTCTTTAAAATTAGTGTTATACAGGCCATATTTAGTTGCAAGTGACAGATGTAGCAAAACTGACTCAATTTTAAAAGGGGTGGGGAGTAATTGGGTCATAAAAGTAAAACATCCAGACCAATGCTTAGCTGCATTCTCAGCTGAATTGAGTACCAAACCCTGTCCCCATGTACCGCCATGTCTGTGTGAGTGAGTCTGCACCCGGGGCCTGTGTCAGTGGTGGGCTCTCTTCTCCAGCAGGCACACCCCTCATGCGGCTGCAGGAACACAGCTGTGGCACCTCCACACCTAATCCCAGCAGCTCAGCTACTGTGGTGGAGAGACAGTACCTCTGTTCTCATCTTTCCCCAGTTCATCAGGGGGGTTTCTTTGGGCTGACCCAAGTCAAGTGCCCATCCTGAGACAAATGACTAAGGCAGAGAGACAAAGGATACAGACTGTCAAGGCCTGGGTCATGTGTCACCCATCACCCCTACTCCCACCCATAGTCTAGAATGAGGAAATAATACCAGGGTACAGCTGCCTGAGAAAAAGGGATAGATGCGTGGAAGACAGAACGCAGCAGACAGCAATGCCAGAAGGGTCAGGTGTGCTTTGAGCCAGAATCTGCCCCAAACATACATTAACCTGATTGCGCAGTTCTAACATGGGGGCCTGGGGACCCCTGGGGGATGGGCACAGAAATATAAATGACTTCACAGGGCTCCATTCCTGACCAGTAAATACTATCCCATATTCTATCAGTCTATAATTTCTACTTCATTCCTTTGCATTTTGGAAGGATCCCCTGACCTAGCCCCTTAAGATGCCATTTTGCCATTTGAAAACATATACTTTTGGAAGGCATCATTTTATAAGCTCTTTTTTCATCAGTTTTTTTATCCATTCATACAAACACATTTGTTTTGGTCAATGTGAATTTACTAAAATTCAATATGGAAGAATGCAAGTCATGAATTTTGATTCTGAACATTCGTAATAGCAAAGTACTATCATCTGTTTCTCCAAATGACACTAGACCACTATACACATTCCATGAAAAACTACTGAAATGACTGACTACTTTTCTCAATAGTCTAGACATACTATACTGGGTATGAAATTTCCTACCAGTTTCTGATATAATATTTGTTAAACATGCTTGCACTGATTGCTGATAATGTGCTTTCCGTTGTATCGCAGGGTCTGGTAGCCCTGAACTACATTTCCCAGAATCCTCCAGGCAGGGTCCCTGTTAGATCCAGCCAGTGAGAGGCCCTCCTGGGAGACAGGCAAAAGCTTCAGAAGTAAACAGTGGTATCTCCCTGGGCAGTAAGCCACTGACAGGTACTTGGGCTTCAGCTGAGGGGAGCAAGAGGCTTTGCATCATATCCCAGCAAATTGCTGAGATCATGGGTAAAGTGTCTCCTGGGATCTTTGCACTTTCTGGTTTTATCTGATGTTTGTTTCCTCAGCCTTCCCAACTGTTTCGTAAGCCTTAAATTCCGTATTAAAGCTCTCCTGCTTGAAATACCTGGGAAGACGTCTGTATCCTTCCTGATAGTCTAAAAACTTTAAAATTCTTCAATAGTATATGTTTCTAAGTGCATGTGACAACCACAGGTCACAGCAAACCTGGTGAAATAAGGCTAGGGCCCAGGAAGACCTTGGGTCCTGCCTAGTTAGGCTGAATAAGTTACTAACTCCAGATCAAATCTTTGCATTGAATATATTAGACTTAAATATTAACCAGCCTTCTACAAAACATGTTTCTTTCTCAGTAACAAATGGGTTACTAAAAATATTATCAATGAGTCTGCAATTTACTTTAAAATGCACTAAAACCAAGATGTACTGGTGGATAGAGGGATGGATAGATGGACATTTATGTAATAAAGTGAGTGTACTTAATGTCAATGGTAGAAAATGGATGATGGGTATATGGATGTTTATGGTAAAACTATTTCAATTTTTCTGTATGTTTGAACATTTTCATGATAAAGGGTTGAGAGCAGGGAACACTATCAGCCCAAAACTATAGAATAACATTTTCTATGTGTGTTTTTAAAATACAACAGGATTAACTTGCTGATAATCTAAGTTTCCTAAAGTCATTTCTCTCTAGGTGTTTCACTTTTGTCTTTTGTCACCCTCAACAATGAGATAACCACTGTGACTCATCACCTTTCACCTTTGGGGAAATCTTTCCCCTGAAAAACTCCATCATAGTATTAAATAAACACATGTAAAATTCATACTTCATTTTCAATAAGTATTTACAGGTCAGTGCTAATTCTATTCTTTAAAGCCATGAGAAACTTTAAGTTTGAAGATTAAAGTTCATGTTACTTTTTACCCTGCACTCACCTGGAGCCAGTGTTAATTCCACCCACTAGAGTACATCTTACAACTCACTCACAAAGAATAGTGTTAATGCCCAATCCTGTCAAAAGGCTAGTAATTAATGAGGATTTATTTAAATTACTTGAGTTTCCACCCTGGCTGGTGTGGCTCAGTGGACTGAGTGCCAGCCAGTGAACCAAAGGGTTGCTGGTTCAATTGTCAGGGCACGTGCCTGGATTGCAAGCTAGGTGCCAGTAGGGGGCGCGCAAGAGGCAACCACATATTGATGTTTATCTCCCTCTCTCCTTCCCTTCCCCTTTCTCTAAATATAAAAATAAATAAAATCTTTAAAAGAAATAAACTGCTTGAGTTTCCAATGCTTTTGTAAGTGAAACATTCTGATCTGATCTGCACATTAGAAAAACACCCATTCCTCATTCAATGAATACTTTTTGGTTATCTGCACCAGAGAAGGCACTGTCCTAGATGAACAAATCGCACACTGTTCTCATCAGGGAGCTTCAACACTAGTGGGGACAGACATAAAAAGCTAATTTCGTATACTGACAAGTTCCATGAGACAAAGTATAAACAAGGCAATGTGAAAGCAAATGACAGGGCAGTGGGAGAGAGGAGAAGCAGGGGGAGGGTGATGTTTTGGGTAGGGTGGGAAAGGGTTCTCTGTTGGGCAAGGCACCC